>NC_137107.1:33127874-33205374 GCF_949357685.1 Gobio gobio | reverse complement strand
TATTGTAAGTATGTGTATATTGGTTAAAGCTGTGAGAACCACACTCACATTGTGTAAATTATTTATTGTTTATTGTAGAGTTTACTGTGCTGTGAGTAATTGTGGGCGCATCAGTGTAATCTGATGCTGCTCTAAATGTTGTACATGTCATGTCGTGACTACTATGTTGCTCGGAACTGCACCAAGAATTTCACCTGCTGTTGCACTTGTGTACATGGCTGTGTGACAATAAAGTGATTTGATTTTTTTTTATTTGATTTGGAAGGAAGGAAGGAAGGAAGGAAGGAAGGAAGGAAGGAAGGAAGGAAGGAAGGAAGGAAGGAAGGAAGGAAGGAAGGAAGGAAGGAAGGAAGGAAGGAAGGAAGGAAGGAAGGAAGGAAGGAAGGAAGGAAGGAAGGAAGGAAGGAAGGAAGGAAGGAAGGAAGGAAGGAAGGAAGGAAAGTATGGATGGATGATGGATGGAAAGAAAGAAAGAAAGAAAGAAAGAAAGAAAGAAAGAAAGAAAGAAAGAAAGAAAGAAAGAAAGAAAGAAAGAAAGAAAGAAAGAAAGAGGGAGGATGGATGGATGGATGGATGGATGGAAGGAAGGAATGAAATAAAGAAAGAAAGAAAGAAAGAAAGAAAGAAAGAAAGAAAGAAAGAAAGAAAGAAAGAAAGAAAGAAAGAAAGAAAGAAAGAAAGAAGAAAGAAAGAAAGAAAGAAAGAAAGAAAGAAAAGTTTGGATGGATGGATGGATGGATGGATGGATGGATGGATGGATGGATGGATGGATGGATGGATGGATGGATGGATGGAAAGAAAAACAGAATTTAGAACTAAAATTCAAAACCAAGGCTTGTTTCACACAGAATACAGAACCACAAATCACATATTAAGTCAAATTAACACCAAAGATCAAGTGCAGTTTTACTCAAATTGGTACATTTATAAAATAACACGGCTGAGATTTGACAGAATTCTGTTGAAAATGGCTCATGAAATCATTCCTGCTTCTCATTGCTTTCACAATTCATTTAACAGATCACTTGTGGATCCCTGTGATGGACGGACTCTTGAGTCTTTCCACAACAGATTGCTGCGTTGTTCTGCTAAAAACTTTAGAACATACCAAAACTGCAGTGGAAAAACGTATAAATATTTGTGTAAGGTGCAACAACCATTTTCTTTGCAAGAAAACACTAAAAAATAACCTGTGCCAGGTGCACCGTATGAACAAGTTTGGTTTATTGCATCTTAGCCAATAAAGCAGAACGCTGCTAATCCAGAAAGCCTCCTGCTGTTACACTAATTGAGTTCAATGCGCAGTCAATGTATCCATCCATCCCTCTCTCTCTCTCTCTCTCTCCATCTCCTTCTGTCCAATTTATTTTCTCCCACTTTCTTTGCTGTCCTTTTTCATCTAAAGTATATGCTGTGGATTTGTCTTTCTTTCTTAAAGGGGACATCGGATTAAATTCTTGCTTGGTTTTTTTTTATTCTTTTCGTTAGGTTTTTGGAGTGTCTGCCAGCTCAGAAAAGCTGAAAAGAAAACATGCAGCCAGTTTGTTATGGGCTGTCTGAGTCTGTGTCACCCAGTGAGCTGTTTCAATTTGCAGCCGGTTTCTACATAGATAGCCAGCTATCTGAATAAGACCCCCCACGACTGCTGATGGACTCTGCCGTATGGACGTGACGTCACCGTCGACTTGAGTGTACTGAGTGGCAAAAAGACTGAGCGGCAGCATTAGTCAGCGTCAATGACGCAAAAAGCTCAAAAATCTCAAAAAGCTTTGAGATTGACTGTTGGAGGATTTACAGACTAAAGGTCCTTTCACACTGGACGCGATTTTGACACCCGAATAATTTGCGTGATGGTTTTATTTTTTTAATCAGCTGTTTGTGTAATGAGTGCTTCCACACTGAACGCGAATGTGCTGTGGTGAAAAAAACGACGTTAATTTTTCCGCTTCGATGTGGTTTTTTTTTTTTACACTTGCAGCGACAGAAAAGGCTTAAACCAATCACATACAAGGAAACAAAGGTCACAAAATGTCCAGTTGATGCTATTTAGCTATTCAGTCAACATTAACCTTTGCCAGGCATCGCATTCTCATGAGATTACAGCTGTAGTTGTGGTTACAGCCCACTGTAGGCTACAGACAACGATATCATAACCTTTTGAGTTAAAACTCGTTGATTATATGTCCGCGACTATAGAAAGTGAATGAGTTTCCGTCCGTACGACTGTGGCACTAAATGTTTACATCGTGACTCGACTGGAAACAGCTGCTCCGGTCTCATCAGATGCGGTGCCACTGTCTGGAGGAGCTCCTTAAAATTGTCCCACGGACATTTGAAAGTAAGAACGGAACCGGCCATGATAAAGTCTTAGCTCCTGTATAAGATTAGCATACTCCCCTTCAGACTCTCTGTTCTTTAATGCTGCGTTCACACCAAATGTGAATAGAGCGTCAGGAGTGAGTGATTTCAATGTTAAGTCAATGGAAAGGCGCGATGACGCGCGTCTGGAGGTCCTGCGGATGACACGAATTGGACGCAAATTGAGCGTCTTGCGCAATACGCGCGAGTGGTGCTTTTTGTGCATTCCCGCATTTGAAGCGAATTCGCATCTGACGCCCTAGTTGAAAAATTTGAACTTTGGCGTCAATTCGCGCCACATTAACCAATCAGGAGCCTGCTTGCTGCTGTCACGTGGTAAAGTGACGTGATGAGAAACCTTGCATAATTTAAAATTACTACTATTGTGTCACAAAAAGACTTTTTCAGGAGAGAATGTAGTTGTTTAAAGCTCAAATCTGTGGTTTATTTATAAAGAGAGCACCTATTTAAAATAAAATTGTAATCTTGCGTTTTTGGAGTTGTGAGATCCAGGCGATCACCAGGTGCTATACGCGCTCATTAACCCCGGTGAGAGCAGCCTTTCCCCGGCCAGTCCTTCTGACGTTTGCCGCTGGCTCTGATGTCCTGTAGTGGTTCGTCTTGTGTGGATCGAACGGGTGATATTTGGTGTCATGAATCTATAATTTGTTGTCCGCCAAATCGTTCTGACTGACGGCAAAGAGAAGTTCTACAGGAAAGACTCAGGAGAATTATATCGACAATAGTGGTATGGACAGGACCATCCTGGTGGTGGTGGGGAGGATGGGGGTAATCGTCGCTTCAGTATCTGCAAACTCAAACATGTGTAAGTACCGAGCTTTTATACAGTGAGCATGAGAATATAATTGGGTTAGAGTGAAGGCAATAAGTGACGTAGTAATTGAGTCTTCCCAGCAGAACTTATGCTAGAGCTTTCATTTTCATAACTTTATTTTTTAAGGATATTTAAATATACATGCAGTGAAGATAAGGTAGGAGTTGCCTGGACCACATTTGTGTGGCTATTAATGTTTAATATATATATATATTATTAATGAAAATGAAAAGAGGCAGAGTGGTGTTTTATGACATATTTCTCCTGGGGCACCTTGAACGCGAATTTCGTTTCAAACGCTCAATTTATACGCACGTCCAATTCACTGTGGACGCACTCGTGAATGGATTCAATATGTTCAAGCGTCCAACTAGACGCATTCTAGTGACTGATCACATCTAAAATTTTCAGTTGGCAAATTTGAATTTCTGTGAATTGATGCAATTTAATTCACAGAAATTCAATTCCGCCAACTAAAAAAAATTGATGTGATCACTAGAAATTTTTCAATTGGAGACCTGATTTTTTTTTTACAGTGTACCTATATTGTATTTATATAAAGCCTTCACAGGCAAATTTGCTTTATGTATTTCCTCTACGTCGAAATCAGGCTCATAAAAATGTCAGGAAACACGATTCCATGGATCACTGGATCTTTGGTATGTTGTAAGGAACACTATATCGAGTCCAACCTTTAATTTAAACTGATAATTGTTTGTTTTACTTGTGTTTTTGCAGTTCCCTCTATTAAATCCAGTCATGCAGCTTCTCTTTTGCCACTCAGTCCTGACTGAGGGGGCGGGTTCTGGTGGGAAAGTGCCGTCAATGCATACCCTCTATTAGCATAGACCCCCAAGCGAGACTGTCCGCCATTTTCTCCAGGGCAGAACAGCTGTAGTGACAAGAATGTCTAGTAAGCAACTCCGGTGTTTTGTTGTTGAATGTAAGAGTGAACATAAGAGTCTTCGTGTACTCCCGACATCAGAGCCGCGGGTCGCAGGGTATTAGTTTTATTTTTGAAGGGAAATATACCAAAATATAAAAATACCCAATATACCTAAATCCGTTTATGTCTGCATGAATCATTTAACACCAGACTTTGTGAACAAGGGTTCAGGTTTTGCTAAACCTGTGAAAACGGACAGTTCATCTTTTGTGTGATGTACAATAAACTTCATAAAACTCATAACTGTTTTATCTCCGGCCTCTGTAGGCATCATTGTCCGACTCCGGTTTGAACAAATAAGGCTGAACAACATACTGACAGACATTTTCTGTGCGTGAAATTGTCCTGTTTTGTTGAGCTATTGAAGCTCCGCCCTCTTCTTGAAAGTGGACCAGCTCATTTGGATTTAAAGGGACACACACAAAAACGGCACATTTTTGCTCACCCCCCAAAAGTGTCAATTTTAACATGCTATAGAAAATGATCTGTGGGGTATTTTGAACTAAAATTTCACATACACACTGGGGACATCAGAAATTTATTTTGCATCTTGTAGAAATGGCCATCCATTCTTTCTTTAAGAATCCATTTTTATTTGAGTTTTGTGGTATTTAGTTCATATGTTTTGTTATGCAAAATTCAGAAGTGAAGAATTGTCTACCTTAGGCTGGCCACATATTTTGAGCCCGATTTGCACGCCCAAGCGATGCCAAAAGTGAAGTATTGAGAAAGATTTCTCCTTTGTTTAATAAAACTTACGCCAAGAGAACCAGCTGACAACGTCTATCGTCATTTATTTTTCTTCTCAAGTCACGTTTGATCTTGTGAGTCTCCATGAGATCTCATCTCACTGAGGAAATGTTACTGCAATCGACAGGTGTGTGGTCTTACGGTCGAGACAAATTTTCGAGTGTGTCCATTCGGAAGATTACAATGCTAAAAATCGGTTGATACGGCTCTTATGTCTGTAGTCTCCCACAGTTTTAAAATCGATTAAGATTCGAAAATCCTCTAGTGTTTCCTAGGCCTTAGTTCATGAGAGTAAATTTCTATTGAATGAGCCACATCCCACAGTAGGGAAAGACAGAATTGTAATTTCAAGAAATTCAACACAGATATACAGTATTTAAACTAAATACTAATTCTAATTCATTTCTAAACCTCAAAGTATTTCTTCGGTAGGCTTGGCCTATTTTTTAAAAAAAAATACTTTTCCAGCTAAAATATTGAATTTCTTTGAGTTTCAGTTCATTTAGATTGCAATCAAATATATATAACTTGCAATTCTACTTCCTGTTTGCTACGTCTCGGTTAAATTCTGAACAGCACACATGCTAATGTACCTGTAACAGTTGACTAAATCAATTTGTAGCAGATATTCACCCATAAAATATACATTCTTGTTTAAATGGAGCTATTCAGACATGATGACTATTTGCAGGCCAAACCAGAAGCAAATTTGCTAACCTGGAAAGCATAAGTTGCTAACAAGTTGCTACATATGTACTATAACAGCTGTTTGTTTCATCAAGCACAAAAAGCCACATTTTTGTGGTGCTCTTTCAACAATTTGTTAGATAACAGTTATCATTTTGACAGTTTTTAACATTTGAGATGTGTACTTTATGTTGTAGAGAAAAATCCCGTAGCAAATAGCAGTAGATTTGAATGCCAATTAGTTTCTGCCTATAGAAATATGACAACACATTAGAAAAAAATCTGCATTTGTCAAAGCATGCGTACTGCTAATGATTCGCACCAAAGTCCAGTATGGCATTTTTCTTTAGTTCATTTAAGTTCTCTACGATGTTCCTTAATCAAGACCTGAGGAAAAGAGATGTAGCGCGAGAATGAGAAAGAGCAAGAGGGTGCGCATTAGCGTGAAACCAGAAACCTGCCCACAACTCCCAATTAAACGCTTGATGGTCATTATGTATTCAGGTGATGAGAACCTTCACACTTGAATCTGTTTTTTTTTTGTATTCCCTCATATCCTCTGCTTTCCCCACATGCATATTAATCACCGGATTTAAATCATGAGACCTGATTTGTCTCTAATGGACTGTACAATGCATCTGTCATTATTTATGTTATTTCCTTCCTCCCTCCTCCTCTTTCCTTCCCGCGTTCTTTTTGGCAGGTACTGAGCTGACACAGGAGTGTGTAATTAACTCAGTGAAGCTGTAGAAAGCAGTGTGATCTGTCACCAGCCGGGCCCCGTCAGCGTAACACAGCTTTACACCACCTGACTGCTTCTCATTAGGAGTGTGTGTGTGTGTGTGTGTGTGTGTGTGTGTGTGTGTGTGTGTGTGTGTGTGTGTGTGTGTGTGTGTGTGTGTGTGTGTGCGTGCGTGCGTGCGTGCGTGCGTGCGTGCGTGCGTGCGTGCGTGCGTGCGTGCGTGCGTGCGTGTGTGTGTGTGAATGATTTAGCAGCCTGATCCATGCATCTCTACGCCAACACACCCTTAAACCACCTCTTGTTTCATTTCAGCAGGAACCTCATTTGTAGTCTGAGGTTTGAGTGGCCTTCACATGATGACGCCCATTAGCTAAAATGAGAGACATCAGAGCACATAATTCATGCATTATATGCGACCGGCTTAATGGATAGTTCAACCAAAGAAAAGAGGAAAATTTTGTCGTTCAAAAAATTTACAATTTTCTTTTTTTCCATGAAGCACATATTTTGAATAATATAATGGTCACTCTTTTCCATGCAATTACAATGAAAGGGAACCAAAGCTTTCAAGTTTTCGAGAGCGTCATAAAAGTGGTGCATATGGCTTATGCACTATATTACAAATCTTCAGAAGCCATATGAACAGCCGGAATTTAAATAACCTTCACATGCACTGAGCTGTTAACCAGCATTAAAAAAAAAACTTATCATTCAGACCATTTGGTAAACTGGATAGATTGCAAAGATCTTACTTAAAAGAAGGATTTCTTTATGAATCAGACTTTATTCTCATAAACTGCAGGTTATGTAAAACTAAAATTAATTAAATTTAAATTAAATTAAACTAAAATTTACAAAACTTAAAAACTACGTGAAAAATAAAAACTAATCTAGTGAAAAAAATATTGTTTAGTAGCCAAAGTTTAGTATACATTTATATTTGTATAAATAGAATGATAAAAAAAATCAAAAATACATAAAAAAAGAAATGGATATGTCTATAAAGATAAAAACTAAAAACTGTAGGCCTTTCGCGACTGATCGATACAATCGACTGCGTCGGCGCTGTTAATTAGTTGACGTCAATATTTTTAGTCTGGAGTTGGGTACGATATGAAATTGTATTAGTACCGGTACTTTAAAAATGACAGCACTCTAATAAGAACCGTATTTCTTAATTTGCGTCGATGTGTAGGAGTGTACGACAGCAGGAGTGAGGACGTGTGTGTGAGCTCTGCTTCCACCGTTCACTAAACAATGGAAGCAGAAAAGTCAAATATATACTGTACGCGCAGCTCAGGAAAAAGAAAGCAACAGAAAATTGCAACGTGGCCGGGACTCTGACCTGAACCAGCCGCGCACACGTCTTTCACTCAGACAGATCGCGACGCGATCTACAAAAATATGTAAAAATGCACGTCCTGGCGAGTATTCGGGGAAAACGCAGTTGGATATGTCTTTAGTGAACATATACAGAGTGGAATGAGAAATCGGGTGTTACAATGAATTTGGTCCGTGCAGCTCTTAAAGGGCCGGACCTAATATTCTGTGTGAAGCAGGGCAGGGCAGGGCAGGAACCTGTCAGGAACATGCCGGCCAAGTGAGTTTTTAGGATTTTTTAACCCTAAAACAATGATAAAACAATGAATAGTAAGTTCTGTCATATTATTAAATAACTTTTACTGTTTTTTGCCATGGTATCGATTCAGTATCGGTATTGAGGTATTTTAGTCGGGTATCGTATCGAAATCATAATTTTGCCGTGACAACACTATTATATTTAAAAAGTATTTGCTGATATTCTCTTTTTTTTATGTTGGTTTACAAATTTGTACCTTTTTACATTTTTGTCAAGGGCTTGTTTACATTTATACTTTTTTTATAGTACACTACTGAAGGCCAACGTTGCAAGTTAAATTAAATATTTGTAAGTCAAATTTTTGAAAATTATTGTGATAAATTAGTCGATAGATTAATCGATATAAAAATAGTCGTTAGTGGCAGTCCTAAAAAACTGTAACTATTAAAACTATTCTTGAAACGAACTAAAACTAAACTTAAATGTAAAGCAAATTTGAAAGTAGCTCAAATTGAACTTGAAACCAAACAATACCATAAATAGATTTTGCGCAATATATTTTTGACAGCCCTCCCCCCACAAAAAAAAAGAGTAAAAAGGACATTCTTCTAAATAAATACATGAAAATAACCTTTTGTGCCTCACGGACGAAAGAAGGATGTCATACAGGTTTGAATCAAAATGTGGGTGAGTAAATGATGACAGTATTTTTATTTTTGGGTGCACTGTCCCTTAAAATCTCCATTTCTTTCATTTGACTATCAAGTATCTACACTCTCCCATTTGTAGTCTGAGGTGCGAGTGATTTTTCGAATGATGATACCCATTAGCTAACATGAGAGACATCAGAGCACATAATTCATGCATTACATGCGACCGGCTTAAAGCTACTTATGCCTGACTAATACACGGAAAGGAAGATCTTTGTGTTTCTCATTTCATACTCAGGATTGGATCTGCAGTAAATTGCATCCACCTATCCTCGCACAGAAGAGGAAAATAGAGAGAGAGGGGGAGAGAAAGGAAGTGAAGGAGCACCAGAGAATTCTGCTGAGACCACATTTAGTGATGCTGAAAGTCTAATTACAGTGGGCAGCTGCTCTTAATAGGGTTTACACTGCAGCATGCTGAGTACAGGTAGAGAGGTCAGGCTCTCCACGCCTCTGGAGGACAGCGAAAAGGAACGGGTGGCATGGTGGGATGTAGATCCTAGAGTAGAACAACAGTTTCCCTAAGTTTTACAAACATCTAGACGCAGGGGGGTTATAGCCTGGTGTTTAGGGGTTTGGGTTGGTGGGGTGAGGAGTACAGGTTTGATATCCGGTAGGGGTGACTCATAAAGTGGAGTTATTGGAATGTTCTATCACCATCGCGCCCTTGATCCAGACAGCTACAAAGGGAATTGCACCTGCAATTAGTAACCTGTAAATTGCAATGCTATAAAAGTGTGTGCTTGTGTATATATAGAGAGAATGGCATCTCTACCTGTACTGTCTGTCTGTCTGTAACGGCACCTGTTAGTGGGTGGGATATATTAGGCAGCAAGTCAACATTTTGTCCTCAAAGTTGATGTGTTGTAAGCAGGAAAAATGGGAAAGTGTAAGGATTTGAGCTAGTTTGACAAGTCAAATCGTGATGGCTAGATGACTGGTTCAGAGCATCTCCAAAACTGCAGCTCTTGTGGGGTGTTTCCAGTGTGCAGTGGTCAGTATCTATCAAAATTGGTCCAAGGAAGGAACAGTGGAGAACCGGCGACAGGGTCATGGGCGGCAGGGGCTCATTGCTGCACTTGGGGAGCGAAGCCTGTCCTGTGTGGATCAAACAGACGAGCTACTGTAGCTCAAATTGCTCAAGACGTTAATGCTGGTTCTGATAGAAAGGTGTCAGAATACATAGTGCAATCGCAGTTTGTTGAGTATGGGGCTGCATAGCCGCAGACCAGTCAGGGTGCCCATGCTGACCACTTTCCACTGCCAGAAGCGCCAACAGTGGGCACGTGTGCATCAGAACTGGACCACAGAGCAACTGAAGAAGGTGTCTTGGTCTGATGAATCAAGTTTTCTTTTACATCACGTGGATGGCCAGGTGCGTCGCTTACCCGGGGAACACATGGCACCAGGATGCACTATGGGAAGAAGGCAAGCTGGCGGAGGCATTGTGATGCTTTGTCAAGTCAAGTCAAGTCAACTTTATTTATATAGCGCTTTTAACAATGCAGATTGTTTCAAAGCAGCTTTACAGTGTTAAACATCAAAATAATGCAACAGAATTTTATTCAGCTGTATAGCCATTCCGGATAAAACGTGATGTCATCAGTTCATTTCGAATATCATACAGTGACAGTGTGGGCTTTAGATCAGTAATTTAGTTTATATGGTTAATTTAGTTTAATAATTAGATTTATTTGGATATTTAGTTGAAAAAATTAAGAAAAATTTAGTGAAATTTAGTGTCCCCAACTGAGCAAGCCAAGCCAGAGGCAACAGTGGCAAGGAAACCAAAACCCCATCAGGTGACCTAATGGAGAAAAATAAACCTTGGGAGAAACCAGGCTCAGTCGGTGTGCCAGTTCTCCTCTGGCCAATTAACAAACAGCGTATGATTATTAATCTAGCAACTTTACAGGTCAGAGGTCATAATAGATCTGAATATTCGAAAGATCATAGGCAACACACCGGAGACGGGTTTATTGAGGATGATGTGTTAATTAAATAATTATTAAAGTGCAATATTCGAAGGATCGGAGACAATACGCCGGAGATGGGTTTATTGAGGATGACATATCGATTTAACAATTATTAAATTGTAATATTCAAACAATTGGAGTCATCACGCCGGATACGGGTTTATTGAGGATGCCGTGTCGACGAGGCAATTTCAGGGGGAGTCTAATTGACACGGTCTCTGCAGACACTTCAGGGTCATTCGTTGGTCATGTCTGGGCGCAGGTCCACCATCTAATCTGGATACGGCCCGGATCCGGCTGACTGCAGTAAACCTCGGGATAAAACAGAGAGACTATCATTAGCGTAGATGCCATTCTTCTGATGATGTCAAGAGTACATCAGGTGTTATGGGAAGTGTTCCCGGTTCCGGCTGACCTAGTTAATGCAGCCTAACAATCATGTAATTGAAAAAGTTTTTTATGTGTATGCCATAGTAAAGAGATGTGTTTTTAGTCTAGATTTAAACTGACAGAGTGTGTCTGCTTCCCGTACAATGTTAGGAAGACTGTTCCAGAGTTTAGGTGCTAAATAGGAAAAGGATCGACCGCCTGCAGTTGATTTCGATATTCTCGGTATCATCAACTGGCCAGACCGCAGTAGACGTGGTGGAGTATAATGTGTTAAAGGTCCCATGGCATGGCATTTTTCTATTATTTTATAATGTTTCCTGAGGTGTACTTATATTGTTAGTATGACTTTTACATCATAAAATGTCATAATTTAGAAATAAAAGGCATTTTTTCAATCCTGCTGTTTGCCCTGTGGCTGAATGCCCTGCTTCAAGAGGCGTGTCTGCTGTGAGACTTCAGTAAAAACGCCCACTGTTGTGATTGGCTGACATCTTTGTATTTTAAATGAGCGGAGGGGGCGTGGTTTAACTTGGTCTACGAGGCACGAGCAGGCACGAGCTGCTGCCAGAGAGATGGATGGACCTGAGTTCACTTCACATCAGTTCTCAGCATGTCTGAACTGTTGTAGTTACAGCATATACTTCAGGTTATTAGTCTATTTCTAGTCGGAGGGACTGTCACTCATGTCAGAAAGTTAGTAACTTTAGTAAATTATGGATCAGTGCTGACTGGAGACGCGAACCGTTTAGAACGATTCAGTCCGATTTGGTGAACTGATTCGGTTCACTAAAAAGAACAGGTTCAAAAGAAAGATCGTTCGCGAACCGGACATCACTAACGTACCAGAGACGGAGCTCAGCGATCGCTGACAAAGTTATTTATAGTACCTACTGAGTTAAGAGAGCGCTGTCAGTCAGCGCGAGTTTATTGTGTTTGTATCTGAGAGTTCGGAATAAACACGAGTCCCAGTCACACCGAGTCCGTCTTCATCATTATTACCAACTTTGTAACACATGCAATGTACCATTACAGCTGTTGAGATGAACGAGTTAAAAGTAAGTGTTGATAATAGCATTATTTTTAAAATAAAATAAAAGCGTCAGTGACGCGCGTTGAGTACACAGCGCAAACAAAGACACAACAGCAGTAATCGAATGTAATCCAGTTTATTGTGGGGCTAGGCTGGCTAGCCCGGATATGCTCACGCTTACCCCCCTTCTGCTTAATCTCACGCCGCGTTTGGTGCCTCCGCTGTGGGCCAGATGCAGTACTGGGGGTCGGGGATGTTGAAGGCCAACGGCCAGTGCAGCCCGAGCTTCGGCGTGTGTGAGGCCAATGTTGAGCAGAAACTCCCGACTGTATGCACATTTTAGAACCGATAGACGCGACGAGGACGTACAAAAACACTGACTCACAAGATAGAAAGCACGAAAACACCGCTCTGTCGGGAGAGAGAGAAGCTGCAGTGTGTGCACGAATAATAAATAATTAGCTACACATAAGAAATCACTGATCACAGATCAGAAGGAACTGAAAAAAGACTTCTGTTTTCATTTGTACATCCAAACACTGAGAAACTGCCAGCATTCACTCGTTCACAAGGAATGATCTCTCGAGCGTTTGCATGGGCGTGCCAGATTCTCTGGGCGGAGGAAAGGGAGGTAACCGTTCCTGCTTGGACGTCAAACCAGGAGACTTCAGGATTGGCTCGTCTGGCCTGTCATTTTCTCAAAGGCAGAGAGAGACAGCCAGAACTCGGGTTTACACCGATCAACATTTCTATCCACTTGGGGACAATATTCAGGCTAGGGGAACTCATATTAATGTTGAAAAACCTCATAAAATGAAAATTTCATGCCATGGGACCTTTAAGAGCTCGCTCAAGTACTGGGGAGCTAAACCATTTAGTGCTTTGTAAGTAATAAGCAAGATTTTAAAATGTATGCGATGTTTATTAGGCAGCCAGTGGAGTGTTGACAGAACTGGGCTAAAATGGTCATACTTCCTGGTTCTAGTAAGAACTCGAGCTGCTGCGTTTTGGACCAGTTGGAGTTAGTTTATTAGGTGAGCAGGGCAACCACCCAGTAGAGCACTACAATAATCTAGCCTTGAGTTCATGAACGTATGAACTAACTGTTCAGCATTTTGCATTGAGAGCATGTGCCGTAATTTAGATATATTTTTAAGATGGTAGAGTGCAATTTTGTGGGTCCTGCCATCCAAGTGGATGTTACTTTGACCCGTACCACTTACCTAAGCATTGTTGCAGACCATGTACACCCTTTCATGGAAACAGTATTCCCTGGTGGTTGTGGCCTCTTTCAGCAGGATAATGCGCCCTGCCACAAAGCAAAATTGTTCAGGAAGGGTTTGACGAGCTCAACAACGAGTTTGAGGTGTCAACTTGGCCTCCAAATTTCCCATATCTCAATCCAATCGAGCATTTTAGGGATGTGCTGCTGAACAAACAAGTCCAATCCATGGAGGCCCCACCTCGCAACTGGAGTCCATGCCTCGACGGGTCAGGGCTGTTTTGGCAGCAAAAGAGGGACCAACACAAAATTAGGTTAATGTTATGCCTGATCGGTGTACACACACACACACACACACATATATATATGTGTGTGTGTGTGTGTGTGTGTGTGTGTGTGTGTGTGTGTGTGTGTGTGTGTGTGTGTGTGTGTGTGTGTGTGTGTGTGTGTGTGTGTGTGTGTGTGTGTGTGTGTGTGTCCTGTAAGTAGTCTGCATAATAAAGCACTCTCTCTGATGAAATAAAACAAACACACAGGCGGAACTGCTATGAGTTCTTGTTCGGCTTGAGGTAAAATGATTAGGTTTGGAGACTGTCACCTAATACACATGTGAACCAAACCACATGCTAACATGTTCGGATCACACCAGCTGTTGTACTTTGTAGAAGTCTACACAGCGGTCTCTCACGGCTGGCAGATCGAATTACGGCTCGACTGAACAACACAAGCTAAGTGTGCCGAGAGTCTCCCCAGTCAGCATGTGCTCGGATTAATATGCATGAAAATTGAAACACATACACTCAATAATCATTTAAGCACCAGACTAGGGCTGAAACAGCCAAATCCACTGGAATTCATGCATGTCACGGACAAAGTAAATCTCTCTACAGGGTTTTTTTTTATAGAGCCCAGGAAAAAAATGAAGAATTGACAATATTTTCCCCATTACCACTGCAGGGGTCTTTTCATATCCTTCCTTAAAGGGTGTACAAATGTATTTCAGGATGAAATAAGCTTAAGTGGAGGAGTCTCAGAGCAACGGCAGGGTTAAATACATCATATTAAGTTGGTTAGAAGCGCTAAGGTCCTTTTGAACTTCATATATCTACATTTCAAGGTAAATTCCCCCACATTCCTTTTGGTCAATCAGGATGTTCAGATTTCTCTTTCAAGTTAGACTCCAAAGGCAGATTGTACCTCTGACAGAAAGTTGTATGATCTGTCCATTCAACAACTCTGTAAAGTTGGACCTTTACCTATTTAGTGATTGATAGCTGCTGCTTCCTTAGAAAATGCTATCAATACACTAGCAGTGTATTTCATGGCCAAATCACACGCACATTTGACAGCATCATACAGTGATTATTACATATTGTTTTCGTATCCGTTGATTCTTTTTTTTTTTTTTTGCTTTGGACACTCAGCAATCCATTCATTCAAACACATTCTAGGCGATGACAAATATTTGGCATCAGCTTTGGTGCAAAAAAATTTGCTATTATTTTATACTTTTCTGTCACTTATTCAGACATGCATATTTCTATACAGAACTCTTTTTTTCCAGCAGTCTGTTCTGGCCATCTACTATCTGCTAATCCATACACTTATTTCCCAAGCATAATGAGAACATTTAAGGCTAAAAGGGCTTTTGGATTTGCATGGTTCTTAATTGAAATGAGATTTGCTGAGGTCTTGGAAAAAGCAAGCCTGTCACAGAATGTTAAGTTTTTTTTAGAGCAAGGGGCAAATGCTTGACTTAAAGACATGGTGTAAAACAAACAGACCTACACACAGAGTGGCTTGTTTTTTTTTTTTTTAAACAGTCATCACAGAAGTGACCTTGAAGACCTTGGGACTGTGTAGCTGCATGCAAAAATATCAAATATCATTTAAAAGAACTAGATTTTCATTTCTAAAGAAAACCTCATAGCCATGATGACAGTGTTCTTTGGACGGCTGCCAGAATGCTGCTATGCAGTCACTAAGGTCTTCTAAGTGGTTTTGCCTTATGCAGTTGCTAGGATGTTGTGGGTGGTTGCCAATTTGTTGCTATGCAGTCATTATGTTTTAAACACATTCCTTTGTGGTTACCAAAGTGTAGCTATGCAGTTGCTAAGGTTTTCTGAGTGTATTAAGCATGTTGCTATGTGGCTGCTTGGTTGTTGTGGGTGATTGTTATGCAGTCACTATGATCAGAGTGTTTTTAACGTGGTCTTTTTTTGGTTGCCAGTGTTGTGGGTGATTGCAAGTCTTTGCTATGCAGTCACTAAGGTCTTCTTAAGCAGTAGTTGTTTCCAAACGTTTTAGAGTGGCGTACCCCCTGAGGCATTTAAAGGGGTGATGAATTGAGAAATCAACTTTCCTTTGAGCCTTTGATATATAAAAGTTCATCGTGAAATAATAATATCCTGTAAGTTTCGGAGCTGAAAACTTCCTCGTTAGTCAAAGAAAAGCTTTTATTGACACCAGGCCCAACGCTATTGACACAGCGCTCGATCTCAGAATATGTCGAGCCTTGACGTCATCAAATGCTGAAGCGCCGCCTCAAGCCCCCCCCACCGACTCGTGGAGCAAAATGGGTCGCTTTACCAAGCAATAAACATGCTGGTTCCAGCTCACGTGCTTAAGACATTGTGCGTTTGTTCGCTTCATTTCACAGCAGAATAGATTGTAAACAAGATACAGATTGAGACTTGATTTGCAGACATATTGAGATTAAAACACAATGCTGTGTCTTCTATATTGGATCCGACAGGAATGGTGCAACACTTATTTGAGTAAAACATGTGATAGTATTGCATTGTTACAGATCGTGTTGATTATGTGTACATGTCTAACTGAACTTACCTTAGCACGCTGTCAGGCTGGAGAATCCTTTATTTGAGGTGTTATTGGTTCATTCGTGATCAGACTCTGACTTGTAACGTTATGGGCCAAGGCTCGCAAAGCCCAACGTCCCGGGGCTATGTGTTTTTTAGACGGGCTACCAAAACGAAAGCCCGTCCGAAATAGCATAGCTTTCTTGCGCACTCACGTGTGTATGTGTATGTGTGCGGTTCGCGGTTATATTCACTGATCGGGCCGGCCAAGTAATACAAAAATAACATTCCAATCAATTGCGGGTGGATGAGAGATGATTGCGAGTCCTGTGAGCTTTTCCCCAGACGCTTTCAAAACAATTCCCACATGAACTGAGGGGAGCTGAAGCTCATTACAAATCTTATCCAATCCTAGCCATGGGCATTTACTTCCAAGTCTTCAGTGCAGCATGCCTATAGAAACCAAGCGTTTCTTAAGAGAGCCTCAAAACCAGGGTAGAAAATAGCCTATTACTTATTCATTATGATGTTTTTGAATGTAAAAACCACATGAACGTCATAAGTTGACCTCAGACAACAGTACAAAAAAATAAATAAAAAGCCTGTTCATGACCCCTTTAATTCTGTGTACCCCCTCAGTTCCTCTTAGACTGCAATCAGACCTTTTCCATGAAGGGACAATATTTTCCCCCGTAAATAGATTTTTTTGCTGCTTTTTTTTCAAGTTTTTCAAACCCTATTAAATGTATGTCATGTTTTATGTCAAATTATGTATCATATTAGGTGGCGGCAAGTCACTGTCTTAATGTCATCATGTCATTCATTCATTCATTCAGTAATGAAGAAAGTGGCTGTATTTATGAAAGGGTCATTGAATCATTGACTCTCCCGACTTGTTTAAAACCGCAGATTCGAAACAATTACTTAAATATTACCTTTTTGTTTGTTAAGTCACATTTGTGTGGATATTCTGGAAAAATAGCATTCTTGCTCATATAATATATTATCAACATTAAAAACAAGAAGAACTCACACAGGGTATGTTACATTTACATTTAGTCATTTAGCAGACGCTTTTATCCAAAGCTACTTACAAATGAGAGCAATAGAAGCAACTAGAACAGTAAAGGGCAACAGTATGCAAGTGCTGTAACAAGTCTCAGTTATTCTAGCACAGAACACACAGGACAGAATTTTTAATAAAAATAAAAAAATTTTTTATAAATAAATTAGACAGACAGAAAATGAATAGAATGTTTCTATAGCGAAGAGAGTTTGAGTTTTAAAATTGATCTCTATGCACAGTCTGTGTCTATACTTGTTCTTCTTGCTAGTAAGTGCTAAATCCCCACTTTTATAAAGGTATATTGTTCAGAACGGCAGTAATATAGCGTGATTTGCTATACTCTGCATGCAAATTACCATATGCACACTGCTTGTTTGGATGCATGTTTTAACCGCAAAAGATGATTTAATTTGATGGGATGTCATGTATTTGACCTTTTGCAGCACTACCATTATCCTGTTTTTACATTAGAAGCAGTATTTTGCCTGTTAGAAATGCATGCTCGGTTTTGTTATTTTAAGTTGGGTAAGAAGTAAATGAATGGCAAATCTCAGCATTTTGTTCACGTACCCGCTCTATCACCTCACGTACCCCCAGGGGGGAACAACTATTCTAAAGAATTTAGTTCAGTGGTGCCCAAACCTGGTCCTGGAGTAGGTACCACCAACACATTTTTAGGTCTCTCTTATATAATACATATTTGAGGTCTTGATCAGTTGAGCCAGGTGTTTTTGAGAGAGACATCTAAAATGTGCAGTGGGTACTCCAAGACCAGGATTGGGAACCACTGATTCAGTGCATTGCTATGTGTTCACCAATGCATTGCTATGCAGTCACTTGTGTTTGAGTGCATTGCTATGCAGTTTTAAATGGTTCTCTGGGTGGCTGCTCATTGGTCCAAATCAGGAGAGCTCACCAAGCCTCAATGATATTCCAGACACTTGATGTGGCACAGGTCCCTCCTTTCCTAGCAAGCAATAGCCATATTTCACCCTCTTGGTTAACTATAGACCCAATTCTCGCCAAAATAACCTTGAATTTGGTTACATGTAGTTTTTCCCAAAATAACTTATGAGATGTATATTCCATCATGTAAGCAAAGTCAACAGTGATTATCAGGTGTTTGGTTTCATTTCTTTGACATGTTCATGTTCTAGATGACTGGTCTATTCCTGGGCTATGGTTAGACGCCTCTTCAATTTTCACAGACAGCCCCAATTTTGATTTAGCCTAGACATCAGGGCGGTGTTTGGATGGCTTTTAAATGGATGTCTTTTAAATGCAAAATTGCTTGCTGGGTCAGTTTCCATGGGATTTTCTTGGTAACACTTTACAGTAAGGTTTAATTTGTTAACATTAGTTCATGCATTATCTAACATGAACTAACTATAAGCAACATATTTGTTACTGTATTTGTATCTTTGTGCATTAACTTAACAAATACAACTTTTGATTTTAATAATGTATTACTAAATGTTGAAATTAACAAAGATTAGTAAATGCTGTTGAAGTGCTGTGAATTATTAGTTAATGTTAAATAATGTAGTTAGTTAATATAAAATAATGAAACCTTATTGTAATGCGTTACTGTCACGGGTGTGTGCAGGCAGGAAGACGAATACAGATTAAACAAGTTCAAAATGTAGTTTAATTACAAATAATCTCCAGGCAGGCTGACAGGCAAAAGCACAACACAACTTAACATAACGGTGACCGGACAAAGAGTGCAGGAGAAGGAACAACTTAAATGGTGAACACAAACGCGATATTTGTGTTCACGAGATGATCAAACAGACAGCTGAACTACATGAACTCATAATGATGGTAACCAGGGAGACAGACGAGTGGCGGGAAACTGAACAAAGAAACATATGAAAACATGAAAACAAACTGAAAGTCCATGAACAAAACTAAACAGAATGGTGACATAACACCGCCACCAACCCGAGGAAGGAGGAACTTGCTGCAGCCAAATGGGTGGAGGGATGGAGCACAGCGGATGGCCTGTAAATCACTGACCAAGGGGAAGCCGGTGGGACGAGGGAACCCAGAAGAGCAACTAGGTTGAGGGTCTCTGGCAAAGCTGAAGGTGGGAGGAGCCAAAACAGAGCCAACAGGTCGACGGGCTGAGATGGACCGAAGAGATCCGAGGCTGGAGGCAGAGCTGCAGGATCCTCCTGGACAGGCGCTGCTGGTGGTTGCGTGACCTGCGGCTTAATGTCCTGGCAGGGCATCCTCAGAGACTGCACAGGGCTGCACTCATCCAGTAGCGCTGGGGCTGGAGGACTGGCTGAGCTCTGTGGTGGTGTTGAAGCAATCAAACAGTAGAAATTCTGAACAGACTGAGTTACAGTTCTCTTTGGACAATAAAGATGATTCAGGCTCTGGGTATGGCAGTGTCCTGGATCAGGGCTGCACACTCTCCAGACACCAGATGAGGGCTTCTTTCCAGGCCAATCCAGTGGTGTCTGGGAGGTCAACAGGATAGTGAAAGTTTGCCCCAATCCAGGACATTGACTTCAGGGTCTCCTCGTCATAGGGGCAGGTGATGGCAAGTAGAAAGAAGTTGGTGGAAAATGTGAGGAAATCGGTGCTCTCCTGAACCACCAAAATAAATCGAGCACTTATTTCCATTATGGGGGTCCAGTCATCTGTCACGGGTGTGTGCAGGCAGGAAGACGAATACAGATTAATCAAGTTCAAAACATAGTTTAATTACAAATAAACTCAAGACAGGTAACAACACAACTTAACATAATGGTGACCAGACAAGGAGTGCAGGAGACGGAACAACTAATGCCTAGTTCACACTGCCTGATTTTAGGCCTGATTTTAACTCTCCAACAGGTTTTGGGAAATCGCCAACAAATGTCCGAAATCATAGGCAAATCGGTGCTCTTGCACGTGAGTGACAATCACGCAGTGTCAATGATCAAAGATGCGATTAGAGAGACTCGCCGGTGAGTCGCCGATGCCCGTGAGATATTTGGCATGCTAAATATCTGGACCTGTCTGCGATTCAAAATCCTGCTGTGTGAAATGTGTTTTGACTGAAAATGACGTTGATGATGACCTACAGCCAATGAGAGAGCAAGATACAGGGCAGCGGGAAGTTCGGGGAGGAGTTATAGACTAGAATATCAGTATTTTAATAGATATATTTACAATTATATCGAACTGAAACAAAGCAAAAAAATGTGCTTGACCAGCCGCAACAGCAGCACGGTGCACAATGATTTATTTACCTCAAACTCTCTTTGCAGTACACGATCATTGTTCCCTATGTCTCCCCAACCATTTCCTCCCCCATAATCTTTTTTTTCCCTTTTTTCTCCTTTTCGCTGAAAATCAGCGCACAGACAATTTGGATCACAAACTTTTTGCAGTCTTTAGTTTTAATAACAATTCAAGTCTCGTGCGAGAAGTCCAGTCTGACGCACGTGTGATCTTGTGTTGTTTCCTTGTCACTTCTCGAGTGCGTTTGCTTGTTAAACGTAGTTTACGGACAGGACAGAGTTGTCTGCGATTCTTCCTCTTGTACAGTCATGCAGTGTGAAACTTCCTGTCGCCGATCATTCAGTCTGAACACAGCAGTGACTGAATGCTACCCCAGATAATCATGCAGTGTGAAAAGAGCAGTGATCCAATGAGTTTGAAAATCGCGCAGCTTCAACTCGGCATTAAATGGTGAACACAAACGAGATGATTAAACAGACAGCTGAACCACATTAACTCATAATGATGGTAACCAGGGAGACAGATGAGTGGCTGGAAACTGAACAAAGAAACATGTGACATATAAAAACAAACTGAAAGTCCATGAACAAAACTCAACTTTTTCTTTCACAGTTTTTTTATCCACCAGTCATTGAAATAACCCTCTCCTTAACTTTATGTCTGAATAACAGCAGCCACACAGGATGAGTAAAGTTTAATACTTAGGGTTAAAATATATATATATATATATATTGGCAAGCTCTGCTATTTCGAAAGCTCCAAACTGGGAAAAAAGAAAATGGAAGGTGAACACAGGAAAAGCTAGGAGAGGTTTGCAATGATACTGGAATGACAAACAGTGAAAACTGTATGTTAGAAAATAAAACCTACAGTAACAAGCCAAAAGAAAACACAGACACACACACACACATAAAAAATAAGTCTTTCTCTTCCCATCATCACTTATCTCTATTTAAAAACACACGCATACATTTTCGGTTTATTAGTTTTGTCCGCAGTGCTGCATTAGGCAGCGTGTCGGCCATGAAGCACCGTGTGAGGCTCAGCCTGTTCCCCGGGGATCTTTCTATTTACTGATACTATCAGTAGAGAGCTCTGCGGAGGACACAACCTCCACCACCACCCTGCTTACGGATGCCTGGTCACGGTGCAAAGATAGACTTCCTCACTTCTCTTACTTCTGGACTAGCGCTGCTTCTCATTTCGGGGGGGCCGGAAGAAAGTACAGATAGGCTGACTGACAATGAGGCAAACATTACATAAGACGGTAGCTACTTCTGCTGCCTGACTCAATCGTGTTGAAAGTGACAGTCTTGGGGTTCAGATAAGGAGTTAGAACCACAGCAGATGTCGTTCTGAGTCACGAGAATGTGCAAGAATTCGTCAAAGTCTGTTAATAAAGAAAAACACATGCGCCTACACATAGCACCAAGGACACCCAAGCTCAGGAACTCGCCCTTCAAGTATGTTTCATTCAAAAGTTAATCACAGGGAAAGCAACTCCGGGGGTTTTGTTCAACAGCCTGTTCCTTCATCTCTGCTTGAGCTGGAATCATTAAACACATCCACTGGACAGTGAGAAGAACACACATGGCTTGTTTGTCAATTTCAGAGGGAACAGAGGCAAATCTGAGCTTAATGAAGAGAGGCTCACTGCGAGCCTTTGAAGTCGCTAAGCCGACGAAGGCACTCGGCAAACACTCTATTGTATGAGTTGTATGAGGTCGACTTAAGTAGAGCATCTCTTCTTGATGATGAGGAGAATTCTCTCAAAGCTCATGATGGTAATACTTCTCTGGAATGCTTTTGAGTACTGGTGAGAGGGTGGAGGGAGAGAATGAACGAATGGAAGTGAGATAGGACGTTTGTGCACAGCAGATCGGGAAAGGGAAGAGGGAAAAAACAGACAAGCAATGCTTGTATGTGAACACATCTGCAACATTGTTCCTTCCCTGCTTAAGACCAGCAGTATCTGCACAAAACGTAGACAGATCAGTGTCTTCAAATATAACCAATAAATACTTCAAAACTATCATTTATGTAATAAGGTGAAAACAGTGATGAACAGCAGCATATATTTTGCAAAACATTTCTTAGAAATTGTGTAATATCATTTTTTTTTTAGCTTTATGTAATATAGTGCACAGACGTACAGTTGTGGTCTGAATTATTGGCATCCCTGGTAAATATTATCAAAGATGGCTGTAAAAATAAATCTGCATTGTTTATCCTTTTGATCTATCATAAAAAAATAAAAATATATATTTTTTTTTAAACCTAACCTTTAATTAAAAAAAAGGAAAGTCGGGGGGAAAATCACATTACGTCTTGTTTCACAGGAGTATAAATATGAGGAAACAAAAAAGGCCACATTCCCTTAATCATTCATCACAATGAGTAAAACCAAAGAATATATTTCTGATGTGCAGCAAAAGATTGTTGAGCTTCACAAAATAGAAAGTGTCTGTAGGAAAATAGCCAAAACATTGAACATTCCCATTTCCACCATCAGGGAAATAATTAAGAAGTTGCAATCAACTAAAGATGTTACGAATCTGCCTGGAAGAGGACGTGTGTTTATATTGTCTTAATGCACGGTGAGGAGGTAAGTTTAGGTGGCCAAAGACTCTCCAAGGATCACAGATGGAGAATTTCAGAGATTAGTTGATTCTTGGGGTCAGAAAGCCTAAACAAATTCAAACATCCCCTTCATCACCACATGTTGTTTGGGAGGGATTCAAGAAAAATCCTCCTCGCTCATCCAGAAACAATCTCCAGCATATTCAGTTGTCAGACACGACTGGAACTTCAAAAGGGACCCGGTTCTGTGGTCAGATGAAAATATAAAAAGAGCTTTTTGGCAGCAAACCCACCAGATGTGTTTGGTGCAAACAAGGATAAAAAGTACCCCATGCCCACGGTTAAATATACAGCTGGATCTTTAATGTTGTGGGCCTATTTATTTGCTGGAGGTCCTGGACATCTTGTTCGTTTACATGGTATCATGGATTCTAGCAAATACCAACAGATAAAAAATCTAAACCTGATGGCTTCTGCTAGAAATCTTATAATGGGCCGTGGTTGGATCTTCCATCAGGACAACGATCCAAAACAAACATCAAAATCAACACATGAATGTGTCACTGAGCACAAAATGAAGCTTCTGCCATGACCATCTCAGTTCCCTGACATGAACCCTTTAGAAAATGAGTGGCTAAACTGAAGAGAAGAAATACCAACATGGAGCTGGGAATCTGAAGAGATTCTGTATGGAGGAATGGTCTTTGATATCTTGTCAGGTGGTCTCCAAACTCATCAGGCATTATAGAAGAGCTGAGAGCTGAGAGCTGAGAGAGAACTCAGAGCTGTTATCTTGGCAAAAGGAGGTTGCAAAAAGTATTTAATAAATGGGTGCCAATAATTATGGCCAACGTGTCTTGGAGAAAAGCATTTATTTCATAATGTGATTTACCCCCCACTTTCAAATGTTTTACTTCAATGAAAGGTTAGATTTTTGTGAATTTTATTAATAAAAGATCAAAGGATAAACAATGCAGATGTATTTTTACAGCCATATTTGATCCTATTTACCAGAGGTGCCAATAATCCTGACCACAACTGTATATTTAGAGACTCAAATGAAATTGCCCAAATGCCTTGGTATGCTGAAGTATTAAGAGTTCTTTTCACTGTAACTAAGAGACCAATCCCAAACCCTGGAAAACAACCCCACACCATAATCCCCCCTAAGTTTTTGTTGTTCCCAATTGCTTCCACTTTGTTATAATACCACTAACAGTTGACCATGGAATATTTAGTAGTGAGGAAATTTCACGAATTAACTTATTGCACAGGTGGCAACCAATCACCGTACCACGCCTGAATTCACTGAGCTCCTGAGAGCAACCCATTTTTTCACAAATGTTTGTAGAAGCGTCTGCATGCCCAGGTGTTTGATTTTATAAACCTGTGGCCATGGAAGTGACTGGAACAACTGTATTCAAAGATTTGAAGGGGTGTCCCAATACTTTTGGCAATAAAGTGTATGCAAACTGCATTGGAATGAATTGTAACTTTATTATTTTTTTAAATAAATATTAATGACTCATCCTGCACTACACCAATCAAAAGTATTTTAGAATCGTCCCTTTGAATGCCCTCAAGTACCCTAATTAACATAATGAACTGAAAATATTTTTTACACTTATTGTGTACACAATTTAACTAAAATCAGAATCTTTGAGCATCTCGGTTCACAGTGAAGCGAACTCATGTCTGCATGTGTGAGTTTAACATTCATTTGCGAATGCAACCTGTGGCACTGCTACAGTTACTGTATTTTCACATTTGCATAATTTCCATTCCACATTTTTGTGGACAGATGATTATTTGATTTCTAATGAGACACATTTGCAAAAACCTAATACACTAATACAAACACATTTGTATTCAAATGTGACATATGTATTCTAATTTATATTCGTATCTGAATACACATTAGCAGCTGACCTGTTTAGCATTGCATCCTCTTTATGAAAACTGTAATCTCTACTGTATATAATGCGAATGAAGCCCTGTTGAATGAACCACAGTACCATGATTGAAGTTGTGGTTTCCAGTTAGCCATTTTGTGCTACTTTGTGTGGTGTGAAATGATTTGACCTGTGATGTTCTCCTCTTTCATTCTGCACTAATACTCCTGTCAGACAGCCCAAAGGTGCTGTCACCTCTTCAACTAGACAAGAGAGAACCACTTACAGTCAACAAATGAAAAGAGATGTAACAGGCAAAGAGAAATCTATACATGGCTTTAGGCTATGCTTTTATACATTTATGTATTCTGCCTCTCTCTCCCTCTCCCTCTCCCTCTCCCTCTGATTGTATTCTCCTCACAAAATCTTATAAAAAGTCTGATGGAGAAGGAATGCCAAGTGACACTGGTTGAAGGGTAGTTTGGGATTCCTGGTGCCTGGAGACGGCCATGTATGAAGGTTAAAAATGCAAAGCCAAGCTTGGAAACAAGGTCAAGGGGAGTGTGAACAGGGAGCGCTTCAGGGCAACAGAGAATAAAGACAGACAGACACATACGGAGTGATGGAGGAGAGTATGTTTCAGACGAAATTAAACTGGGTGAGGGATTTCGAAAGGGCTGGGTGGTTTTACGAGGGGATCGATTCAGTGGTTGTGTATGGGCCTTCATTCACCAGCCCATGCCTGGAAACAGGGTTATTATGTAGTATGCATCAGTGACCATATACATTGTAGTGCATGTTCATGTAATGGGTATAACAGAAAGAATAAAGAGCAAGGGATTATGGGAACGATCCAATCACCCAGATTTATGAAAGCAAGGACGAGGATAGAAAGGTAACTGCAAAAAAAAAAAAAACATCCCTTTTTCAGGATACTGTATTTTAAATATATTTTTGTAAAATAAGCTTTACAGAACTTTATTGGAAAGGGTTTAAACATTGTTTTTTATGCGTGTTCAATGAACCATAAACAATTATTGCACATGCACATACATGGAATAGTCCTCAAGACATTAACAGTTAACAGGTAGTAGACAATTAAGGTAATAGTTACAATAACTTAGGACACTAAAGAGACCTTTCTATTGACCAGGAAAAAGATGTCCATGGTCCCTGATCACCTGAGTGAACATGCCATAGTCCTGCTGCAGGAGGCATGGGGACTGCAGATGTGGCCAGAGCAATAAACTGTAATGTCTGTAATGTAATAAGCCAGTTCTACAGTGAGACAGGAAGGACACCTGATCATCCTTGTGTAACCGGTACTACTCGGCCTGCCCCTGCTTTGAACCAGTGTCTCCGGCATGGGAGGCGGGCGTGCTAACAAGGACGCTAAAGACCGCAGCATCTAACGTGAATCGCGAGCACACCTCTTGAGGCCAGGGGGGTGAGGTTTATACGCACAGCTCTTTCAAGCTTGCTTCTGTTACACACACCCCCCTGATCCACACTCCCATCTGGGACATGGCACCAAATGTAACTGGTCCTACTTTATGCACTCCAAGCTGGAATCGAACCGGCATGGGAGGCAGGCATACTAACAAGGACACTAAAGTCACATCAGTCGCTAGCGCACCTCTTGAGGACAGGGGAGTGAGGTTTACACGCACAGCTCTTACTAGCTTGCTTCTGTTATACTTGCATTGGCAAACCCAGCCCATGTAACCATAGGTCCCCCAGGCTCCCAGGCATGTTCGCAAACTTGCAAGTCTGCAGTCTCCATTTACAAACTGTGGAAAAAAATGGGTCATTCTGAAGAGCTTAGTAAATTTAAGAGTGGTCGACAGTAAGTGGTATTATTGGAAATTGGAAGCGTTTAGAAACAGCAGCAACTAGAAGCGGAGCGGAAGACCACATAAAGTCACAGAGCAGGGTCACAGAGTGCTGAGGTGCATGTTGCGTAAAAGTCGCCAATGCTCTGCTTATTCCATTGCTAAAGAGTTCCAGACTTCCACTGCCATTAATATCAGCACAAAAGCTGTGCAACAGAGCTTCCTGGAATGGGTTTCCATGGCCAAGCAGCTGCATGCAAGCCTTACATCACCAAGTATAATGCCATACTGTCTGGTGCAGTGAAAATGTGTTCTGTGGCGTGACGAATCACGCATCTCTGTTTGGCTGTCTGATGGGCTAGTCTGTGTTTGGCAGATTTCAGGAGAGCGTTACCTGCCTCACTGCATTGTGCAAACTGTGAAGTTTAGTGGAGGAGGGATAATGTTATGGGGCTGCTTTCAGGGGTTGGGCTAGGCCCCTTACTTCCAGTGAAGGGAAATCGTAATGCTTCAGCAAACCAAGACATTTTAGACAATGCTATGCTTCTAACATTGTGGGAACAGTTTGGGGAAAGCCCTTTTCAATTGCAGCATGTGCACAAAGCAAGTCCCATGAAGACATGGTCGGGTGAATTTTGTGTGGAAGAACTTGACTGGCCTGACCTCAACCCCATCAAACACCTTTGGGGTGAACTGGAATGGAGATTACGAGCCAGGACTTTTCATCTAACATCAGTGCCTCATCTCACAAATGCTCTACTGGATGAAAGGGCAAAACTTCCCACAGAAACTCTTCCAAGAAAAAGAAGCCTTCCCAGAAGAGTGGAAGCGGTTATAGCTACAAAAGGGGGGACCAACTCCATATTAATGTTTATGTATTAAGAATGTGAAGTCAGTCCCTGTTGGTGTAATGGTCAGGTATCCCAATACTTAATAATACAAATAAAATGTATGAGTAATTTTTCATGTAAAGCTACTAAAATAGTATGTGACGTCACTGCTCAACCATCCATTCATCCATGCATCTGTCTATCTGTCCCTTCTGTTATGTGTATCATACTAAGTAACTTAGTATGCAGTTTAGGTTCTTTGACTACCCCCTATAGGGCTGAACGCATCACTAGACTGTCATCTCCAGGGGGTCATTCTGATGCATCACATTTGTTCTACTTTTTATTCCAAAACAGAATTTTCTTATTCGAGCAGCCAGCTGCGCTACACATATTCTCTCTCTCGATGCAGTGAAGTTCAGTTCCTGTGTAGCTATGGACTGCCAGAGGGTCTAGTGCTATTAATTAGCTTCCGTTTATTGATATATGGTTTCCTCTGGAGAGAAAACAATGCATTCATCTCTCCTCCCTCCCATCTCTTTCAATTCCTCTCTCTCTTTTGCTATCTCACTCTCTCTTGTGCACTCACATTCACAGGCATGCAGGATAAGGACCGGTAACAGGCGTTTGAAAATCGCTTTTCTTTACAAAGCAGGTGAAACAAGCATTCATTCTGAAACAACAGGCATTGTTCTGTTATTGACCACTTACCTAACAAAGAGATTAGACTGCCATTGTTTAGTTACTGCAAAGGCAAAATGTGAAAACTGTGAAATGTTCTGAACCATCCTTCTACATTACAGTTTCAAAGTTAATATGAATTCAAAATGGACCCTATTTACATTCGTAATGCATGCTCCGGTCTTATTGTGCAAGATTCATTCTCTAATGTTAAAGGGATCGTTCATACAAAAATGAGAATTCAGTCATTATTTACTCACCCTGAGTGAGCCCCTGTGATGATCATCAGTCACCTTCAGCACTACATTACCCAGAATCCTTCCTGGTCCACCACCTGCACACATTCTTCAATCACCACCAGCTGTCTTATATCACCTCATCACCCCAGCACCAGATATATGCTATTCTGTTTAATTCTCTGTTTGTTGGGTATTGTATATGTGTAGTGTGTGTTGCTACTGCCTGTTAGCCTGTCGAGAACTAGTCGTGTTATTAAACGTGTTGGAACTTTATTCATCATCTTCATCATCGTCTGTCTGTTTGACTGCAACCACCCGTGACAGCCCCGAATAAAAAAAAATATATATAATCTAAACAATAATAATTGAACACGTCACCTTTAACAAATCTCAAAATGAATATCCATTTTCATACTGCATATTATAATGTTGTGATGTCTAAATTCACCTGTGGCATTTTATTTGAGTTTTTTAAATATATATTTATTTAGAAAAAATTATAAAAAGATACATAGAATCAGCCATTCATCAGTTAAAAGCCATTAATATAACTATGATCTTATCTGTATCAAAAATAATTGTAATATTTGTGCATCACTATGTCCAATACGACAACAGATCATGGTGGATAAACAGTCTCTGTCCAGATAAATGTGGTCAATACAATAAACCACATTATATAGCTTTCTGTGAGGAACAGACCACATTTTATGTAGGCTAAAAGTTTGTTTCACTCATAAATTCGTTACATTACTAAAGTAAAATAGGTTGTGAATAATGTACAACAAGTATAAATCCATGAAATATATAGTCATGTTTTAACAGTGCAATATTTATCCTTGACCTTAAAATAATAACACTACAATATCAAAAGCTCCATCAGAGCTTCAACACAAAAAACCCACATGGATCAATAGAAAACTAAGCTTAAGTTCACAGGTATGCTTTCTATGTACAGGATAATGTTTAATCTCTGTATTTGCAATGAAAGGTTAGGGAAAACAATAGGACAAAGGGAAAGAACCTCTGTCAATCAACACCAATAACCATTCAACAATGCTCAGACGCAAAGCACTGCAATGGCTGAGAATCATTTAAAAATCAATGTGGGGAGTGCATCAGGCTCTCGTGAGAAGTCTCTTATTACATTGTTCTTCCCCTCTCTGGAGAGACACATCTCTCTAACACAATCCTTACAAACATTCATCTTCTCTCCTGCTGGCATTATGATGTCATTACATTCCGCAGAGGTCACGCTAAGGCCATGCTGAACGACTGTTTTCATTGACCGGGCCGCTCTTCAGGTCTTCAGCAAAACATTAGTGAGCTGTTGACCCTTGACCCATCTTCCTCCGAACAATAGCCAATCCGGCTTTTGTCTGTTTACATACACACTCCCACTGGGGGGGAAAGTAATTTACTGCTGTATGGACAAGTGCCAGTTCTTTTTTTAATTAACTATTACATGTGGAGCGGTTTATAATTAATTCACTTCATCAAGCGCAAAGCTGTGAAAAACGTATTGTTCATACAAGCACACTCTAGGCCACACAGTTTTAACAGACGGTTTGCTGAGAGAAATGTCAGAGATATTTTCATAAGAGGTGAAAAAAGAGAGATAGAGAGATGGAAAGAGAGAGAGTGACAGAGAACGAATGGGATGAAACGCTACGAGAGAGCAAAGAGTGGGAGGGGAAGTCAATGCAAATTGGCGGTAATGCAGTCGTAAGCTTGTGCTGGCTTATCACTGGTGCATGTCCAATTTTCTGACTCAAAGCGAGACGCAGAACAGATGATTTCCTGTTTGTTTTACAGCTTCATACTGTTAAAATATTTATTGTCCATTCACAACGAGAGCACACACACACACAAATCACAGGCATGGTGTGTTCCCATCATTCAATGCCTAATGCTGATTAAAATAATATTAACTTGCTGATTTCTGTCTTGACAATTACATTGACAGGGAGGGGAAAAAGTCATAAGGATGAATAACTAATGATAGAATTGTCATTTTCTGGGTGTACTGTCCCTTTAAGTCATGATCCAGAAAATCAATGACCTTGGGCTACAGCCAGGTTGTGATGACGTTACCAATAGTTCCTAACATCCATTCAGCTCCCATCTTTTGCAATGCATCCTCCAATGATAGAATTAATGTTTGTCTTTACAAAACAGCAAACAAACAAGCATAATCTCCCATCTCAGCCAACACGAAAAATAAATAGAATTTGGCAGCTAAATCCATGACCAGTATCGCCTCTATTGAAAGAGGGGATAAATATTAGTTTGGCAATGGGAAATTGGCTGTGTGACACTTTTAATAACATAGCTCTGGTTTTAAACCCTAGTGAATAAACGCCTGCAAACACACACAAAGATTTACACACAGACAAACAACCAGGTATTAATATATGTAAAGATAGACAGATAGATAGATATGGTGAGATGGTGGTCCAGTGGGTTAAACCATGGAACTAATACGCAGAAGGTTGCTGGTTCGATCCCAGCGGTTACCACCAGTGTGTCCTTGAGCAAGGCACTTTACTCCATATTGCTCTAGGGGGATTGTCGCTGTAATAAGGGCACTGTAAGTCGCTTTGGATAAAAGCGTCTGCCAAATGCATAAATGTAAATGTAGACTATATTGACAACTAGACCACTACCAAACAAGCCAAGTATGCATAATTACATGCATGAGCTCATTTTCAGTAATAAGTATTTGTATACAGTCATCATACGGTCAAGAATTTGTTCTCATATCATCTTTACTTCTAGAAAATACAAACTCACTAAGAATAAATAGTGGTAGATGCCATTTGAACCCCAATAACATAGATCATTTGAATTTGTCTAGCAACTTATACTATTGCATATAAATAGCAAAAATAACTAATATTATGAATGCGAGTGTGTGTATGTCAAAAATATATATAAAAAACTATATATATATATAGTTTTGATAGATACTGACCACTGCAGACCGGGAACACCCCACAAGAGCTGCAGTTTTGGAGATGCTCTGACCCAGTCGTCTAGCCATCACAATTTGGCCCCTGTTAAACTTGCTCAAATCCTTACGCTTGCCCATTTTTCCTGCTTCTAACAACTTTCAACTTTGAGGACAAAATTTTCACTTGCTGCCTAATTTATCCCACCCACTAACAAGTGCCGTGATGAAGAGATGATCAGTGTTATTCATTTCACCTGTCAGTGGTCATAATCTTATGCCTGATCGTGTACATATAATATATAGCCTATAAATTAAAAATATTATTAAAATTGTTCTACATTGGGGGACATTTTTCAATTCATTCAATAATCTTTTTTTCTTTTAATTGGTATTTTAATTAATAGAGAAGCTCTAAACGGAGAGAGGAAAAGATGGGGAAAAGATGTTAAATGTGAAATTAAGTGACATTTAGATTTTTTAATTTTGTAAACAAACAACTTCCTGTTTTTTGGCCTTGTATTTCATTACTCTTCATATCTGCCAAGGCATCTCTCTTTTCAAACAGAAGCTATTTACTTTTTTGAGACCAAGGCTATTAGTGTGCAAACACATCTGCGTCAGAAACGGACAAACTCATCTCCAAAAAGACATATCAATTCATTACTAATCTCGACCTTGCAGGGAATCCAACTCTGTGTTTTGATGCCGCCGATAATTGCACAAGTTTTGAACCCCTTCTCTCAACTGAAGAAGCTCCAATGGTCTGTTTGCAGAACCAGCAATCTTTCAGTGAGAAGCGAAGGCCTAATAAACATGCTTCACGCTGACTTTCCTTCAAAACAGATTACAACCACATCAGTTATGTAAGGACTATTCATAGCTGAAAAAAAATATATTCATAGTCCTTTAAAAAGTAGTTGATGAAGACTTTGTGAGGAAAGAAGCATACACATACAGTATATATAATAAATGGTATATTCGGAAAAAAGTGTAGTGACTCTCTCGGTTCAAAACGCTTATGCTACATCTGACGACATTGCACACCAGTAATGCTCATCATACGTAGCGTAAGCATTTTAAACTGTGAGAGGCACTACACTTTTAAGTTGAATACAGAAGGCGATCGGCCGGAAGCTGGGTAATTTACTTAATAAAGTTTTAAATATGGATATTTTTCTAAAACAAATGCAATGATTCGCTTCAGACGCCCTTATTAACACCCCGGCAGTTATATGATGAACAGATGCACTTTTATGGACATCAAAAATGATGCAACAATTCACTGCCATTATAATACTTGGATTCGCCAGGACTTTTTTAATATAACTTTAATATAATAATTTTTTTTTTATATTCGTCTGAAAGAAGAATGTCATATACACCTAGGATTAGTGTTGTTTTTGGCGGCCTGTTTTAATTTTAGTTTTAGTCTAGTCTTTGTGTCAAGCTGTCATTTTAGTTTTTATTAGTTTTAGTCATAGTCATCCTCTTTTTAGTCTAGTCAAGTTTTAGTCAACTAAAAGTCTGAGCATTTTAGTCTTATTTTAGTCAGAATTATCTATGACTATTTTCGTCTAGTTTTAGTCGACGATAACTGATGACATTTTAGTCAAGTTTTAGTCAATGAAAATTGAATTTTAGTCTCTTTTTAGTAATGCAATTCTATTTAACCCAGTCAATATAGTATAAGTAGCCTACATATTATAGACAAAACCAAAATCTTCTTTTAGCCAAACCCATTTCAAACAATGTTATCTTATTATATTATTGTTACCTTATGACTCAAGAATACATCCATTCCAGACACGGAAGACGCTCTGATTTGAAGTTACAACATATTTATTTTACCAACTAAACATGTTAGAAGTAGGCTACACACACATACATTTAAATAAAATAAATAAAAACATTGAGATGTCTCTTAAGATTCGTGGTGTTTTTTCCTGTGATTTTTGTGGCCAAATTTCTCCCCATGTTTTTCCACAACACCCGTTTTATTTTCCACTTCAATGTAATAAAAGTTTTTCCAAATGTCTTAATAAGAATAAATGCATATTTAATTTAATAATAGGAAAATAATATCCAAATTATTATTTAATTCTTTAAATCTGTTTAAAATTAGACCCACATTATAGTTAAAATGTCTTGTATTTTATCTCAAAATAAAGGATGTAATTTTATTCCACATGGAAATGAGCGGAAATAAGTGAATACAGCCTCTTATTCGCTTATGAGGTAATCATAATGCTGCGGTTATTTTAACATATATAATTGCTGCCGTTATAACGGCACATTTCAAATGTTTACGTGCTTTTCTTTCTTTCTTTTTTTGAGCGGTGATGAAATATCTTGCTCTTGTAAATACTTGCCAGCATTTCAGTAATACAAGTCTAGTTCTTTAAAATGCATCCAAATAACAGCGAAGCGCAACCGCACGGTGCTCTGCAGTGGCCAAAAAGGATATAGGCTAAACCGTGAATTCTGAAGTTATATATTATTGAAAACTCAGAGATGTGGATTCAGACGACACCACACGACCTTGGTGTTTGTCAAACAGTAAGTTAGGTCATTCGGCCGGAGATTTTTACACGGGTGGTGGGAGAAAAACACTGATATTCTGGATTAAGAGGACAATAAAATCACTGACTAGCCCCTGTAAATGATAAAGACACCTTACGACCGCTGGACAAACAATTACCGTCCGAATAGTGCTTACGAACCCCGACTGCCCGCCCATCGGTCTCGTTCACTCACCAGAGCTGCATCTTCTAAAACGCAGCGCGAGTGGGGCTTGAAGAGAGTGATGTCGGCTGCGTCTGCGCAGTGCGCCCTGATGCAGCCCCTGAATGAGACGCACAGAAATACTGCAAAATAATAATAAAAACGCGACTTTTCGTCTCGTCTCATTTTCGTCAACGAAAATTAAGAGACATTTTAGCATAGTTTTTATTTTGTGAACCACATTTAGTCTCGTTTTTATTCGTCATCGTCACATGACCAGCATTTACGTTGCATCTCGTCTCGTTTTCGTCACGTTATAAAGGTTCGTTGACGACGATATTTAGTCATACTTTTCGTTGACGAAAACAACACTACCTAGGATGACTTGAGGGTGAGTAAATCATGGGCTATTTTCGTTTTTGGGTGAACTATCCCTTTAATATACATTTTTTTTAGCACACCCGGGTGACTAGAAACATGAAATTGTCTACAACGTCTTGTTTTCACAGGAGTTTAACTATGAGGAAACACAAAGGCCAAATTCCCTTAATCATTCATCTCAATGAGTAAAACCAAAGAATATATTTCTGATGTGCAGCAAAAGATTGTTGAGCTTCACAAAATAGAAAGTGTCTGTAGAAATATAGCTAAAACATTGAAAATTCCCATTTCCACAATCAGGGAAATAATTAAGAAGTTCCAATCAACTAAAGATGTTACGAATCAACCTGGAAGAGGACGTGTGTTTATATTGTCTTAATGCACGGCGAGGAGGAGAGTTTGAGTGGACAAAGACTTTCCAATGATCACAGATGGAGAATTGCAGAGATTAGTTGAGTCTTGGGGTCAGAAAGCCCAAAGAAATTTCAAACAACCCCTTCATCACCACATGTTGTTTGGGATGGATTCAAGAAAAATCCTGCTCGCTCATCCAAAAAGAATCCTCAGCATTTTCAGTTGTCAGACACGACTGGAACTTCAAAGGGAGGTTCTGTGGTCAGATGAAACTATAAAAAGAGCTTTTTGGCAGCAAACCCACCAGATGGGGATAAAAAGTACCCCGGTTAAATGTACAGCTGGATCTTTAATGTTGTGGGCCTATTTTTTTGCTGGAGGTCCTGGACATCTTGTTCAGATACATGGTATCATGGATTCTAGCAAATGCCAACAGATAAAAAATCTAAACCTGATGGCTTCTGCTGGAAATCTTATAATGGGCCGTGGTTGGATCTTCCATCAGGACAACGATCCAAAACAAACATCAAAATCAACACACAAATGTGTCACTGAGCACAATGTTTGATGTTTGTGATTTGTTTTAAAGGGGTGGTAAACCACGATTTCTAGTGTGTAAGCTAGTTTTCGTGAAGCTTTCGTAAGCTATTTAGCTAGTGTGTAATGTTGCTGCTTGAGCATAAACAACATCTGCAAAGTTAAAACGTTCAAAGTTTAAAGCAAAGGGAGATATTTGCTTTTAAAGAAATCCATTTCTAAGGACTACAGCAAACGGCCAGTAGGCGACTACAGACATTCCTCCAGGGTTGGTGACATCACCAGCCTCAATATTTACATAAACCCCTCCTCCGTGAATATTAAATAAGGGGGGGTGAGGCCATTTTTTATCGCTGTTGTTGTGGTATAGTGGTATAGGCAGGAGTGGTGTTGCTGCAATGCCGACGAAACACTGTTATTTTCATCCGGATTGCAGGTTTGGGGATGGGCGTTTAACATACAGCATGTTATATGCATGTGTTTGAGACAGAGGGGAACAGGTATCAGATATATGCTGCCCATCATAAAGCACGAGACAGACAGGGTCGGAGGAGAAGACTGGAAAATGTGACATAATGGACAATATTCGTCCGTTGCAATTCATGAGCGGTTCAGTGTGAATGCACGACGGGCCGCCTCCCGCTGCACATTTCATGGAGGAAAACATCCACAATCTTCGCGAGTTCAATGTCGGATTTGCACAACGTCAGGTGCGCGAGACAAACACTGCCAGTGCGTGGATGCACGACGCACGCGCTGCACATTTCACGGAGGAAAACATCCACAATCTTCGCGAGTTCAATGCCGGATTTGCACCTCGGCTTGTCCTGAAAGCTGGATTTACAAACAGAAGCTGTTAACGGGCCACAACCTGTAAGTCTGATTTACTTTTCGTCGATGTGTTTTCCTGTAATAGGTTAATTGTACTGTAGCAAGGAAGTAAACAGATGACAACACTGTTCTGCAAACCAGTCTGTTAAATGCTCATTCATACTTAACGTTATCCGACGAACACCTAACGTTACAAACACCTAACGTTAAAATCTCAACAGCGAACCTGGCATTAGTGTAAATTATTCTTTGATTAGAGCTTTTATGTATTATTTATCTACAGGCATGCTAAACATGGTTCTGTGTGTGATTTGGCTAATAGTAAAGCCAGTGTTTAGTGTTTGTTTTGGGTTAATAGTTCTTGCCACAGATATTTGGCTATAATCGTTCTAAAAATACAAAAGTGCCATTCAGTAGCGATCACTATAGATCCGCAGTCTTTACTCTTGAGGACTGAACAGGTTCTGCTCGATCATCTTCACTAAAATGTTCTGGGTCTGATTCGGGCTCAGATTGGTATGGTTTTATTGACGCCATTGTTTCTAATACTACCAAAGCACAGTCTACCGGTAAAGGTAAGGGGCGTGTTGTTCCGACAAACGTGCACTAGGCGGTTAGCGAATCACAACACACTGGGCCAGCTAACCAATCTGAGCCCATTGCGTATTTTTGAGGGACTGGCTTCATAGAACCCGGAAAGCATCAGACCGTTTTACAAGGAGGGACAGAGCAGTGTAGAATAAAGGTCAAATATATGAAAAATAATGCAATTTTTTTTTTTAAAGAAGCATGAACACATGTTACAGTGCACCCCACAAACACAATCAAGCCTTCAAAAGAATGTGTTTTACCACCCCTTTAATAAAAGATTAACAATGCAGATTTATTTTTACAGCTGTATTTGATCATATTTACCAGGGGTGCCAATTATTCTGACCACAACTGTAAATAAATAAATAAAAAGACCAGAACTAATGGGTACATAAATAAATAAACAAACAAACATTTGAGGACTAGAACTAACTGTTAAAATAAAATAAACTCAACTAACTAAATAAAAAAAAATAATAAAATTAAAAAGAAAATAAAATGGTTATTTAAGACTTTTAAAATACTGTGAATTTACACAATAGAAACAAGACCATATAATGTCGCCTATAGACCAAGATTAGACCAGCAAATAACAAATATCATATCGTAAAAAGAGATTTATACTTGAATTTATTTCTCTCCCTACATTTTATGTTCTTGCTCTGATGGCATTTCCGTCAAAATCAAACTGTAAAGTAATTATTCAGATCTGCAGAAGTCATCCTTCAGCAAAAGCCATTTATGAAGTTGTTTACGCATTTCTGAGAAGAATAAAAAGCTTCAAGTCGTTCCTGAGAGGTACACTTTTCTTTTTAAAAGCTGATGGCTCAGTCTCAAAGCTATGAGAAAGGAATTTGTCCTTCACTCACAACAACTGCAGTGTTTCTGCTGAACTAAACAACACGTGCTAGACAAAAATGTAGGTAAACAAAAAGTTTCTGGTCCTCAATGATTTCCATAGTATTTTTTCATACTATGGAAGTCAATGGGGACCTTAATATTTTGTTTTGGGTTCAACAGAAGAAAGAAACTCATAGTTTAGAACAACTTGAGGGCGAGTAAATGATGACAGGATTTAAATTTTTGTGTGAAATATCCGTTTTAATAATTCATCATATTCTCACCCTTTTTCTACAAAACACACACACACACAGGACGTAGGCATAGTGTAAGTTCCGGTGACGAACGCGGAAGCGCAGAGGATAATAGAGCAAAACAAAATGTGGTTCTCGCGAGAACTAGCATATTCTCACCAGAGCGTCCTACGTCATACGCTGGAACGGCAGTCTCTCGTGAATGCGCGAACGACAGTTAGCGGACGCTAGATATTTTACTTTATAATGTTTTAATTATGGTTATTTTTCTTACACAAACGCATCACTTCAGAAGGCCTTTATTAACCCCACGGAGCCGTGTGGAGCACTTTTATGATGGATAGATGCACTTTTATGGAAAACAGAAACAGCCATTCACTGCCATTATAAAGCTTGGTAGAGCCAGGACAATTTTTAATATAACTCTGATTGTATTCGTCTGAAAGAAGAATGTCATATACACCAAGTATGACTTGAGGGTGAGTAAATCATGGGCTAATTGTCATTTTTGGGTGAACTATCCCTTTAACCCTAGAATGCATAAAGGGGGTCAAATTTGTTGTCATTTTTTGGAAATGTGTGTTTGTTTTTTTGTAAAACGCCTTTATATTCCATGAATCAAAATGACCATTATGCTTTTTCTTTGGATTTTCCGCTCAATGAATTACTCATTTTGGTTTGTGATGTCATCTTTATATTGTGTGTTGAGAAAAAAAAATCTATACTAGTAAAAGTATAATTTTAAAAACTGGTTGAACCCCCTGCATTATGTTTTCAGTTTGTCTGGGTCATACATTCTAGGGTTAAAGACACCATGTAGACTAAAATCAAGATCAACGTTCTATTTCAGTTGGAAAACGTCTCGACTGTAACCCTCATTCCCTGAGAAGGGAATGAGACACTGCGTCTAACGACACCTTGGGGACGCTCCCTAAGCGTAGCGCATCTGAAGTATGAATGAAAACTATTCCAATCCTGATTGGTGTTGCGTCATACATATCATACATGCATACATGTAATCTACAAAGGAACTCCAGCACATAATAGAAATCGCGATGAAGCAAGCAATCCAGGCATGACAAGGTGTGGCGGCGAGACGCAGTGTCTCGTTCCCTTCTCAGGGAACAAGGGTTACAGTCGTAACCCGAGATGTTCCCTTTCGAGGGAACTCGCACTGCATCAAACGACACTTTGGGGAACGAGTACCCACTATGCCACTCCGAGATCCATGCCTGCCCTACACTGTAAAAAAAAATTGTGCAAATTGATCATTACATACTGGCCCAATAAATGACTTCCAAATAATTATCGCCATGCAAAAAGATGCATTGTACTAATCATAACTTAAGGTCTTCACTCAAAATTAAAATTGTATATTCACCGAACATATTTAATTGTGCTCAGTAAATCTATGAAGTCGAAGTGAAAAATCCATGTTGGCTGAACAAGTCCTACGTCTGAAAAACGGTATACGCATGCACAAAATGCACTTGAAGAAAACCGTTCGTGTGGAGATTTCAAATGCGGAGCGCGGGAGCGGCAGCGCAAGCGGAGCCGAACCAGCAGGTGCTGAAGACTGAAACAGACATTCCCAAGAGAATAGAGATATTCATCTCACAAAGACGTTGGTGAGTATTTAGCACTGAAATTATTCTCCAGAGTTTTGCTTTATGACCGGGTATGAAGTTTAAAAGACATTTTGTAGAATCACGAGTTCATGCATTCATTGGTTTCATGAGTGTGTTCTCGTTTACCACATAATTATCTAATGGTAGCCTGTAGCCAATAGTTTTATTTTCCTCATGTCTTATATGTCTAAAACAATAGGTAATAAGGAAATTAAGTCATTTGTGTGATATGTGCGACTGTTGAACACAGTGCGTTTGGCGTCGGCCTCTTTCAGGGCTTAAGTTATTGCCTTTTAATATCAAACACGTCAAGCTCGTGATTTTCTTATGTCCATTAATTCGTCTCATCCTCATTATATAATGAAGAAACTTCTGTTCTGTCTCTTGCCAGATGTGATGCAGGGGAGCTTTGTCATTAATGTTAGTTTTTATTTTTATTTGCAGGTTTTTAGCTTGCAGTGCCGTGTTTTCTTCACCACTTTAAGACATCCTGTTATGCAGAAGACTTCTTGAATGTATTCAGAGTTTTTCCTTATTGAAAATAAGGTATTTTCACCCAAATATCCTGTGTTGGAATTTACTTGTAAATAAAGTAATGTGATCAAATGTCAACCCTGTTGTCTGTTTCTGTATTTTGCTTAATATATTAATGTTTTTAGACATTTTTGTCTTTTGGGACAGTGAGAAATAAACAATTGTTACTACAATTTAAAAATATTTAATTGGACCAACCACACAGTTTCACTGTAAAACATTTCTCAAATTCAAAATTTTCTAGTGACTGATCACATCTAAATTTTTTAGTTGGCCAAATTGAAAAATTTAGATGTGATCGGTCACTAGAACATTTTAAATTGGAGAGGCCTGACATTTTTTACAGTGTTGGTAAATTACATTTTTTCATTGTCTCAACATATTAATTCTAATTGAGCCCATGTTAACAGACTGTTGCCACAAAGGATAAAATTCAATTCACAGAAATTCAATTTGGCCAATTGAAAATTTTAGATGTGACCAGTCACTAGAAAATTTTGAGTTGGGAAGATTATACATTTTTTACAGTGTAGTGTGAAGCTAGAACCCAGGCACATTTAGGACGAGAGCACCCTAGCGCCAGGAGTCGCAGGGATTTGTAAACTGTAGAACCTAATGAAGGTACCCACCCAGCCGCCTCACAGATCTCCTGAAGCGGGACTCCAGAAAGGAGGGCACAACACCAAATAAGACAAACAGAAACACAGAGCGCTTGCTGAAGAGGGAAAGCTATCTCTGTTATGTGCCGGCGTCCCTTTGTAGATTCCGTGTATGCCGTCACGTTACGTCATGACGCAACACCATTTAGGATTGGAATAGTTTTCATTCATACTTCGGATGCGCTACCAATAGGGAGTGTCCCCAAAGTGTCGTTAGACGCAGTGCGAGTTCCCTAGAAAGAGAACTGTGTTTTTATTGGGGCAGGGTGATTGTCTAGATTCTCCTCACAACTGACCTCCGACCTCTGGACAGGTTGTCACTTCCACCAGCACTTAATTTATAATTTATCCATTGATGAATCTAATAGTTCTACCATCCTTCTGTAATTTTGGTTTAACCTTCTCATTTCTCTCCATTATGTCTGGCTTTGATATCATAAACTCTCTATCTTTCTAGTGCTCTTGTCTCTCTCATTCTCTCTCTTTGGCAGGCAGTGGTCACGCGTCATTAGTACAAGCTGACCTTGTGTGAGTGGCCCTGGCTGATCAGTGATAGACGAGGCCGTCTCATCGGAGAGCCATAGAATAGGTGTTGCCATAGTCCACGGCTTCACCTAATGACTCCCATTCTACATGTTCCATTAGCCATAGATAGGGACAGAGAGAAAAGCCATTTTTCCGTGAAGACACACATACAGAGCCTGACCATGGGGCAGAGAATCTGTAAAAGTACAGAAATTACACAGGGTAAAAGTTTAAAGAGCTGTATTTATGGTTTTTGTCCAGCACGTGTTGTTTAGCTCAGCAGAAACACTGCAGTTGTTGTGAGTGAAGGACAAGTTCCTTTCTCATAGCTTTGAGACTGAGTCATCAGCTTTTAAAACGAAAAGTGCACCTCTCAGGAACGACTATGGAAATCGACGAGGACCGGAAACGTTTAGTTTACCAACATTGTGTTTGCTCAACAGAAGAAAGAAACGCAGACAGGTTTAGAACAACTTGAGGGTGAGTGAATGATGATAGAATTTGTTTAAGTTGACAATCCCTTTAAATTGCCTGCATCCATGGCACACACACACACCACAGCAACAGATTATAGACAGGTTTATCTTTTCATACTGCTTCCGAATTCAGTCACTGATAATAACCAGCTGTCTACTCCACAGCAAAAACGATTTAAACTAGCCTCAGCTGCACATGATGTCATAATCGAACAGCATTGTGATGTAATTGCAAAGCACTTACAGGGACCATGCCTACATTTTGAGAAAAACTCACGGCTGTCTCTGTCTTTTATAACGTTTCCTTCCTCACAGCATTATTCCTAATCACAGTTTGAACCCCCAAAAGACTCCTGCCTCTCTTGGCGCGTGCACACGCGTGCGAACGTGCCGCTGATCTGCAATGTGTTTCACGCCTCCCTACGAGTCGAAAAGAATCACACTTTTGTTGCGCAATTATTTTCCCGAGGAGCGGAACACAGCGGCGCGAGCGCGAGACGTAAAACAAAACAAGTCCTTGCTGAATTGATTGGCAATTATGATAAACTGCCTTAATTACGGGGCCTAGCTCACCGGGGGATATTTTGAGGGAGGTCTGGGTCTGCAAAGCGACAGATTTTGACTCGTTATTCTGCATAAAGCACCGTCGCCGGGGGTCCCTTAATGCTGGAAGCACAGCTGGTGAAGGGTGACAGGGGAGATGCTGTGAGAAGAAAAGAGACAGTTTTACATATGCGCAAGCTAATTGTGTGATTATAGAGTGTCTATAGATTTCTCTGCGAATGGCCTACCAGTCCAAACTCCATTCGATGTATTCTAAACATACCTCTAGCATACAAACAATGGCATATGCCGTTCAGGCGAGCACGTGTCAGAACATCAGCACGCGGTGCTGCTTTTTACATAGTCATTTGGTGTAATTAGCTAAACACAGCACGCGCAGGTTGCCGTTGGGATGATTGCAAGCATACTGTCAAATGAATAAGGCTTTCGAAGAAAACCCAAGAGGGTGATATGACAGGTGTCTGCCATTATGTAAAAAAAAGGGAAAAAAAAGTCAATCTAATAAAAATGAAATGAGTAATTTGTTCTAAACAGTTAAACTGATTCTCTGAAAGGGATTAGCACTTACTTTAGGTTAGTATACTAAATTAATTCCCTGTCATGTGACTTGGTGCTCCTGGGGTAATGTAGTAATTTAGTATTGCAAATTATAAAGTCCCTTTAACCCTTAAATGCAAATCTTTAGCGACCCGGATCTATATCAAACATGGATATATCTATAACTGTCGTGATAATATAAAACTACAGATATTAGAGCAACAATTACAGAAGAATAAAATAAAACATATTTCGTTACCTTTTGGAGCTTGGAAGGGTTCATTTTGAGCAGATGTTTTATGTCACGACCACTGTCCTTGTCAGACCTCATTTCATGCTGCATTTGGATCATATTCGCAATCTCGCGCATATTCTCAAAACTCATTTTCAACATCTTGAAAATAAATATTTCGATCACTGACAGCTTCCTTCACCAGATCCACAATCAAGTGACAGTGACAGTAAAATTTTATTGTGTTCAGTACTTGCTCTGCAGAAAATCGCTGAGCCATTTCAAGTTCTGCAGATTAGAATTATTATGGTTTCGTTTTCAGTCTGCATAAGTATGAGTGAAACTTCACTTCATCATTATGCATTGGACATTGCCACCTTGTGGAATAAAGGTGAATTGCAGTTATTTTTGTCATTATAGATTCAGTTATTATTGTGCAGGTAAAAAAAAAGTACAACCTTACACACCTCAGGTCGTTAGCGACCCTATACAATTTTGACAAAAAAATAGTGGAAAAACAGGCATTCAATTATAATTGTATTTTTTTTCTTGTTATATTGTTTAAAATGGATTGATTGATTGAGGAATACTAAGAAGGTTGATGTCTAACTTTAAAAAATGAATGAGGAGGAGGGTTGTGAATGACGTCGTCTCGGGTCGCTAAAGACCCGAGGTATGCATTTAAGGGTTAAAGGATTAGTTCACCCCAAAATGAAAATTTCCTGATAATTTACTCACCCCCATCTCATCCAATATGTTCATGTCTTTCTTTCTTCAGTCGAAAAGAAATTACGTTTTTTGAAGAAAACATTCCAGGATTTTTCATCATATAATACTTTTCAATTGCAACCAAAATGCTGAAGGTCCAAATCAATGCAGTCTCAAAGCGCTTCGATGGGCTTCAGAGGGTCTGAGTGATCCCAGATGAGGAATAGGGTCTTATCTAGCAAAACGATCAGTCATTTAAAAAAAAAAAAAAGAATATACTTTTTAACCCAAATTGTTCATCTTGCGCAGCTCTGCGAGCTGCTAAGGATGACGTAATCACGTAAGAACGGTCACACTAGCAGTAAGCAGAAGTGCCGCCCCCGTGTTTACAAAGCACTCGTGTGAAGACTAATACAAACGCCCTTTACCAAAAATACTCAATTTTCAACTTCAAATTCATCCGATATCGTTGTTTTACCTTTTTTTTGCTCTAATCCTTTAAAAAGCACATAGGGAGCAAATTTCAGGACCACGGACAGCACATTGCGTTTCTGCATTATCTGTATTTTTGATATATGAAGTTATTATTAAAGTTATGACATTTTGTTACATAAATGAATAAATAAAGATGATATAAAATCATGTTTTACAGGTGAAGGTCAGCATGGTCTTTGTAAAATGTCAAGTTTGTGTATATTGTTTAGACTTGTTTATCCATTTGTTGTAGCTTGGAGCACTTTGCGATGACCTGGATGACTGAGAATCTTTTAAAAACAACATCCTTTCAAAATGATCCATTTATTTGATGTAAAATTAAACCAACAAATGGGTAAACAATTACAGATGAAGCAGGACAAAATTGTTGCTGCCATTACCATTATGCCAACATCATGCATATTTTAAGCATGCAACCACATGTCCCCGTTTCATTACATCTAACTTTAAAACTGTGACACATGCAACATCATTTGGACCCTTTCTATAGCATGACAAGATATAATAATCTCCATTTTTAAAACACATTGAGCTAACAACAGCTTGGGTAACAAGGTTGATGGATTGAGCTTGTTGAAGCAAACAAATATTTTTCTTTAATTTTTGGGATGGATGGATGGATGGATGGATGGATGGGAATACAAAGGTTTGGCATTCAAAAGACCAAATACAGTGAAATCAGTTTACATCTTGTCAGTACACATTTTAGACACAACTACATGCAGGGAAACAACTACATACATCCGCAGACAGTCAGACACAGATAGAGACTGACACCCGCACACAGAATAGTCACAGATCAGCAGCAACTGAGCAGTGAAGGAATAATTGCGTGCATGTAAACATATGCAGAGCGGGGGAGATCAGGCGGTTTTGATAAAGGTGGCGAGATAACCTTTTCCTTCCCTGCTTCGCATGGATGAACACGGAAAATAAGAAAATCTCAATTATAACCAGAAGAAAGAAAGACCGAAAAATACAAAAAGCAATAGAAAAATGAAGGATGAGATGAAGATGAGGGGAAAAAAAAGAGTGGAGTTTGAGGAAAGTCAGATGCCAAGCCAAAAAAAAAAAAGAAAAAGCGTATGCAAATTGAAATTCAGGTTCAGATTATGCTCTGAAGTCAAGGAAATAACTGTCTTTCTCAAACAACTCTTCTGCACTTCAATAACAGGAGGGCAGGGAGTGGAGGTGAATCTGAATACATCACACTCATTATCACATTGGTGTGATGTCAACATTATCAAACAGAAATCCTGTAAAATAACACATAATTGCAAATGTTTTATAACGAGTCAGAAAGATCATGCTCTTCAATCCAGCAACAACACCCTATATAAAATTGCACATTTGCCTTTGCTTGGAATGGATGCAAGCAGAAATGGTTTTGAAAAGGACCCATTATAAAACTGTCTGTGCATCGTGACACATCTAGACCTGTCCCAAACAGCAACATAGTGTTGAATCAACATGTACCAGATGGTCCGGATCTGGGCCGACACTATGTTGCTGTCTGGGGTGGGTATTTTCCCACAAAAAAAAAGTAATTCTGTCATTAATTACTCACCCTCATGTTGTCCCAAACCCAACCCAAAGACCTTCGTTCATCTTCGGTACACAATTTAAGTAGCCTAGAAATCTAGACGCACCCTAGCGGCAGTAAATGTATTTTGCCACGAGTGTAGTCTAGCAACTCTTGGTAGACCTGAGAGCAGGAAAAACCCAACTCTGGTCAGGCCAATCATCAATCATAATGACGGCATGTCACGTCAGAGTTGCAGAGGTTCTGCGTGCTACTTGCAAACAAAGAAGCTGACAAACAGTGGTCTTTTGAATCGGCTTTGGCCGCGACTCTGGAAGACTTGGAGTTAAAGGTGAACTATGTAAGATTTTTGCAGTAAAATATCTAAAAAACCACTAGGCCAGTGTTATATATTTTGTTCAGTTGAGTACTTAGAATATCCCAAATGTTTCTAACTATTTGTAAATCGTGAGAAATTGCTATTTTAACCAAGGAACCGGGACGTGTGAGCTATGCGTTTGAGTGAGTCGCCTGTCGATTGCGTCATATCTGCGTTACCCTCGGTTTCTGGTTTTATTTAGCAGAAACGCTTTTCTCTCACTGCAGTGTGAACAAGTGTCATAGCAGCCGCCGAGCGAACGTCATAACTTCCTTTTCAACACACTCTGATATATCTAATACGATAAACAGAGTTGCGTTACCTCACTCATAACTGGAAAAGAGGAAGTGGCGCCGGCGACCGTGTCATAATAAAAGTCCTGCCGGCCACTATGCCATAATAACGGTCCCGCTCTTCAATCGCTCCTGCGGCCTTGCTCAGCTCCACAACACTCGCTCCTGCTCTGCTTCAGACTACAGTAATGTTAATAATCGCATCCATGAACATGATTTCTGCCCGAGTCCTATCCTGACTCTTTCCCACCGGCTGTGAGGTGAAGACCACATTTCCCGAAGTTCTGTTTTGAACAGGCGACCTCTAGTGGACGGAAAAGTTACATAGTGTAGCTTTAAGCTTTTCTTTGAGAAAAGAACAAAGAACGGAACTGAAGTCATTCTTAAGAAAAGAAGATATGTTCGAAGTTTTGCTTACCGGATATGGTGAAAGTCTATCAACTAACGTTAGCTCGGCTTCACCTTCTTCTTTGCTCTGGTTGGTTGTGGCGCTCATGGCACTATCCAATTGCATGCAGAGGGAATCTGAAAGACAACCGTTTATCCCGCCCTTCGGATTGAACCCTGTCAATGGTGAGTTTCCAGACCCAACATCTTGATGCGGGTCTGGCTTGTCAGGCTACAAATTAAGATATTTTTGATGAAATCCGAGAGCTCTCTGACCCCTCTATAGACAGTAATTTAATTACCACTTTCAAGGTCCAGAAAGGTAGTTGTCAGGGTCTGGTTGTATAAATACACACAACGGAGATGATGAACGCAAACAGGTATTATTTAATAAATCCAAAGGGTAATCCAAACTGGCACGGAGAAATACACAACACATTCACAATAGATGACAACGGACAATGAACTGAAAACAGAATCAAACATACTGTATACACGTGATAATGAGGGTGATGATGAGTACACAGCTGAACGTAATGAGTGTCTGTGACAACAAATGAGTGACAAAGGCAGACGGTGACGAAACACAACAAGTCCAAACTAACGTGACTGTAATAAAGACATTGTTAAAATAGTCCATGTGACTACAGTGGTTCAATCTTAATTTAATGGAACAGCGAGAATACTTTTTTTGCAAATAATGACTTTATTCAACAATCTCTTCTTGTCTGTTCCAGACGTAGTGTAAACAGTGCAGCACGTGCTCACGTGAACAGCATCGGCCAATGGTAAGCCTGCGTTCTGATGTAGCACTTTGAAAGCACTGCATTGTATTTACTATGTCAACAGCGTAGGATACAGGCACAGATGAGAAGAGATTGTTTTATAAAGTAGTTTTCTTTCTTTTTTTTGGGGGGGGGGGGGGGGGTTGAGCACAAAAAGCATTCTTGTCACTTCATAAAATTTAGGTTGAACCACTGTAGCCACATGGACTATTTTAAGGATGACTTTACTACCTTTCTGGGCCTTGAAAGTGGTAAGTAAATTGCTGTCTATGGAGGGGTCAGAGAGCTCTCCGATTTCATCAAAAATATCTTTTTTTTTTACCTGTCTTACCGGTTTGGAACGACATGAGGGAGAGTAATTAATGACAGAATTTTCATTTCTGGGTGAACTAACCCTTTAAGTTTGTGACTTAAAAATAGGTGTCAGTTGTGATAACTGTTTGATACAGTTGCAGACAGCGAGAAAACAAAAGATGCTAAATGCAAAAAATACAAATGAAACCAACCATATAATCATGGATAATTAGGAGAAGTAGCAAAATAAACAGGCTTATCAACTTTTAAAAGAGAAAACTGTACATCTTTTGTTGATGATGTCAAAGGGCGTGCATCCAATTATTTATAATTTGTGCATATTGTTAAGCTTAGTTGATAAAATAATGATTTAACTTTTTTATTTGATGTATTTATTGTTTTCATTTTGTATATTTTATGTAACTGTTGGAAACCACTAGTCTTCCCAACTTTGTCTCCAAGCAAATGTCAAGGTATTTCTAAACTACGTGATTAACATGACAAAATCCATGTCAAATCGTTGAAGAAATGTTGGACTAAAATGTGAAAGATAATTTTGATGTATATCTTTGGTTTAGTATTAGTCAGCAGTAATTCTAACAACAAAAACCCTAAAAATACAACATAAATACAGCCAGAATCCTTTTTTTATTTTTTATTTTTGCCAGGAAATCACAAAGCAACTGAACATGGTGCAGGCATTGTCATTCCTCAAAGAAATGTGGCACATCTCATTATTGCTCTAGAATGTTCATGCCCACTCACCCACCCATCTGCTGTGCTCTTCTCCTGTCCTGAGGGGGGACAAACAGGGGAAAAGAAGTGGAAAACGTTAAAAATAAGGGATAAGTCAATAAACCGTGACAACCATGACTGAATGTCTTTAGCATCATATGCACTGCAACAAAAAAGTTTGCTCAGTGTGATTAACTATTAAGATACACTTTATTGCTAAAAGTTTTGGGACGCCTGCCTTTACATGCACATGAACTTTAATGACATCCAATTCTTAATCCACAGGGTTTAATATGGAGTTGACCAACCCTTTGCTGCTATAACAGCTTCAACTCTTCTGGGAAGGCTTTCCACAAGGTTTACAATGAATTTTTGACCATTCTTCTAGAAGTGCATTTTTGAGGTCAGGCACTGATGTTGGACGAGAAGGCCTGGCTCGCAGTCTCTGCTCTAATTCATCCCAAAGGTGTTCTATCGGGTTTAGGTCAGGACTCACTCAATTTCCAGGCCAGTCAATTTCCTCCACACCAAACTCGCTCATACAGGTCTTTATGGACCTTGCTTTGTGCACTGGTGCACAGTCATGTTGGAACAGGAAGGGGCCATCCCCAAACTGTTCCCACAGAGTTGGGAGCATGAAATGGTCCATATTGTCTTGGTATGCTGAAGCATTAATAGTTCCTTTCACTGGAAATAAGGGTCCAAGCCCAACCCCTAAAAAACAACCCCACACTTTAATCCCCCCTCCACCAAACTTTACACTTGGCACAATGCAGTCAGGCAAGTACCGTTCTCCTGGCAATCGCCAAACCCAGACTCATCCATCGGATTGCCAGACAGAGAAGTGTAATTCTTCACTCCAGAGAACCTGTCTCCACTGCTCTAGAGTCCAGTGGGGGCTTGCTTTACACCACTGCATCCGACGCTTTGCATTGCACTTGGTGATATAAGGCTTGGATGCAGCTGCTCGGCCATGGAAACCCATTCAATGAAACTCTCTACGCACTGTTCTTGAGCTAATCTGAAGGCCACACGAATATTGGAGGTCTGTAGCTATTGACTCTGCAGAAAGTTGGTGACTTCTACGCACTCTGCACCTCAGCATGCACCTCACCTGACCCTGCCCTGTGATTTTACATGGCCTACCACTTCATGACTGAGTTGTTGTTGTTCCCAATTGCTTCCACTTTGTTATAATACCACTAACAATTGACAGTAGAAGATTTAGTAGTTTTATACACCTTTGGCCATGGAAGTGATTGGAACACCTGAATTCAATGATTTGGAGGGGTGTCCCAATACTTTGTTAATATAGTGTATATATGAAAATAAATAAGTGATAAAAAAAATAGAATTAATAAACCGGACCCATTCATCAATTCAGTAATTAGAAATGTTCCTATCATCTGAGCATTAATAATACCAATAAATGCAATGCCTTTGAATCATCTTCATTTTTTTCACAGCAAATATTACTATAAGTAATCACCAGTAATTAATATGATGAATTTGCTGAACTAATCAGCATATCAGATTGACATCCTTAATTATAATTATACATAACCAAGCATAACCAAGGTCTCTTTGATGATAAACACTTATGAGATGGCCTAAAATCAAAAAATAGTGCTGTGTGGGTGTAAGATTATTAGTAGCATAAAATAATGTGATTAAGACAGAACATCACATCTGAAGCTGGTTTGCGGCAGAAGGTAAAACAGCAGCACAAAAATTGGTTGCTGAAGAGTTTAAGTCATAGTAGAGCAGAATTTATGTTTGAGGTTTCAAAGAAAAATGCAAATTTGAAATTGTTCCCTGAGATAGAGTTGTTGTTGTTATGTGATTTGAGAGTACGCAACTCTTTTTCAGTCATTGCTTACGTAATTAGCATTTTAAAATGCAGTAAGCTTAATCCTAAAAGGTTTCTACAATTGTCAAGAGTACAACATATTGAATTAGCATTTACTGACAGTAAAATTATATCTCAATCAAGCCTTCGGCTTTCACAAACAAATTAACCCTTTTACTTGGGAAAGAAACCTCCTCACCCCCTTTTCTTCTCCCTTTCTTTCTCATTTCCTCTCATTCACAGTTCTCTCCTGACATTGTTTTACAGAGCGACCGAGAGTGTCAATCTCTCCTGGCTCGATCCGTTCTGACGAGGAACACTCTGGCACAACCTCTCACTTGTCACTGCAGAAGTGTTTTGTTTCTTTTTTCACTTCTCAGTTCTTTCATTCTTTCTTTTCCACGCTGCTTGAGGGCAACCTTATGCACCCAATACTATACTACTAGGAACTAATACAAAAACTATTTCTGCCAGGCACAAGGTTGAAAGGTGGAAAGGTGTTCGGAGTCAAGGAAATATAACCCAGAGTTGTAAGGGGTGAGATTGGAAAGTGTGACCCTGGCGGGCTAAATCAGATAGCTCTGGAGTTTCGCACAGAGATGGGCATGTACGAGCACGGAACAAAGAGTGACAAATGAACAGCAAATCATTGTGGAATTTTAACTGTCACACTGTGAGACAAAAAAAGTTAACATGCAGAGAAGACCAGAGCGGTTTGAGGGTCAGTGAATATTCAGAGCTCAGTCCCGACATCAGTGCATGTGTCTGTAGCCATGCTTTGATGAAATACTTGACTTTAAAATAAATCTTGAAACATCTCATCAGCAAGAAGTCACTGTTGTGACTTAAATCTTTCAGTATTACTGGAGTATATACATTTATTTGATCCAAGTTTAATGTGGATTTAATGTGAACAGTATAGCTAAAGATTGCTGATTTGGTCAAATGGAGCCTTTGTCATTTTAAAGTCAAGGGAGGCAGTGTCTCCTCAAAAAAACACTGGATGATAAAATATTCGATAAAATTTACAAAATGTGACATTAAAATGTGTAAAAGTCACTTGTATTTATAAAGTAACAGTGTCCAACAGTGACACCCTCTGTCCCCACTGACTTAAAACAGACACCCTGTTATGTTATGTGTATGATGTGTGCGGTGGGTTTCATGGGGGGTCATTGAGAATGAATGGGGGAAAGTCTCATGCACAGATGACCGGACATAATATGGATTACGTGATGAAGTTTCACGCAGTGGCTCAGATGAGCCACAACCTTTTGGATTTTAACCAGAGGTTTTTTTTTTTCGTCTTGCCATCCCTTGTCCTTACGACGATGAAACCCTGAAGTCACTGTTCTGGATCGGGGCGAATTACCATCACCCTGTGGACTTTGGAATGCATCTCGCCCGTTCCAGAACACAGCCAGACCCAGAGCCTGTATCACCTCCATCAACCGCGGTGTACTCGTACGAGCCCCCCGCAGACGGAGAGCTATCAACCACTGCGAGGCGTCAGCCAGTGCCCGAGAGAAAGAGGACAGAGCCGACCCTCGCCCGGGAAGTGGAACTCCATCGTAAGTTTGACCAGAGGTGTGAGCCCACGACATCAGTGGACGAGGGAAGAGTGCCTACGGAAAATGAGGACTGGCTGATTGACTTCAATGAGGAAGCATTAATTCCTACACTTTCCCACCTTCATCATCGCTATTATTAGACAGCACTAATGGCTATATTGACCATGATCTCCTCTTTTCATTAACCGGCATAAACGGTGTTATTTTTTCCTTTCCTCTTTCAACTTTGGTGACACCACAAAGCTCAGCCATTCTTCCAGCCCCATCGCTGTCGGATGTCTACAGCCCTGCGCCATCTCTGGGGAGTCTCTGTGACATCGAGCCCAAGTCAGAGGATCCTGTGGCTCCGCCTCCTGCCTTCAACCTCTCCATCTAGGCCGGTCGACCTGTCTGCTTCACCCTGGGTCCTCCCACCTTCAGCTCCACCGGAGACCCTCGGCTTCTCCGGGTTCCCTCATCCTGCCGGATCCCCCTTGGTCACTCATCACTCTGCTTTCACCACAGATTTGCGGGCCGTCCGCTCCGCTCTGTTCCTTCACCCCTACGGCTACAGTGGGCTCTTCCTTCCCCTCGGCATCGCCTCTATCATCTCCAGAGCCAGTGATGTCGCTTGAGTCCATCGGCTCTCCGTCTGCGCCTATGAATCCATCTGCCGAGTCTCCATCAGTAGTCTCCCAGATGCTGTCAGTCACCACTCCACCATCTCGGCTCCTCCCTTCCTCAACTCTGCTGTGGGCTGTCGGAACCGGTGAGCTCTGGGTCTGCGGCACCAAGCACTCAACATCTTCACCTGAGGGTTTTCGTCATCCTGCCATCACCAGCCCTTCGCCACATCCTCGCCTTCTCCAGGAACCGTTGTTCTGTTATGGCACTAGGTCGCGTCTTGCATCAGTGTTCAACAGGGTCACTCCACTGCTGAGCATCATGAAAATTACTTACTTATATACATAATGCAAGCATAACATTTTATCTATATTTTTGGTTTCTGATTTCCACCAAGTGTGTCGAGAATTTTTTTTGGTTTTGATTCCCTAATATCCTGAATTCTTTGAGCATGGCTTTACATACTACTCCAGTTTCGTTTCTTAAATGTTCACTGCTGAATCTGGATTGACGGGAACTCTGAACAAAAAGGCAGTAGACTTCTCTCCTGCTCTGTTCTGCAGAACAGGCCGCTGTTCCATAATTTAAATAAGTGCTTCCACTTAGTTGCAGAATACCAATGCCAAAAGTCAAAAACCTGGCTTTTGAAACTACATCTGAAGTATATAGAAGACTGGATGACTTCATTAATGACAAAAATTACAGACATAAAAGCTTAGCGGGAAAGACTTACTGGGAAAGACCAGGTGTTTTAGCTTAACCTTTTTTGGCTTAACAGCTGGAAGATCAGAAGACATTTTACATTCTTAGTCAACAGTCTCTCTTTTTTCCTCTACAAATTCATCGCACTTAAGAACTGAAGAACTTTTCAGTTAACTTCAAAACAGAACAACAGTTGTTATCTGAATATATATTAACACGATAACCTTTTAATCGCACCGCTTGAAATGACTCTGCAGTGAAATTTGTGTTCAGAACTCTCTTCCACATTCTCCATGTCTGGTTTGGTCCTGGTGGAGCGCTTGGTAATTAGCTAATCTGCCTAGTTGTGATTACGTGTGCTGGAACAGAAAAAGGAGAGGGCGGGAGGGTGCGTTGACAGATTAGGGAAAAGTTGTGCGTAGAAAAAAAGTAACTTTTTTCTAGCCCATGCTGGGATCACAACACTGTAAGATTAATTAAACTCGCCTGCCATCCCATCAGGTTAATTAGGGTTAAGGCATAATTAGGACACAATTAAAAAACTGGCACACACTGAGGTCCCTCCATAATCTGGCAATATCTGAGCGTATGTGAGAGCACATTTGCATATCTGTGTAAGTGTCAGAGGCCTCATTGCATATGAATGACCCGACCTTGCCATTAGATCCCATAAGAGGGCTGTTGATGGTATCACTTCAGCCTATACAGCAGAAGGTTTGAGAGACAACCATCTTTCCACTAAACAAGCCTGTGGGGTGCGACTAACACTCCGACTTCCCTTTAGCAGTAAAGCTTCACTGTGGCAATTTCATCTGTGATTTAAAATGAACATCACCTTCACATATTGATGCCACCTTATGGGCTACAAATATTTTTATCGGACATAGTTTGATAAAAGTGCTCTCGGGCCCCAAACAAACAAACTAAACATTCAGAGAGTTTTATGAGCATAACATCAAACTTTTGAAAATGAATACAAAATAAATAAATGCAACGATAATATTAATTAAAAATAAAATACTAAATAGCATTTAAAATGAAATTATAAGATAATAAAAAATAAATATAATATAATACAACTTAACAATAAAATAAAATAAAACAAAGTTTAAAAACTGATTTAAATTAAATGATAAAACAGAAACATACTAAATTTAATAAAAAATACAAATAAATAATAAACTAAACTAAACAATACAATAAAACAAATAAAAATATATAATAAAAACAAAACAAATTTGAAAAATCTAAATATATAAAATATAATATAATAAGACAAAACAAAATACAAATAAATAATAAACTAAACTAAACAATGAAATCAAATAAAACATTAAAAAAAACAATCAAATAGTATAAAAAGTATAAAATCAGAAGCATGATGACAAAGCAAATTACTTTTTAAAAATGATGTATAGGGGGAAAAAATCCTTTGTATGAGACACTACTCTTCCCAGCATTTAAATATGAATCACCCTGCTGGACTGTAATATCAGAGCATTGTGAAAAGGAGTCGGTTAGACTGACCTCTGGCTCAGCCGAGTCATTTTTCAGCTGGGTTTTCAAGAAACCTCTATAAAGCTCTTAGAGCCCAGGCAGAGAAAATATTACTCTGGGCCATTAGAGCGGCGTAAAGCTGACGAGACTTACACTTGTAACGTTCTGACCTGACACAGGCCTCCCTCTAAACAAATTGCCCCCAGTTTGGTGCCACCAAATGCGACCCTCGGATGTTCCAGTGACAAATTGGAATTGATTTGTGCCTTGGCTAGGACTTCAGGGGTCACGACCCACAACTGCTAAAAAGCATTCCTGTCATTAACATTCTGGACGCCCACCTCGCTGCCACGACGACGAGAATTTCAAGGCATGAATAAAATCAATCACTATTTTTCTTTTTCTTTCTTCCCCTCCACACCCTCCAGATAACTACACACACAAACAGGCAAGTAAACACTTTCTATTTTGGTGTCCTCTCTGCATTTCAATATACACAGCGCAGGCATTTTAATGGAAAAACATTATTCCATATATGTAAAACTCACTTGAGGAATGTAAAATACACACTCTGATAAACAGATGGCCAGCTCCAAGCTAAGAAATATGAGGCTTTTTCAGAGATGTAGGCTTATTTGCTTCTTCTTCTTTTTTCCACTCAGCATATATATAGGGGAGGGTGTCATTCCTTTTATGCAGAATCTTTTGAACTCTGTAGCTTTAAAAAAAAGCCAGACTTTTAGAAATATGCTTTTGTCAAACTTTTGCCACTTGCATTTTCTTAATTACTGTTTGCATTATTTACACAAATGAACAGGATGGACCCTATTACTGTTGAAAATAAAGAGCTGAAGTTTGCTACTCAGTGATTGACACTTAGTTTACATAAGAATGTTAATTTTGATATATTTCTTGATTTAACACTTTCTGAATTGTGATATTATCATACAAATTTCTGCAGTCAAACAGAAATGGGTGTTTTAGAACAAACCAAGTAATCTCACAAAACATCCCAGAATTCACCAACCCCAAATGTTTAGAGAACTGTGTGTGCTCTTTTTTCTCTAAAACAATGTCACTTCCTGGTGGATGATGTTTATGGACCAGGCCTCAGATTGGTAAAGGAATAAACAAATATTCTTAAGAAAACCTATTTTAATGTGAAATAATTTTATTAAATAAAAAATGTGGGGAAGTGTCACATGTCTGTCCTGTCTCATTGAGCACATGTGGTGTTTTGTTATTTTGGGCTAATTGCTTGTGTCTCTGTCTGATCCCTCCCCCTTGTTATCTGTTTAGTGTTTGATTTCTCCCACCTGTTCTCTCCTTATTTTTTGCCCTTTATAAGTTCCTTTTGTGTTCAGTCTTCGTGAGATTGTTGTCTTGTCTACGTTTCCTGTGATTCTCCCCGTTTGGTATGTTTAAGTTATTGCTATTTGGTTTGTGTTTTGCCCCATTGTGGGTTTTGTTTTGTGTTTATGTTTCTTTTTGTAAATAAATCACTTCCCTCTGCACATGAGTCCTCACCTCAGTCTTCAAGTTTCACGTGACCGGAAGAAATATATGGATTATTTTTCATGTTCATGTTAGATGTTATAAAAAGGGCAACAAAAATGCTCAAGCCAAAGCTGTGCGATTATTTAAAGTTATTTTAGAAATAAATAAATAGTTGACTTTATTGTGATAAACTAAGCTAATAAAAAGAAAAGGTAAAATAAAGTGTATTGTTAAAGTAATACACTAAAAAAAAATATATATATATTACATTTAAAACCAGCACCACTAAACCGAAACTGATGACAAAGCAAATGACTTCCTAAAAAAAGTTTGAGGAAAAAATGTTGTATGTTCCAACTTTACAATTAAAGACATACAATTCATAATGGATACATGTGTCTGCATTCTTGTAACGTACTGCATAGCATGAATGAACTTAACAACATGTGGCCAGAATAAGTCGATGCTAATGGCTCAATATGAAATTAGCCATCCCAGCAGGACGTTTCTGCAGATGGTCTGAATCTCAGTCCATCGGGTTCATCTTCAGTGAATATCAATATCGGTCAGAGGCTGAAAGCACCCATGTGCTCTGTGTTATTTACAGTGAGCGAGATTATATCTGTGATACGAGGCAGTGATCTGAGAAATGGACTGAAGGAGAGCCGCTGATTTCTGTGTAATCTGTGATTGTGACAATAACTAGGGTGTTTTCTGGCTCCGTTTGAACTGACACATGATCATGAATGTCAGGTTACAGACAATGAATTGATTCTAAAAAGATGACTAGTCTTTTAGACTTTTACCGGTTTTATTTTTTGAATGAGTGGAAGCACATGGCTCATAGTTATATTTGACAGCCATGTTCTTTCATGAGTTTCTGGTGTTGAGGGCAAAAAAACTGTTGAAATGACTAAATGTTTTGAAGACAGGAAACATCTGTGATGATGGAAGTGTCACAACCCTAGAGACGAGCGCAACAGTCATCATGACGGGGCATTCAAGGTGACGCCAAGCTGTTATGATGACAAGCACTGAAAGTTTGAGCATCTCTCAACTTCTCATATCTTCTGCGTGGGAGCATGTGTTATCTCACACATTTGTGAAATTTTGTGTTCACAATAAGTCATCTGCTCTAGGTGGAAGAAGTGCTAACTTTCTCTCTCATCATTTCTTTTTCTGCAGCAGTGGTTTCATTTACTGTTCATGAGACAGGTTCCAGGATCGGGGTCCACTCCAGCCCTGTACACAAAAGTCCTAATATGTATTTGACATGCACAAATATTTGTCCAAAATTCTCTTGGCCAATAAGAGCCAGGCTTACCTCAAAAAAAAGAAATTCATACAGGTTTGGAACAACTTGAGCCGTGAGTAAATATTGACAGAATTATCCTTTTTGGGTGGAAGCCCTTTAAAATCCATATTTTTAGTTTGATTTTGTTTTGGATGGATAAGTTGGTTTTATATATACACCGATCAAGCATAACATTATGACATAATGAGGTGAAGTGAATAACACTGATTATCTCTTCATCACGGCACCTTGTTAGTGGGTGGGATATTAGGCAGCAAGTGAACATTTTGTCCTCAAAGTTGATGTGTTAGAAGCAGGAAAAATGGGCAAGGGTAAGGATTTGGGCGAGTTTGACAAGGGCCAAATTGTGATGACTAGACGACTGAAGGTCAGAGGACGACTGTGGTCCAAGGAAGGAACAGTGGTGGACTGGTCAAGGCTCACTGATGCACGTCGGGAGCTAAGGCTGGCCCGTGTGGTCCGATCAAATAGACGAGCTACTGTAGCTCAAATTGCTCAAGAAGTTAATGCTGGTTCTTATAGAAAGGTGTCAGAATACACAGTGCCTCGCAGTCTGTTGCGTATGGGGCAGCATAGCCATATGCTGACCCCTGTCCACTGCCGAAAGCATCAACAGTGGGCACGTGAGCATCAAAACTGGATAACGGAGCAATGGAAGAAGTTACCAGACCAGTGGCCTGGTCTGATGAATCACGTTTTCTTTTACATCACTTACCTGGGCTTACCTGGGGAACACATGGCACCAGGATGCACTATGGAAAGAAGGCAAGCTGGTGGAGGCAGTGTGAAGCTTTGGGCAATGTTCTGCTGGGAAACCTTGGGTCCATGTGGATCCATCTATGAGGATGTTACTTTGACACGTACCACCAACCTTTCATTGAAACGGTATTCCCTGATGGCTGTGGCCTCTTTCAGCAGGATAATGCGCCCTGCCACAAAGCAAAAGTAGTTCAGGAATGGTTTGAGGAGGACAACAACGAGTTGGCAGGAAAAGGGTGTATATATATCTCACACACACGCAGTGTTGGGTGTAATGCATTACTAAGTATGTATATACAGTCTTTGCTGCTGATGCTATCTTTGTTTGTTTACTTATGTGACCAAAATATGTGTTCTGTGTATTCTGTAGGTATGTTGATGTTATACGTGTTGAATGTTGTTTCTGGTACAGTCTGTGGAAATGAATTTCCTCTACTGAGGACATTAAAGAATAAATCTAATCTAAATCTAATCTAAATCTAATCATTACTGTAATTTAATTGCAGGTTCTTCTGATTTAATTGCATAAATACCATATAGAATAATTCAATATAAAACAATAGAATGAAATATAAATAAAAATGTTACATCTAACGTTAAAATGTATGTTTTTAAATGTAACCTCCCTTTCAATACTTCGGTCAGTTCAAGACTAATTTATGCAATTTTATATGATTTATTTGAAAGAATTAAAAGAGCCATTTCATGTATATTCTTGTTCAACTGGTTGAGGTTGATATGGGATTTAGAAAGTAATTATTAAGTAATGCAATCATTTTTAGATAGAGTAATTAGTACAGTAATCTAATTACACTGTTGAAGATTAAGTAATTAATTACTTTTGTATAGTTACTTATATATAACACTATATATTTTGTTGTATTTGGTATTTTATTTTGCTTGTAAGCTGTCTTCGAATGTTGTGAAAGGTGCCCATAAATAAAATGCATTATTTTTATTAATAATAAGAATTAAAATAAAATATATAACAATATAAACAAACCTAAATAACATATAATAACACAATACAAAACTAAAGTAGCCAAGTAAATAAAAATAAAAAATATATCGATTTAAACGTCAATGTAAGAAAAGCAGCAGAACAAATTCTACCACATATTCTACAATAAAAAAATATATATACAGCATGATATAATGGAATAATTTGTTTGCATTATGGAAATGAGACATCTAATTGTGATCAAAATAATGTCACAATGCAAAAAAAAATAAATAAAAAATAATTACCCACTAAAATATATATACAAAATAGTGTGAAATAGTACCTAAACGGATTCTTAAGTATTAACATAATGTTCTAATTACACCCAGGAATTTAATATGTCATTACATTGAATTGTAGCCAGTTAAATTGTGTCATCAAATGTCCTGGATTCAACTGATAAATCAGGGAATCATGATAAAGGTGGTCAGAGGACCTGTCCCTGTCCCTGAGGGAGGAATGCTTCTGAACAAACAGGTCCAGAGACAAGAATGTGTCCCACAGCTGCCCCAGTGCACGTTATGATAACTCGCTCTAATGCACCGCACATTATGTTCAAGATTTGGTGTGCATGTCGGGCAGTCCACGGGGCTCCCGCATGGGTGTATGTGCGGGGAGGAGTAGGGTGGTACTGGTACAGGGCTGCGGGACTCCTGATAAGGGAGTGGATAAACGTAATGAGGTTGTGGGTGTGTGAATTTTTGCTTACTAAACAGGGAAAGCGATTCTAAGCATAGCCAAACAGTACCTTGGTTATTTGCTCCAGCAGCTGTGGCCTGGAATAACAATCAGGAGGTTTGTCTCGCAGTCAGAGCACAGTGTCAGTGTGTGTATGTCACTCTAATCTGTCTATGTGTGCTTGGTTAGTCATGAGGCCTATATTACTTTTGCCTTATCTGTGGTCCAAGCCGAACCAAATCTTTATGGAAGTATGGAATGTCGGAGGAGTGTGTGTGTGTGTGTGTGTGTGTGTGTGTGTGTGTGTGTGTGTGTGTGTGTGTGTGTGTGTGTGTGTGTGTGTGTGTGTGTGTGTGTGTGTGTGTGTGTGTGTGTGTGTGTGTGTGTGTGTGTGTGTGTGTGTGTGTGTGTGTGTGTGTGTGTGTGTGTGTGTGTGTGTGTGTGTGTGTGTGTGTGTGTGTGTGTGTGTGTGTGTGTGTGTGTGTGTGTGTGTGTGTGTGTGTGTGTGTGTGTGTGTGTGTGTGTGTGTGCATTTATGCTTTAATGTTGCAATAAGTCATTCAATCACCACAGCCGACATGGAGCTTAAACCTAACTATCCCTCTAGCAGACTAATGAAAAAAAGCAAGCATGCACACGCTCACACAACCTTTTTGATCAACAACTACGGTTCAAAACACACTTTATAGTTAAGCCATTAAGCAAGACGCTCAATCCAGAGTTTACACAGAGTCAGATTGGGCTGGGGGAAAAAAAAAATCATAAAAATTATTTGTATAGATCAATAGTTCGAGTTTGACAATGTTGTTGTCATTCTCTACAAGGTCAGTGGGTTTTTTGATTGATCGAGCCTCCAAAACAAACAAGCAAACTTAGCTTACTGCAATATTTTGGACTTCACCACTACAGTGAATCATATAGATGTGTTTCATTTTAAATTCTTCTCAAACATTTTTTCCCCAAGCCAAAATAACAGACTGTTCATTTTAAAAATAGAGAAATAGATTTCACGTCAAAACACATTTACCTAACCTGTTCTTTATCCAGCTATACCTCTCCAGATGATCTACAACCAATCATTCATTCATCTTTACCTCTTAAAATCTCCATAAAATGGAAATGTATCCATGTATCCAAATGATCTTCTGAAACCATATAATAGTTTTGTGTAAGACTGAAATGTAAGTTACTTTCTCATATTCCCCATCCATAGCTCTCACATGAAATACACATTAAATCACATTCAATAAATTAAATCTAATCAACTAACGTGATGTCCTATGCTCAGAGGTTGAATTCTGCTCAAAAATACAAAACACAAGTTCAATCCAGAGTTTACACATTTTATATTACAACATATAAAAAAATAAAATCCTGAAAATGAAACCCCTTAATATATTCCTTTTAGAACTGTAAGCCAGTGTCCACTCCAAGACCTTGCTGTAAGCCAATTCATCCATGTCCGACAGACATGTGGCTCAGAAATCTCTCAACAGAAATGTTCTCACGGAGAGGTTCATGGAGTGGGATACAGAGAAACTTGTGGATTAGGTTTTCCCAGGAAAACCTGGAGGGCAAACACACTCTGACAACCTTACACCAGAAGAATGCTAAATTTATCACAGTGCGAGTTTTACTCTCTCTCTCATGTAGAAGTTAGAGTAAATTTGAATAAGTAATCGTTTTACCTGTGACTGAGTGAGTGAGTGAGTGAGTGAGTGCGTGCGTCCGTGCGTGCGTGAGTAGTGAGTGAGTAGGGAGGAGTGAGGGAGGGAGTGAGGGAGTAAAATCAATGTATATGTATTTACTAGTATACTATATAACTCATAATGACTGATTAATTTCTCTCACAAAGCTATTGAATGACTGCAGAAGACTTATAACAAATTCATGATATATAAAGATATGATATATCTGTTATGCATTTCATATAAGATGATATAATTGGATGATACAGACTGTATTGTTACAGACATAATGTATATAATGTTCAATAACCTCCAGCTTCTGTTATGTTGTCCTCTATTGTGAACTAAAATCAAATACATGTGGTTATCATATGAAAGGATAAAAGGAAGGTACTGCTTCACCGAGAGGCATTTTGCATTGAGGCCTTTAGTATGTAGGGTTAGTTTACTGAGGTATATTAGCTTTTGTTCAAAGTGTCCGCTGGCTCATTGTAATTCCGGAGATGTGTAAGGCAGCGTGATTATGCTTGTATCAGGGAGAAGATGCAGAGATTAAGCAGAACCAACCGACGGCTTTTAGTGGCTGTTCCTGTGGGCGTTCAGTAAATGTTTATGGTGGGCATGATGAAGCTTGGACAGGCAGTTGCATGAGACAAATTGCTGAGAATGAATTGACAACGGCTATGTCAGCATTGTTTGTGGGGGTTTGTGTACAGAAAAGTATTACTTCAGCTTCTGAAAACCCATATATATATATATATATATATATATGATGACTCATCACTCATTTTCAAAAACTGATCTGCATATTATACGGTGATGAGAGAATGATGGTTCATAAAGACCTGTCTGAGCACAACATGAAGACATCATAATGAGTTGTAACAAATTGTGCTGTCAAATTTTAAACAATGGGAATGGGATTGCAATACAGCTTACAGCTAAAGCTTTGTATAGATTTTTTTTTCCATATGAAAATAAAATAAAAGGACAAAACTTTATTTCAATAAAAATAACTGGAATATATTGTGGAAAATAAAATAAAAACAGTGGAGGATGAGAAGAGGAACAGGATGAGAATATGTTGCCAGATTCAAAACTTCCATCGCCCAAAGCACCAAAAGCACCAAATCTCACAGATCAATATGTTGCTGCACATGTGTTCATCTAGGAATACCTAGGTTCTAAAACAAAGTAAAATAAAAAAGAAAGTTTGTCTTTGAGTGTGTTTGATCAGACTCCTGTGGACATGGGAACAATTGAAAGAGTGTTGATCCATGGAGCACACTGAAAAGAAAAGGAGGGGGGGACAGTGGGAGAACAGGGAGGTTGCAGGGAAAAAGCAGAGACGTGTCAGAAAGAAATAGAATTATGAGAAAAATATGTGGATAGATACACAATCACTTAAAAGATGCAAGTACAGTTCAACAGGAGCAATACTAGAGCCTAAACGAATTAATGGAGCACCAAGAGCATAAAAATCTTAAAAGGTGTTATCTCAAAACAAAGACTCACAATCTACTATTTCAGTTGCACCATCTGTGTTTGCACTGCAAGAGAAGGACAATGCAACAAATCAGAACGCTACCATTATAATGAAGTAAGCAGTCAGAGAGCACGAGTCTACAAAGAAAGCGAGTGGCAAGATGCAAAGCGACAAAACTAGATGCGTGCTACTGTTGAAAATCAACAAATGTGTCTGCACTCCAAGTGCTTGGAGCAATCTCACCTCATTGTGTTGCTTGCTTGCAGTGCAAACTTTACAAAACTGAAATTCCATTTAAATCAGGTTTCATGTTAAAAGTTTCATGAAGTCATAGGTTTCATGAAGTCATAATACATTTTTAACAATAATGAAGCAAAGCTTTAGCATATGAAAAAACTATCACCATTATTGACACCTTGGAGACGACACCAAATGCTGAAAGTTTGACAGCAAAACGTAAAATGGATAGATTCCTAAACCACTGCACCCAATACACTCTTCACCGGGGTTTGATTGACAGGCGATCTGACCAATCATACACACTAAAAAATGCTGGGTTAAAAACAACCCAAGTTGGGTTGAAAATGGACTAACCCAGCGATTGGGTTGTTTTATGCAAACATTTAACCCAACCGCTGGGTTAAAACAACCCAATTTCTGAGTTAGTCCATTTTCAACCCAACTTGGGTTGTTTTTAACCCAGCATTTTTTATAAAAGCCAAATGAAAATCACAATTCATGAGAACCATAAATAACAACTTTAATAACAAAATTGAAAATTGATAGCAACTTGATTATTGTCACAGATTATAATTGATCAAAATTAAGAAAAAGCTAAATAAAAAAGATACACTTTTGACAGAACCATATAAGCCTACTAAATGATTAAATAAAAATTAGTTTTAACATAGTTAATTATTGTTTTCATAACAGAACAATGTTATAAATTGTACAAAACACCCAAATTAAGTTTGAACTTTATTATTGTCATATATATATATATATAAAAAGCTGAATTAGAAAAAAAGAGTTTATGACAGAACCACACACTAATGGAAATTTTTCATAAATTTGACTTGAATAATTTAAAACTTCTAATAATTCACATATCAAACACAAGAATAAATTGTTCTGATGTTTTTACATTTGCTCTATTTTAAGGGCGTGGTGCTTTTTTGTCCTTTTTGTGACACTTTTACTTTTGTACACTCTAAAAAATTGGGTTGAAAATGGACAAACCCAGTAAATGGGTTGTTTTAACCCAACGGTTGGGTTAAATGTTTGCATAAAACAACCCAATCGCTGGGTTAGTCCATTTTCAACCCAACTTGGGTTGTTTTTAACCCAGCATTTTTTAGAGTGTAGTCCGCCATCCGCCAAATCTGCCATTTTGTCCGACAAAGCAGTCAGACTTGAACTTGAAAAAAGGTGTGTATTGATGTCTTTCCGTGGTTGAAACAACATTCCTTCTGAAGTTCATTCATGTTTATTTGATAGTATAAATTAACTAGAAGGAAACTTTAACTGAAGCACTATAGCGATCTGTCACATTAAAGGGTAAGTTCACCCAAAAATGAAAATAATGTAATTTATTACTCACCCTCATGCCGTTCCACACCCATAAGACCTCCGTTCATCTTCGGAGCACAAATGAAGATATTTTTGTTGAAATCCGAAGGCTCAGTGAGGCCTGCATAGGCATCAATGTAATTTACACTCTCAAGATACATTAATGTACTAAAAACATATTTAAATCAGTCCATGTGAGTACAGTGGTTCAATATTACTATTATAAAGCGACGAGAATATTTTTAGTGCACCAAAAAAAACTAAATAACGACTTATATAGTGATAACCGATTTCAAAACACTGCTTCATGAAGCTTCGGAGCGGAAACGAATCAACGAGTCGAATCCTGATTTGGATCGCGTTTCAAACCGCCAAACTGCTGAAATCACGTGACTTTGGTGCTCCGAACTGCTGAATCGACTCGCTGTTTCGTTTTCGCTCCGAAGCTTCATGAAGCAGTGTTTTGAAATCGGTTATCACTATATAAGTCTTCATTTGTGTTCCGAAGATGAACGGAGGTCTTACGGGTGTGGAACGGCATGAGGGTGAGTAATAAATGACATTATTTTCATTTTTGGGTGAAAACAACATGGGTGATTTTTAAAGAGCCACAACATGGAATTTATAGTTAAATTTCTTTAAAAAATGACAAAACTGAATAGTTGAGACTTTGTTTCATATTAAAAGTAACCTGCTCCGTCCTGTCTGTCAGTGCGTTGTCAGTGTCCTTTTTGCTCTGCTATGTGTTGGCGTGAGAGCGCCATGTCTTATCAGACATAGCAAAAGTGACTAAAGGGGGTGGGTCTTTGTGAACGGTCAATTTGATGACTTTACAAAAGAATTACAGTGAATGGATTTTCATTAATATTAAGCAAGACATTTACATGTGAAGTAAAGATACACTGTAACCGATTTCTGTCATTTGACCAGTATTTTACTCTAATATGTACTGTATGTTACTGTAAACAGCAAAGGATTTTGGGAAAATATATGGACATTACTGTAATTCTTCTCTACTGTAAATATAATTACAGAAGTGAACTTGCCCACAAAGTTGCCCCAATAGCAAGAGAGATTTATTTTCAATTTTTTTTTAACTGTATGGTGGAAGTGGCGGTTAATGGACAAAAGAAAAATATTTTTTTTTCTTGTGCTTGCAGGTTCATTCTGAGAATCAACCCTGATGGCAAACTCAACAGTATCGATACTGGAAATGACAATACAGTAATAATACTGTAAATGCACAGTATGTACAGTAAGGTAAAATACAGTAATATTACTAAAACATTAAATCTCTTTACAGTGTAGGCAAAACAACATAATGGAAGCATTTATGAGTTTAGTAAATGTATTTGTATGTAAATAATACATAGATTCACTCTTACTACATTATTCAGTAACACTTTAGAATACTGTTCCGTCATTAATGAATAACTACACAGGATGAAAGGCATTATTCATGTTAATTATGAACCTGTATATAGTAGTATTCTGGGAGGCATGAAAAAAATTGTAGTTACTGATTAGCTAATAGTGAACTACCTCATTCAACTGAGCACTACTTACTAATTCGTTAATCAGAATTTACTGTTCGTTAAAAGTACGACAGAGTTAATAATGCGTTACTCATTTGTTGACGGAACAGTATGTGTTACCCATTATTCTTGAAAATGAAAAGGGTCTTCTAAAAAACTGACCAGCAGTTTTTTGGTTACAGCACGTTTTAAAACCAATCAAGTATCAAGAAAAGTCATTACACATACCAGGTCATTTTACTCATTGGTCCCTCGATCACCCTGCACTTTCCAGTATCCAACCTATCTTTCATTTTCCCCTCAATCCTTCTTATTCACTTTCACATACTAGACGTTCTCTTTGCATTTGAAAGGTTTTAAAAGTTGTGCAATGACCCTTTACATATCAAACCTTGACATTGGACCTTTATCAGCTAAATAAACCAGCCTGTCTTCAGATTATTCAATAAAACCACATACCTATCGATCTCGGATAACATTGTGTACCGAGGGTACTAGGCTTTTTTTGTTTGTGTGTGCGTGTACTGTGTCCGTGTGCATCTGAGGGGCTGCAGCTGTTCATAAATCATTCTAGGAGACAGTTGTGAGCAAGTCCTTCATCTTATGTGGTCCCTGTGTGTTTAACCCTCTAACCATGAAGGGTGCTAACCCATAGTACACAATCACACGACTGCTGCACGCACACACGCGCACACACACACTTGCAGGACTCAGAGGGGAAGACGGGATGAAATGAGCAGTTGAAGGTAGAGAAAAGACAGGAAAAATGGATGAGCGGTGGTTGGGAGAGCAAGGGAAAGGCCCTACAGCATAGTAATGTCAAACAGGAAATGGGCTCGGTGAAGCACTGAATCTCTTTCCAACCAAAATGACTGAAAACTGCAGGTTCCATTTCAGATGCACTTGCCTGAGTTTCACCTTCTATTATTCTAACAATTTTCCTGTTCTCACTTTGAAAATTGCAGTATGCTCATTTTTTGTATGCAAAATTTGTATATAAGTAACATATTGCAGTGCATTTTCTAAAGTGGAAACAACTGCTTGTTTTGTACTAAAACCTCTGAATATGCAGCCAGTGTTTGTGTATTATCATATTGATGGTTTGATTAGTGGTTTGATGACTGGGGGTGGTTAATTGGAGCCTTGGCTTTTCCCTGATAGGGGTGGGAAAGGTCATGGATGAAGTCTGTGGAGGTGAGTGGCATTTCCCAAGCCGCACCGGATGGTGTGATGGGGCCGAAGGGAGGGATTTTAGGATGGGAGAGGTAGAAGAGTGAAATGAGGATGTTAGTTCTTTGCCACCAAGGGTAAAAATGTCAGTGGGTTTCATCATCCCCTCTCAATACAGTACACACACACTCGTATGTGAGCACACACACTAAGAAACAACCATGTAGGAGTCATAGCTGTCAAATAAGCACTCATTAAAAACTGGTCAGACATGCGTGGTTGTGCTGATCAGCCAGCAACAACAGGTTACGATCCAGAATAAGGAATTATCATTGAGAAGGGAAGAGTTACAAAATATTTCACCAATGCGTGAAAAGTTTTTGTGCAACAAGAAGAACCCCGCAGTGAGTTTCTCACTGGGTTTCAGCCTAGAGCACAAAATTCAGGATTAAATAGACCTTAGCTAATAAATGTGAGTTACTATGCAGAAAAGCCACACTTGGGAATTCAGAGAAATGGAAAAAGGGGTCTTTTTTACCGTGTCAGTAGTATAAAAAAAGAAAGATAAAAATGACAATTTTCACCTCATTTAGTGGTCTCAAGTCTATATATAGTATCTATTATAATAAAAAATATGATTTATTAAATATTATACATAATCTAGTTTAATTTAATGTTAACATAATAATATGTCAAATATAAATTAAATATAATATGAAAAAATATGAAATAACTAATGAAAAATGTCCTAATACATTATATTACCAAAAGTATTGGGACAATCACTTCCAAAGGTGTATAAAATGAAGACGCTTCTACAAACATTTGTGAAAGAATGGGTCACTCTCAGGAGCTCTGGTAATTCAAGTGTGGTACCGGGATAGGTTGCAAAAAGTAATGAAATTTCCTCACTACTAAATATTCCACGGTCAACTGTTAGTGGTATTATAACAAAGTGGAAGCAATTGGGAACAACAGCAACTCAGCCACGAAGTGGTAGGCCACATAAAATCACAGAGCGGGGTCAGCGCATGCTGAGGTGCACAGTGCGTAGAAGTCGCCATCTTTCTGCAGAGTCAATCGCTACAAACCTCCAAATGTCGTGTGGCCTTCAGATTAGCTCAAGAACAGTGTGTACAGAGCTTCATGAAATGGGTTTCCATGGCCGAGCAGCTGCATCCAAGCTTTGCATCACCAAGTGCAATGCAAAGCGTCGGATGCAGTGGTGTAAAGCAAGCCCCCACTGGACTCTAGAGCAGCGGAAACGTGTTCTCTGGAGTGACGAATCACGCTGCTCTATCTGGCAATCCGATGGATGAGTCTGGGTTTGGTGGTTGCCAGGAGAATGGTACTTGCCTGACTGAATTGTGCCAAGTGTAAAATTCTGTCATCATTTACTAACCCTCAAGTTATTCCAAACTGTATGAATTTCTCTGTTATGTGGAACATAGAAGATATTTTGTAGAATGTCTGTAACCAAACAGCTGTGGGGCACCATTGACTTCCATATAGTATCATTTCCCTACTATGTAAGTCAATGGTGCCCCACAACGGTTTGATTACAGACATTCTACAAAATATCTTCCTTTTAGTTCAACAGAAGAAATAAACTCAAACAGGTTTGGAACAACTTGAGTGTGAGTAAATGATGACAGAACTTTCATTTTTGGGTGAACTATCCCTTTAACTGGAGTCATCTGAGTATAACTACTCTCATAAAAAGGCAAAAACCTCTCATTATTAAAGCTCCTGATCAGGCTAGAGGGTCAAGCACTTGCAAATCCATCCAAAGCTGATTGATTTTGATTTGCCTCATTCACAGCTCCATTCAAAGAGCATTGTGTGCTCTGACGTATGGATAGAATTAGACAAAGAACCTTCATGAGAGCGAAATAATCATTTCATGACAAATTGCAATCGTATTCACATTAGCGTCAGGCAGAATGAAAAAAGAAAAAAAATACCAGCCTTTTCTTCTGGGCTCCTAATTATCCTTCATTTTCGCAAATTCATTCTCCCTTTTTTAATTCTCTTTGCTGCCTGTGAACCCCTTCATATCTCTTGCTCTCCACTGGGTCACAACCTTTTCATTGCAAAGTGGTTTCTGATCGGTGGCTGAAATATGTGCCTGGTGTGAGGGGAAAAGGACTCACTGTGGAGGGAAGGTTTCATGTTATTCATCTCTGCATGCTATTGTAAGGTAGAATAGAGGCCTAGTACTCTATGATTATACACATCATACCTCCACAGTGTCACAGATCAGCCAGGCTCTCTCACTTCCACCACACAGCGATCACAATCACCAGAGATCTGATCACCCGCGCCTGTCATCAATCACCTCATCAGCAGCACACTATATATTCACACAGCTCACCTTCAGTCCTGGTCTGGCCTTGTACTAGGAAAGACTCACTTACCTAATCCCCTTGGTTTTCCCAGAGTGTGTTCCTGTCTTCCTGCGACTTCATCCCAGTGTGTTGGCTTTCGTTACTTACCTTTTATCCTGGCTGCTGAGGTGTCCGTTTCTCCATCTTCACCATCAAGACTGTTATTCATCTGCAATCTCTCACCGTTATACCAGTGCATCTTCATCACCCCATTCTCTGCCCTGTGTTCACACATAAAGTTGTGTTAGACCGTGTCTAGTGTGTATATCCTGACACAGTGCATCTACAGAATTGGTCTACGCAAATGCTTTTACATGTGCCTCACTTGAAAGGGTTTACTGTTGAGAACATGCAACATTAGGAAGTAGACTTGTATATATGTTAGTGTCATGTTTTAAATCATGTTGCTTTTCATTACAAAAAGAATTTTAGCAATTCAATAAGTGTATTAAACATATATAACATTGCATTTTCCCTGATATTTCAGCTATCAAATCATCTGTCCAGCATGGTTTGTCAGCAATAAAAGTCTTCAATGTTTACTTGCATCTAAACCTTGTGAATGGGTATGTAGCAGGGCTGTCAATCAAATTAGTTTTTTAATCGCGATTAATCACACGTTTGTTGTGATTAACACTTATTGTGAAATTTAGCATACACCATTTATCTTAATAAACACATTCATTTCGTCATCATTTGCTATATGCAGCAAAGTAAACAATCAGATTGAAGAGTGATTCTCACAAAACTATGTTCTGCAAGCTTCAAGGATCACACACCTAAGCACCCATGAAAAAAAAACATTACAGAAAAAACTGAATTCACAGTGTATATTATGTGTACATGTTCGTGTATGTGCAACAACAACAACATTGTCAAGTCAAGCTACGATACCGAACAGGACCACACAGAGATGCCAAAAAAACTCCTAAATCAACTGCTTTTACTTGACTTCATAAACCTACGATTACTAAACACAACCACGTACACATGACAAATCAAACTTTATCCTTTCTGAGTGTGTGTGGAAACAACGCGAATGTTCTGAAATGTGTCTGTGCATAAATGCAGCGTGCGATCAGTGATCTTGAGAGCGCACATACACGGTTTGTTGTTTGTGCATGAATATAACAGACTCTTGTGCGTTTACTGTATGACTCCTGTATATCACCAAAATTGTGCTCTTCAGAAACAATCGCAGAATACGACATAAACTCCAAACTTCTAACATCATCTAACTGCGTGACGAAAATTATGTTAATGACGCATCTTCACTTACTTCTGTAATTTATTTGCGTTAATTGCGTAAAATTATTTTAACACGTTAAAGACTTTAAATTAATCGCATGCGTTAACGTGTTAACGCTAACAGCACTAGTAGGCCGATGTTGCAATCATTTTCTGATTAGAGAATCAAAACACTAACAGCTCATGAAACCACATTTCTGTCAGGACCACTATCATCAAAGATGATTGACAATTAGCATATAGTTTGGATTGCCGGTATGGTTCTGTTCTGGGCAAGAACTCCCTGCGCATGCATGCAGCCTAGCATGGATAAGAGCAGGGAGAGCAGTGATAAACCCCCCTTAGGGTAAACAGAACAGAAGCAACAACGTATCGCAGGTAGCATAAATGTCAATATTAAACTGTACAACCTAATTTGGGAATTTAGTCTGATTCAGGAGGACTCAGATGCCAAATCCTGACTGACGAGTGGAGGAGCTGGGGATGGAGGAGGGTAATTAGCTCCGGAGAAACACGATAGCAACTGATAATACTGAAGGTGCTTATATATGTACACTCTAAAAAAAAAAGGTTCTATATTGCACCAAAAATGGTTCTTGGCTCGTAATCCTAGGGGAACCTTTTTAAGTGCTTTATAGCACCAATTTTGGTGCTTCAGTGGTTCTTCAGCGGTTCTTCAGAGGTTCTTCACCGGTTCTTTGACTAAGGTGCTATATAGCACCGCTACCATATACAGAACATGTTAAGATATGGTGCTATATAGCACCAAAAGTTGTTCCTCTATGATTACGACGAAGAACCGTTTTTGGTGCCAAATAGAACCTTTTTTTAGAGTGTATGCTGTGATAGGCATCATATTCCTATAGACGTGATCAGCTGTCAGTCAGCTTGACTAACATGCCCTGCCAGAACTAACGCTATAAGCTGAATGTTTTTTGCACCATGGTGGTACTATTGCATTGTTAAAGTACCTTGGAGTACCCCACGAATACTACTTTATACAAAATTTTGTGATGGTACCTTAAATGGGTTCTATTATGCTTTTTTACATTTTCAACTTTCTTCTCAATGGAAATGAATGTCTACATCAATATAAGCACTGTTTCTGAACTCCCTGAAATGCACAAATTGTGGTCTTAAATTCTCTTCCGGGAACGGACAAACCATATCTAATTTGAAATAATCCCTGCATAAGGCATACACAAAAAAGTGAGGAGGCCATGTTGAGTTAGTTGAAACTGGTCACTATCACCAAATATTTTTTGAGTCATAGACTGAATAAATTTTTTTAGCGTTGACGGAAAGATCTGAAGGCCATCCATCATTTTGATAGATTACACCGAGAGTGATCTATTGTAACTTGTAACTGTAATTCCTACCCCTGTCCAGTTGGTAGCTAGCACGCATATACATTTGTATCTAGTATTGTCTCATCTTTGATCTCAGTGCGTGAAGTCTTTGTCTAACCTGTGTCTAGACTGTCAAGGCAGCTGAGTATGAACCATTTCTTCAAACGGCCAAATAGTTGTGATGTTGCTGATAAAAGAAGTGAACAAAGAGGGACTGATATGGTAGAGGATGAAGGACAAACCGAAGACAGTCAGCTGCACAGGCACGCACGCAGTTTAAGTCTGTGTGGACAAGGAACATTTGAGTTGAGGCAGAAACAGAAAGTCAGTTGAGTTTTGTTCGTATTTTAATCGTAATTGTATTTTGTAATATTGTGTTGTTCACATTTGTCTCTTCAGGTACAAAGGTCATGTTTTAGTGGCCTGCACTGTCACTAATCTGCTTTGTGTTGTGATGAACATGAAAAGTGATGCATAGTCTCTGTTCTCTTCATTAAAAAAAATGTATGCATAATCTAGCCTATTATCCTGTAAGATCATGATTAAAATGAAAATGTGAAATATGACAGGTAATAGATTATGATGGACAATGAGAAAGTCTGATGCAACCACTGGTTGAAACTCATGGTTATGGTAAGGGATATTAACCAATCACAATACACTGGTCCAACTGACCAATCACAGCACATTGTGTTTTTATGAAAGCAGGGGCTTCATAGAGATTGGGGCTGCATCTGAAAACCTAGGCAGCTGACTTGTTGCCTCGCTGCCTTATCAGACAATGACTTATAAGGCAGCGTTTTTGCATGAAGACACCTCACAAAACTGATTTCTCGCTAGAAATTACATCAGAAGTGGAAAATGTTGGTCAAAAACGTACATTTACACACAAACTGACTAGCAAACACAACTTTCGGGTGCCATCTTTTTTTCCCTATCTCAACTATCACAGAATGGAACGCACAGGATTGTGGGATATCAAAGGCAGCATTTATAAACTAAACTCGATCAGATGAAGGTATCTTAGGAGACAGGAAGTGAAGCTAACATTGGATTTGGACGTTCCTTGATGCCTTCCTACCTTGAAATGTGTCCTCCGAAGGCATCATTTTCCAGGTTTCAGATGCAGCCAACAAGTAAACAGGGGTGTGTTTCCTGTACAACGACGTAACTCACTACTTAACTACCATAGTACGATGCATCGTTGAAGAAATCAACTAGCTACTGACAAATCAACTAGCTGTTTCACGAAACCGTATTGTCACAAATTTGTCGTTCAACCACGTTGGTGGAGAAATAACTTCTTTTAATGAATCCGTTTAAGGTTGAATTAATGCTAGATTTTTTGCTATAAATTATGAACGGCATCTGAGGACTAATTCAAATTTTTCTCACTTATTTTGCTTTATTTCCAGATTCAATCATTGGCTCGTCCTTACGTACACTCTAAAAAAAAGGTTCATTATGGCACCAAAAATGGCTCTTTGTCGTAATCATAAAGGAACCACTTTTGGTGCTATATAGCACCATCTAAACATGTTATGTATATGGTAGTGGTGCTATATAGCACCTTAGTCAAAGAACCGGTGAAGAACCTCTGAAGAACCGCTGAAGAACCACTGAAGCACCAAAATTGGTGCTAAATAGCACTTAAAAAGGCTCCCCTATGATTACGAGCCAAGAACTATTTTTGGTGCCATATAGAACCTTTTTTTTTTTTTGTGTACAAGGGCACGTCCGCACATGCGCACTCTTTAAAAACAGTGCTTTAAATCTCTTGACAAACTAAAAGACGTAAATTACATATGTATTCTAAATAAAGGATATAGGTTGTATTGAATGTCAGCTTGCTTATTTTGCTCAAGATAAGGATTTATTAAGTCCACATGTTATGCAAACAAGAAACTGTGCTTCTAACCACAGGTCGAGTGCTGTCGTTCCAACCACGCAAATTTGCGATGCTGTTTGTGAATCTTCATTGGAACTATGGTTTCAGGAAACACCGACTCATTGAACTATGCTGATAATGACGGAACTTGGGACCATAGTTGGCTAACAACTTTTTCGGGAAACGCACCCAGAGAATTGATGACAGACTGGGATGGGAGGTGCTGCAACTATGTAAAAAAAATAACGTTTCATCAATCAACAAAATCCAGACTTTGTATCCTAGGTCCTATTTAAGCCAGTAAAATGTCTAGTTTTATATAGAGTAAAAATCTAGTGTTATGTGCTTATGAATGTACAATACATCTGCTGGTGGCAAACACCGGTTTGAAAATGATGGCTTCATGTATCCCTTGGTACTTCCTGCATGTGTATGTTATGTATCCTGGCATACGGACCAGCAGCCCAGCTATTCCCAGCAGTCATCAGCAATATGATTCACCAAACAAGCCAATACACCACACATCAACATTTGAGTGCTTCCACCTCAGAGAGAGATACAGAGAGGCTTAACAGACAGCTCTTTTGATTTTCATCTCATTTCAAGTGTAGATAACACCTGAAAATGTTTGTGCCAAACTTTAAATTGAGGCACTTTACACCTGATGCCCTGCGTGGGTGTGTGTATATGAGCGTGATTGTGCTAGACAGAAAGGTCAAGCAATGTCTGAAGGGATGCCAGCTGTCCCTCTCCAAGTTTGATTTTCTCATAACCCACAGACACACACACAAGAGAAAAAAAAACAGAGTCACTTGCGCACACAGATACATGCATGCACATAAATACAAATGCCTCCCACTTGAGTTGCAAAAGGTCTGACAAATGTCAGAAACCAGGTTGTGAGGTGGAAGCACAGAAAATCAAAAAGTGATAGAAGTAAATGTGGGCGAGCTGGGAAAAAAATGTTGTTCTGGAACAATATTTCCAGCTGTGGTGTGCAGATCAGTATATTTTCATTAGATTCCCAGGCAGCACCCCACCTCTTTCGACCTGTCAAGTATGTTGCACTTTTGACGGCGGGCTCTAAACAGTCAGTTTGAAATCTGTGAATTTTTTTTCTGACACGAGACATGTTTACAGCAGGTGTTGGAGTCAAGCTGCTGCATGGTTTACTGAGTGTGTATCATGAGGAGGAAAGGTAAAAAAAGCCGTAACACTTGACTTGTGTCTTACCTCAGACTCTTTCTTCACACACGCACACACATACACACAGTCCTTCAGACTATCCTTATCACACCGCAGGCTGGAGAGGCGAACTGATGCTTGATGACGGATGATTGCAAACGCTGTGTAAAAGTGATGTATAAGTGTGTTGTGATTGACCTCTTCCTCTGAAGCATGTTCTGAATACTTGTTTGGGGCTGAATAAAAGAAAAAGTGTTTCTTTTCTCTCCTTATGTGGCTCATTTATTCGTCCTTTTCGATGTTTTTCTTCACACAACACACATATTTTGTCTTATTCATCATTCATCTAACCAATCTGACTTCTGAATCATAATCATACACTGTTCGTTTGTTGGCCAGAGGAGAACTGACCCCTGAGCTTAGTTTTTCCCAAGGTTTTTTCCTCCATTCTGTCACTTGATAGAGTTTGGCTTGCTCAGTTGGGGTGGAGAAACTTGATATTCAACAATATTATTGATCTGCCTGCATTGACCCCATTGAATTAGAACTGAACTAAGCTGGACGATCACCGTTTTCTCCAGAACGGCTGTATAGATAAATTAACTAAATTAATAACTTTTTTTATTAATTGTATTATTTTATTAAACCTAACCTGCATTATCTGATATGATTTTTAACATCTTCTACATTGCTAATTGTTAGATCAGACTGAAAAATGTTAAGACATTAACACAAAATTGTTTTTATTTCAAGGATGATGCCTAGCTAAATTAAGCATGCAATATAGTGAGGTCTTGCGTTAGCATACTATCGTTTGAAACATTTCTAGTGGAATAACTGTTTCACATATTATTTAAAAAAAAACAATGATAAGCACAGAGAAGTCTAAAGTAATGAGTCAAAAATGAAATAAAATGAGCTAAAATTAAACAAAATAAAATAAGTAAAAAATAGAATAAAAAAATTGGTAAAACTTTATTTTAGGGTTCATTTCTCACTATTAACTAGTGGCTTATTAGCATATTACTATGATAGTTTATTAGTACGTATAAAGCTGTTTATTAGTACTTATAAAGTACATATTAATACCTTATTCTGCATGAACATATTCTACATCCCTTAATCCTAACCAAAACCTAAATGCTACAAAAACTACCTTACTAACTTTTAAGAAGCAGTAAATTAGGAGTCTATTGAAATAAATAAATAATAAAATATGTCCCTCCAACTGCTTGTCCTAATAAAACACCCTGGACAGAGTGCCAATGTCAATCCATATCATATATCATCTCATATACAGTTGTGGTCAGAATTATTGGCACCCCTGGTAAATATGATCAAAGATGGCTGTAAAAAATAAATCTGCATTGTTTATCCTTTTGGTCTAACATTCCAAAAATTTGCAAAAAATCTAACCTTTCATTGAAGTAAAAGAATGGAACATCGAGGGAAAATCACATTATGAAATAAAAGTTTTTCTCCAAACCACGTTGGCCACAATTATTGGCACCCCTAGAATTTTTGATGAGTAAAATATCTCAGAAGTATATTCCCATCAATATTTAATTTTTTTAGCACACCAGGGTGACTAGGAAGATGAAATTGACTAGCTATGACGTCTTGCTTCACACGAGTATAAACATGAGGAAACACAAAGGCCAAATTCCCTTAATAATTCATCACAATGAGTAAAATCAAAGAATATTGTTCTGATGTGCAGCAAAAGATTGTTGAGCTCCACAACATAGAAAGTGGCGAAAATCAACACACAAATGTGTCACTGAGCACAAAATGAAGCTTCTGCCATGACCATCCAGTTCCCTGACATGAACCCCATAGAAAATCAGTGGAAGACAAGAAGCACCAACATGGAGCTGGGAATCTGGAGAGATTCTGTATGGAGGA
>NC_137107.1:32863825-33127674 GCF_949357685.1 Gobio gobio | reverse complement strand
AGAGAAAGATTGACAAAGATGGAAAAACTGCGCAGCTCTGTCAGGTCAGGAACAGGGAACCATTATATCGATATAGAAGTATTCAAATGATAAATACCATTTTAACACTTATATCCCAGAGGATCATTTTTAATAAAAATAACTTTTTACATTTTGCTATATATTTGCTGTATGCTTTTTGTGCTTTTTTTTAGTGTGATTTAACATCACACTAGATCATTCTTATTATTTTGGCATGGCATCACTCTTTTTTTGCTATTTTCAAATGCATTTGAATGCATGGTTTTGTTTTACCTTTGTCCCAGACCCAGACTTTCAATCTCAACATTTGAAAAACCATTATACATTTTAAAATATGATCATCTAATGAGTGAATTAATAATTTTTTATACAAATTACAACTGTCAATTGTTTGCATCATTCGATCATAACACTTGACCAACACTGTACGCCAAATAAGTATTGAAAAGTTAGTATATTGGTTACCAAACAAGCAATAGTGTCAGTGAAGAGCATGCTTAAGGGCCTGTTTTCATCAGGTCAATTCATGTGTTTTGAATTGACCATTAAATGCCCTACTGAGACGGATTTAAATCACTCAAACCACTTCAGGAGGAGGTTTAAGATGCATTCCAGATGAAACTGGACTAGTTTAAATGAATTTGGTTGTTGAAACCACATAAGTAAATTTGACTCCTCCCAAAATGTAAAAAAATAAACAAATAAATAAACGTGTGAAAGTGCGTTATAGGCTATATAACATGTTATTATAGCCAGATATGACAGCGCTACTGCAACACACGTCGCTGCAGAGGTGTAGCTAAGTATCTATTCAGCAAGCCGATGTGCAAGAAGTACGTTGCAGATTTAAAAAAATTTATGATCTGCTTACATCTTAAAAAAGTGTGTGTGGGGGGGGGGGGGGGGAAATCTTCTAAAAGTGACTCGTATCCAATATCTGCATTTGCACTATACATTTAGCAAAGCAACCCACGGTGCATGTACTGACCTGGAAAAGCTAGGCTGAAAGGGTAGTGAAAACAGCCCAATTTGCAGCTTCAAGTGCTTTTGCTTTCCGCAAACATCAGAATCATGTGATTGCAGTTGGTGTGTAACCCCTTCTGTTTGAACTGCCCGCTCCAAGCGGGACTCAAACCCAGGTCTACTGGCATGAGAGTCGGACGCTCTAACAAGGAGGCTAAAGGCTGTAACCCCTAGCGTCAAGTCGCTAGAGCGTATCTTGAGATCAAAGGAATGAGGTTTACTCGCACAGAAACTACTAACTGGGCTCTGTTACCCTCACCCCCTTAAACCTCAGTCCCATCCGGGTCAAAAAGAGATCTGAGAATATCAGAATCCATGTGCTTTATTCCTGCATACAACGGTCGGAATTTGGTCACTTCAACCATGCAATGTAAATGCGGCCTAAATGATCTTACCAGTGCTGATGCCACCCTCTCCTATTGCAGTCTTTAATCTTGAAATTAGCTGATGATAAATGAAACGCTGCTCATATCTGTTGCTTTTGTTGACGTGAAGTCCGTTAAATTTGCATATAGAGTGGGAATTGAAGATCCGATTAATATTCATTTTGCAGAGACACATGTCGCCAAGTGTAAACGGAACCATTTTAACAAATCAGATAGCTATTCGATCAGTATAAAAACGCATGAAGTGATCAGGTGTAAACAGGCCCAAAATGTGTGAAGAAAACAAAGAAAAAGCTATAAATTTCTCAAATTATGGGGGGGGGTTATTGTCTTTAAGATAGATAAAATGCTAGCAACAGAATTAAGACAAATGAGTCTGCCATTTAATAATTCAATTAATAGCCACCAAAAATACATGGTAATGGCATTGAGATTTGGTGGAAATTACATTTGTTCATGACAATCAAAAATGAGCAGAATTCTCTATTCAAGGTCACTTATTGGATATTGTTAGTAGATACATGATAAATAGGAGTTTATTTTAAATAAAAATTAAGAAAATATTCAAAAAGTGGGGAAAAAAAGTGCCTATAGGGTATTTAATAGTGGGAATAATGTGTTTATCGGGTAGGGTTGTGGGGTAAGTGTAGGGTGGGTGTAAGGGGAGGGCGTTAGCGGGATAAGTAATGTTCCAATAACGCAGCATTCATTTATGATGATTTTAATAAATATAATCATATACACTGAATATGTTGCTATTATTGCATACTGTTTTGTAACTTTAATCTAACAACATTTACAAAATAGCATCTCTATTTGCACAAGTATAAATAGCATCTATCTTTATATAAAGAATAATATGCTGACATTAATATAAGAAACATGCAGTATGCCTAAAGTCCATCTGGGAATTTCTAAGTATTTCTCATGCTGGGGGAACAGATCTGACAACAAAACCCACCAAGAGTAAACATCTCTATGTGAAACTAGCAAGACTGTGAAAATGTGCTAACAGCGTGATAATGAGTTCCGTCTCCACGATCGGCTGTAAGTTCTGCTTAAAGCAATCAAGACCCAAAAGTGAATTACGAGTCAACGGAGGAGAACGTACATTTCAACAGTATAAAACGTCATCACCAGTTCAACTAAGAAATATTTTCCATCATTAAAAACGATACACACGCCATACCATCAATAATATGAGCGCTTGACACTCATCATGTGGCAACTTAGCCGCTGGAATCTCGCAATTCTTCTGACACTCGTCATCCCGTGTTGATCCAATACAGATGATTACAAGGAAAGGTCCCTCACATGTGTTTCTCATCCAGCCTGATTCACAGCTCCTCATGTCCTTTCCTTCTCTCTGCCCATTCATCTCAGCATCTCTTTTTTTATGGGAAGCATTCAGTAATGAAAATATAATGATGTCTGTCGCCGGAGAACGCCATATTTCACTCATCATGAGGCCTTGGCACGTGGCTGCTCAGTAATGGCTCTAAATAGCAGAGATTGACAGAGCTTGACGCTTTTGTTTGATAGCCCCCCATCTCAGCCGGGTGAGATACAAGATTCATTTGACGGACCAGTTAGCAGCTCTGACTAAAGCTTGAAAATGTAATAGTGAAACACTCTTCGTTCAATGTACTCTGGTGAACATAGGGAACACAATGTACACTAGTACGCAATTAACTCAAAGACAAATTAAAAATGTTAATAGTCCTAGATTCTATGCATATTAAGCAAGGACAAACTCTCTTTAATTGGAATAAACAGACTATTTGTAAGGTTTTAGTAGAGTTTCATCACAGTGGATGAATCGCAATTTGCATACTAATATTATTTCATAACATTAACGTTTCTGACTGGATTTTTTTCTATCAAATACATGCAGCCTTGGAGCATTAAAACCTTTCAAAAACATAAAAATATACTGACCCCAAACATTTGAACGAGTGTATAAATGCACAAAGCAATGTCCATTAGGAAAGGCTTTAATGGTGTGAAAAACTTGACCTGATTTGATCTGCATTAAGTCTTAGGTCTAAGCACTCCACTGAACACCTTTGCGATGAATCAGAAAGCCAACAGCAAGCCAGACTCAATCACCCAACATCAGTACCTGACCTCATTTACACTTGCGTCTGAATGGGAGCAAATCTTCCCAGGTTCCAACATCTAAGCCTCCTCAGAAAAGAGGAAGATGTTGTATCAGCAAAGAAAGGGACCGACTACTTTGGTTTACGGTTTGAACAATAAATGTTTAAGTAATGTTGTAAAAACCTCACCACCATCAGCACGCAGTACAAAAGTACACATAATTATGACTCAGGAGGAACCGTTCCAATGACAACCCTAGTGAGACAGTCTGACACAGAGAGAGGAGAAAATATAATCCAAAGAGGATAAACTTCGGGCTGCTCTCATTCTCTTGGCATTCTAAACGCCTGGAATGAAGTGGCTGGACTGTTTGATTTTGTGCTGCTGGTAATTACACTCATGATCGGTGGCAGCTGAAATCTTAATTGCATTCAGGCATTACAACCACAACACAGTGTGGCCTGATGAAAAGCAGACATCTGCTCCCTTGATCAACGAACCCCATTAACGCAGGGAACTTTCTTTTGCTGTAAAATCGGAGTCCTTGAAGACAGATCTCAACTGAAGCCTCGTCCTTTACGATTGTTGCTAATCAGGTTGTATGATACGAGCCACAGCCCTGCACAGTTTAGCTTGTGTTTACCTAATTAAACTCACCTGATCCAGCTAATCAAGACCTTCAGGCTTATTTGAAAACTACAGGTATGCGTGTTGGAGTTTTGCATCCCTATCTTAGTACAGTCAGAATAACAGGTGATTGTTACATATGGAATAAGTATATTTGGTGTCGCTCTTCTGTGTTCAGCCCTCGAAGACATCTCATTAGTATGCATGAGCAATATTGTGAGAATTAAATCCAATTAACAGTCTTGTGTTTGCTTTGAACATGAAAACCGTTCTGGTGTTTCTGCACCTCAATACTCCATCAGGAAGTGATGAATTTCCGGCTGAGATGAAAGGGAATGGCAATCACGGGATCAGGTTCCTGTATGGTTTTCTGATCATTATTCAGAGGCAAAATGTTTGTAAGACCTACTTGACTTCTTCTATATAAACGTTTCTTATTATTGTCAATTTTAAAAACAGTTGTGTTGCTTAATATTTTTGCGGAAACAATGATACACTTATTTTTGGGATTCTTTAATGAATATAGTTAAAAGAACAGCATTTGAAATATAAATCTTCTGTAACATGTCTTTATTGTCACTTTTGATCAATCCAAATTAAAATGTAAATTGTATAAATTAAATGTGTGTCATTAGCCTAGAAATCTAGACGCACCCTACAAAAATAATTCAGTGGCTTAGTAAATATCATAGTATTAATTAACTTTATTAACTTAATACAATTTCTAAATATCATTTATTTGATGTTTTGAGTTGAACATACCAAAATAATTGACTAAAAATCCAACAGTTAATTTTGTCTCAAATTTAGTTATATTTAAGTTTTTTTCACTAAAAGAATAGTGTTCGGATAACCAATTATTTATTTCAAATATACTTAATATATTTGTGAAATTTCTATCAAAATATTTGAGAAAGGATAATTAAATCGATCTGTTTGAAGAACCACAAATATTATTTAATTCAAATCAAGATTATTAATATTTAACACTCACTGAAGAAATTTAGTATGTTTACTTAATTAAAACACTGCACCCCTCCCCCGCCCCTTGACATGATGACAGCTCGACGGTTTAGTGAGCGTGCTGTTTGAATTCTCTTCAGTCTCCAGAGCAGTTCCTTCTTCTCAGCGTCACAGAATTGGAACATTTCCTCTGTGAAATTCAGGTTTGTGTTTTTTTATTTATCTATAAAATCATTACTGAGCTTAAAATCTTTTTATTTAATGCAAAACAACATACAGGGACGCAATGTGAGTAAATGAGTGCTGCATCTGTCTTTGAAGCCCCTGGTGCTACTGCCTTGCTCAAAACACACAACTTTATTCCTTAAGATAATGAATATAATTAATTTGGATGATAAAATGTTCTTAAAACTGTGCACTTTTTTTGTTTTTTTATTGGAAGGTTATGGAGTCAGGTGCGTTGCAGCATCTTTCGGCTACGAGTGAAATACAGGACGGCGGTCTGAAGTTCAAAGTCCACCCGCAGAGCGCGAGTCCATCTCAGGCTCGAGAAACGGCGCTGATACGGTGGAAATTGGATAACAGACAGGTTGATTACACTTGACTTACTTTTAAATGTTTCATAATGTTTGTAAATGTTTCATAATGTTTTCATAATGTTTGTTAAATGTTTCTAAAATGTTTGTTACATGAGTTTAAATGTTGTAAAATATTGTATACATGTCAAAACTGTAATACACTGTATGCTGTATTGCTTTACTCATCGACAATAAAGGCCAATGTCATGTATAAGTGTGGTGTGGAGTATTTTACAAAGGTTTAGAGGAAATTAAAGTTAATATTAAAGTTATACTATAAGAGTTAATATTACTCATAAATAAAAACAGTTAATTTTATTTATAAATATTGGTTTTAAATGTTTTTCCCCCAATTTTTTCCTACTCAATTTTATTTGTAAATGTACCAAATGTAGTTACACAGATCTACTTAATTTTTTTACTTGCATTTGCTCAGCTCATATGGTGTATGTAATTGATTTCACTGCTTTAAAATTTACAAAACATTTTTAGTGTAAAAATGTTTCACCAAAAAAATTAAGTAAGTTCCGCATACTACTCGTAAACAAAGAAGCTGGCGAACGGCGGTCTTTCGAATCGGCTTTGGCCGCGACTCTGGAAGACTTTGAGTTAAGCTTTTCTTTGAGAAAAAAACAAAAAACGGCACTGAAGTCATTCTTAAGAAAGGAAGATGTGTTCGGAGTTTTGTCGACCGGATACGGCGAAAGTTTAATCTATCAACTAGCTCCACTTCACGTTGCTCTCTGGTTGTAGCGCTATCCAATTGCGTGCGGAGGGAATTTGAAACGCCCCGGAAACGTCACGCCCCTTACCTGGAGGCTGTGCTTTGGTCGGCGTCAATAAAACCATATGAGAACATTTGAGTGAAGATGATCGAGCAGAACCTGTTCAGTCCTCAAGTGTAAAGACTGCGGATCTATAATGATCGCTACTGAATAGCACTGTTACTTTTGTATTTTTAGAACGATTATAGCCAAATATCTGTCGCAAGAACTATTAACCCAAAACGAACACTAAGCACTGGCTTTACTAGTAAGTTAGCCAAATCACACACAGAACCATGTTTAGCATGCCTGAAGATAAACAATACATAAAAGCTCTAATCAAAGAATCATTTACACTAATGTCAGGTTCGCTGTTGAGATTTTAACGTTAGTGTTTGTAACGATAGGTGTTCGTCGGATAACGTTAAGTATGAATGAGCATTTAACAGACTGGTTTGCAGAACAGCGCTGTCATCTGTTTACTTCCTTGCTACAACCTATTACAGGAAAACACATCGATGAAATATAAATCAGACTTACAGGTTGTGGCCCGTAAACAGCTTCTGTTTGTAAATCCAGCTTTCAGGACAAGCCGTTGTGCATATCCTGTATTGAACTCGCGAAGTTTGTGGAAGTTTGTGTTGTCCTCCGTGAAATGTGCAGCGCGCGCGTCGTGCATCCACGCACCGGCAGTGTTTTTTTCACGCAGCTGACGTTGTGCAAATCCGGCATTGAAATTGCGAAGACGGTGGATGTTTTCCTCTGTTAGATGTGCTGCAGAGAGCCCTGCGCGCCTGATTCCCCGCTGACTCAAACACACGTGCATATAACATGCTGTGTGTTAAACGCTCTGCAACGCACCCCCGTCCCAAGGAAGGCTGAACAGAGCAAGTACCCCAGACCTGCAATCCGGATGAAAATAACAGCGTTTCCTCGGCATCGCGGCAACAACACTCAAGCCTAACTAACTTATACCACAACAGCGCCGCGATACAAAATGGCCTCACCCTCCCTTATTTAATATTCTCGGAGGAGGGGTTTATGTAAATATTGAGCCTGTTGATGTCACCAACCCTGGAGGAATGTGTGTAGTCGCCTACTGGCCGTTTGCTGTAGTTCTTAGAAACTGATTTCTTTAAAAGCAAATATCTCCCTTTGCTTTAAACTTTGAACGTTGTAACTTTGCAGATGTTGTTTATGCTCAAGCAGCAACATTACACGCTAGCTAAAGTTAGAATAGTGAAATCGTGGTTTACCACCCCTTTAAGTATAAAATATCGCAGAGCTATTACTTTCGTCACAAATCTATGATCCGTTTGAATTGGAAGAAGCATCTGAAAGAACATCTGGAGTCTAATGTACGATTAAAAAAAAAAATCTGATCTTCCAATATAAATACTGCTCACTTCGCTCTCATTGACTACAGGTAAGAATGGCATTCGAATGAGGAATTATTTTTTTTTTTTTTTTTTGCGGAAACAGTGATACACTTATTTTTCGGATTCTTTAATTCATATAGTTAAACAGCATTTGAAATAGAAATCTTCTGTAACATTGTAACATGTCTTTACTGTCACTTTTGATCAGTCAAAATTAAAATGCAAATAAATTAAATATGTATCACAATATTAGGGGGGGGGGACTATATTTGTATATTCTTTGAGCATTTCACTAGTTTTATTTTCAATAGAAGTGTAAAAGGTTGAAGTATAAAATATTACAGAGCTATTACTTTCTTCAAAAATCTCTATGATCGATTTCAATTGGAAAAAGCATCTGAAAGAACATCTGGAGTCTAATGTACAATAAAAAAAAAAAAAATCTGATCTTCCAATATAAATACTGCTCACTTCGCTCTCATTGACTACAAGTAAAGAATGGTATTCGAATGAGGAAAAACAAAATACAACAAATGAAAGCCTAATACCCAATAATCATTCAATGTATTTCTGTCCCACCAGGAAGCCCAAATGACGATTTAACAAGCTAAATGGACTGGACATTGCCACAAATCACCACTAATTGAAACAGTGATACACGATTCACAGTTCTAAAAACGCAGCTGTACACAGAGTGTTGAAAAATATAGGCATGTTAGTTCAAGCCTGTCGCAACACGTCTAATTTAGCTTTCACAATCTGGTCTGTTGCCTATTGCCATTTGTAAATATTGCAAAAACAGTTCTGAGCTTTGCCAATTATTTTCATCAAGTAAATTCAATTGGGTAGAAGTTTGAGAAGCAGCTCTAAGGGAGCATCATTGCAGACAAAAACTATATCTGAGTACACATTTTACAATTGTGTAATACCATCTGTGCCTCCTTACTTCTCAGAAACACCAGCCACCACTGGAACAGAAGACTCTTTCTCAGGGTCACAGGCTCACCATGTCCACTAGAAAACCTGCTTCTCTCCTCTATGTTTTTAATGAAGACCGAAATGTTCTCTCCAAGTACATATCTGACAATACATACGGCAGTTCAATTTGGCCCTAAGAGAACCAACAGTATCTTCTGACACGGTGAGAGGTTGTGAAGCTGTCAGGAGTTGTTTACAAAAGCCAAAGTGGCAGGAATGGTATCTCCAGAACTTTCTGATGAGTTCTCACTCTTTCTGGCTGTGAGAAAAGGCGATATCTTCTCAGCACAAAGCTTTGTTGGAATGAGAAAATTAGCACGGCACCCTGTTGAGAATCAATGTAAAAACACAGCTTTAGACTGTTATTTTACTTTCTGCGTTTTGCAGGATCGTTTATGTGATGTGGACCCTGTGGACAGTTTTAATAAGGCGAGGGTTTCGCAACATTGCTTTTTGTATTGCTCTTATCAGTTTGATGAGACATTTATATATGTATGTCTTGTCATGTTCAGACTAACTTGATGTATATTTCATGAGAAGTCTAGTTTCTGAATATTTTTTTTTTTAACAGTCTTGGAAAGTTATACTTAAGTTAATGTGCAGGATATAAACCCCTACCGACCATACATCCTTAATATGACAGAGTGCAAAAGGGGATGCCAGAGAAATTGTTGGTTTGAGTGAGATAAGCAACTGTTTATTTCCCTGTGGTTTAGCGAATGGCAGGACTGCATGAATATTACAAAAGTGCTGCAAATCCTAAAGTTGTGAGATAAAGAAGATCACCGTATTGGGTAAAGCTTAGGGCAGGTAAATGAACAAGTCACCCTTCTGTGAACCACAAAAGAAGATATTTGAAGGATGTTTCAGTTTCCATTAGTGCTGTCAAATCGATTCATTGTGATTAATCGCATCTTGCTATGTTTAGGGATGTTCAAATAGAAATAAAGCAAGCAACAGCACAAATAAATAAAAGAGCAAAGATACAAACAAATAAAAGAAACAGGTAATTTAGGTATCTAGCAGTAGTTTCAGGTACATACATTTAATAAAATAATCAAATAACATTGCATATAATATTCACTGCATAAATTAAATAAAGATTAATCATTAAAGTTGCAAAAGCTATATTCAGTCAAGGGCAGCGAGTGATTTCCTTGATATATACACAAATTTGTATGTTAGATGTGATTAACTTAATCAATTTGACAGCACTATACATACATATTGAACTTTTGAGGTTTGGTAAATAAAAAAATGGGTGAAGTATTTTTTTAAACACATTTAATTCGTTATAGGATTCCAGTGCAAATGCCATACATAACCGCAGCATCTAGCACATCACACCTTCAGTTCTTTGTACTGTGGCCTTACTTGACCATTACAATTTATTCTCCTTTTCTCTCTGTGACATTATTCTCTTTCCAGTAACCCCACTGGGTCTTTAAAAGGAGAACACAGGGCTTAATCTTGCTTGATTAGGGGCCATAATCAAATACTTGATTCGCCTTTTTTTTTTCTCTGAGGTCTACTTATATTGGTTTTCTTGTACATTTTGCAGCTTTCTCTGGCTCTTAGAATTAAAAGGGATGTTTTTGCTGCTATTAAGATCTCAAAAAATGTCCTCTTCAGATGTGAAGTTAGGAACCAATGATGTGAATAATATGGGTACAGGTTTGCTGTTGGGTCTAATTTAGTCTGTGCCTCCCCATCCTTCAGTTCTATTCTCTCGGTAAATCATAAATTACATTGTGACAGGATCACAAAACAATCCAAATGTGTGCTGCAAAAACTGAGAAAGATCAGACTGGTAAGGGGATATTTCATTTTAAAAGGTATTGATTGCGTTTTTCATTTATACAACTACTGACACAAATTAAGACATTTCTGTATGATATTGAAACGTACTGCTCCAAGACACAAAGGTTGAGGATCCAAACGCAGCTTTATTAAGAGGGTAATCCACAATCATAGTCAAAAGTACAGGCAAGGTCAAAACACAGGCAGGCAGTCCATACAAACAAACACAACAAGGCAAAGAGTAATCCAGAGAAAGAAATCCAAAACCCAAAAGACATGAAACCGGGAAGAAGGCTCAGAATTGCAGTGTTACACTAGGCAAGACTTAGCAATGAGTGACAGAATAGACCAGAGCTAACAAGGTAAATGAGACACAGGTGGATGTTATCAGGAATGATGTGTCCGGGCAGTGAGTATTGTGGGTAATGTAGTCTGTGATGATATGGCAATAGTCTGAATATGTTGACAGATATGTTGAATAAAACCACATTTTAAGCTTGAGTCTTTAAACCCTGTTACAAATATAACTTTGAACTAATGTAAAGAAAGAGTGTGCCAGCGTCCAGGGTACCGGTTTTAAGGAAAATGCTGGTAATACACATTTAGTTAATAAAATGAAACCATAAACATTTTAATGCTATAAAAGTGTTCACACTGAGAAAAAATAAACTGCAGATGCTGGCTGTTTAAGACAGTTCAAGTTAGCAAGTAGCCTCAAAGACTAATAATAAACACCACTTTAACTGATCTCTAACTTTAGCAAATGCTTTTAAAGGTGCCCTGCCACATATATTTCATTACTTTTGTGGTAATGTCTGAAGTTCTACCATGGACAAAAATGCCTTGGTTACCTTGTTTCAAGTCATTCTAGCGTGGTATAGAAAGCCTGCAGAAAGACGCAGCTCGATTTAGTCTCATTAGTTGTCATTAATAATCTCATTAATATTCAACGAGCTAAGCCAATGAGAGCCTGGCTATCAGCATCCTTTACCCAGCGCAACAAGTAGAGGAACTTTGTTTACCATCGTCTGGAATCTCTGCAGAAATGGCTTCTTCAGGTATATTGCTATATATATTGTGGCAATTGTCTTCTGACATTATCACTTTTAAAACATTACACTATTGGCTAGTGGCCAGATGTGTTTATATGACAAAAAGGGCTATGCCTGCATTTGGAGACATGTCGAATGTCATTCAAAGACAAATAGCCTACTTGTAATTTTGGCATTACAGAAGCAAAGATGGTGTAGCGAATTAGCTCAGAGGGGAAATATTAATAATTATTCATAACTCATTATGATTTTTCATTATAATGAATTATGAATATTTTAATAAGTTAAATAGATTAACTTGATGTAGCTACATTAACATTACAATCAATCAATCAGTTGAATCCTATGAACGTCCTATGAACGTTCAGTATTGATTATTAATTAATTCTAAGAAAAGGATTTTTTTCATGGCCACAGAAAAATTATTCTTCCTTTGTATTTACATTAGCGCCTAGAGCGCATAACAAGATTGATAATTTAAGGGACAATTACGGTCACAGGAGAAAGTCATGATGTTTCCATCCGATGGTTTTGCAGTTGCGATTGTTTCCTTCCATGTTGAGCGAAGGAACGATGGTGAACTTGCATGGTTGCTTTGACTCCCTCGAGATTGAGGAAGTTGCACACCCTGTGAGTTGGGCCTACTGGCCCAACTGGCCATGTGGTGGCATCTGGTTTCCTGTCCCACACACACACGTGAGGCTGTATGCGTAGGCCTTATCTGGCCTGCTGGCCGAGATGAGGTGTCGTTTCAGCCTGGAAGAAGTCGTTCCATCCCTCTCTTGTAAGCATTCGGGAGAAATCCCGCCCTGTAGGTCAGTGAGCCAATCGTATTCAGGCTCTTGGTGGGAAAGTTTTACGACCCTTTGTCTCAAGCAGATAATTTGCAGATTAGTTGTTGATGAAGGAACTATTAAAGATTCTTGTAATATGAATATGTTGCACAAGGATCAACATAACACACAATCATTCAGAACTTTAAATTTCAACTTCGTAGACACCAAACATGCCATACATACCTCGAGTAAAGTTTTGGTTAATCAACCAGGAGTTCAGGGTATATGTGATGGTAAGTTAACCATGCTTTCTGGAATACCCCCCAGCTTTTGAAATTGGCCTGTTTTAATGCTAAGAAATTTGAGTACAAGAAAACGATCCACCCGCATGCCACTCAGCCACGGTGCCTTCATCTGGGCTGACCTGCATCTCAAGCAGATGACATCACTCAGAGGGAGGCGTGACCATGTGCACTGAACACGCCCGAGTTTCTTGACTCCACCCCCACGTCAAAACAGTGCCATGAAGTGAAACGCACAGAAAATTGAAGCTCAAAGGAAAAACGTATCCGAGCACACACCGTTACATGTATGCCTTTTTGTTTTATCTATGGCCCTGTTTTTATGTTCTGATTAGTTCATTTGGTTCCACCTGTGTTCTGTTAATTATCTCATTAGCTCCCTTGTTTAGTTCCTGCTTACAAGTTCTCAGTTATCCCTCAGTGTTGGTCGGTTCTCGTCAAAGTTTCTATAAGTTTGATGGGCATTCCATGAGTGCTATTATTAAAGATCCTGTTTTCTGTTCATCCTCGTCTTCGTGAGTTTTATACTACATGTACCATGACACACACTTGAATGAAACACGGAATAGAGTGGTGCAGGTATGATGTCACTTTGTAGGATAACTGGCAGTTCGCATCGCACTGGTTCCCTAGGATTTCCCATTGACTTTTGGATTATCGCTAAAAACAGGCTCTGTGATCAACAACTGTGTTTTTGTCCATCAAGATAATTATCACAGATTAACACAACTTTTGTTAATTTTGAAACCTAAATGCAGTTGTCAGAACTAAAAAACTAAAGGTAGGCTATAAATGGACTACACCACGGTCCCGCAATTTCAACGTCACCATCACTGAGCTTCTGACAACTCTTTCAGTTATTATCTAAAAACATTTTCCCAGAAAGTTTGAGTTAGACTACTTTATAAGAGCACAATTATAAGCACAGTGAGGCTGTAAAAGACTGAGCTTACCTTTTTGGTGTGGTGAAGTTTAATCTCGTCGACAGTGATGTAGTCCCATTTAGCCACTTGTTAGCAATCACCTTTTTTAAAGGGGTGGTAAACCATGATTTCACTATTCTAACTTTAGCTAGTGTTTAATGTTGCTGCTTGAGCATAAACAAGATCTGCAAAGTTACAACATTCAAAGTTTAAAGCAAAGGGAGATATTTGCTTTTAAAGAAATAAATTTTTAAGGACTACAGCAAACGGCCAGTAGGCGACTACAGACATTCCTCCAGGGTTGGTGACATCACCAGCCCTAATATTTACATAAACCCCCCCTCGAGAATATTAAATAAGGGGGGGCGAGGCCATTTTCTTTCGCTGCGTTGTTGTGGTTAGTAGGCTGGAGTGGTGTTGCTGCAATGCCGACGAAACGCTGTTATTTTCATCCGGATTGCAGGTCTGGGGTACTTGCTTTGTTCAGCCTTCCTAGGGACGGGGGTGCATTGCACTGCGTTTAACATACGGCATGTTATATGCATGTGTGTATGAGACAGAGGGGAACAGGTCGCATTTGCAGCAGATATATGCTGCCTATCATAAATGAAAGCACGAGACAGACAGGGGTCTGAGGAGAAGACTGGAAAATGTGACATAATGGACAATATTCGTCTGTATTTGCAATTCACGAGCCGCGGTTCAGCTGCGCGAGACATACACTGCTAGTGTGTGGATGCACGACGGGCGCGCGCGGCTCCCGCTGCACATTTTATGGAGGAAAGCTTCAACAATCTTCAAAAACAAGCTGTTTACGGGCCACAACCTGTAAGTATGATTTATTTTTCGTCTATGTGTTTTCCTGTAATAGGTTAATTGTACGTTGTAGCAAGGAAGTAAACAGATGACAACGCTGTTCTGCAAACCAGTCTGTTAAATGCTCATTCATACTTAACGTTAACTGACGAACACCTAACGTTAGAAACACCTAACGTTAAAATCTCAGCAGCGAACTTGCCAATAGTGTAAATTATTCTTTGATTAGAGCTTTTATGTATTGTTTATCTACTAAACATGGTTCTGTGTGTGATTTGGCTACTAGTAAAGCCAATGTTTAGTGTTCATTTTGGGTTAATAGTTCTTGGGACAGATATTTGGCTATAATCATTCTAAAAATACAAAAGTAACAGTGCCATTCAGTAGCGATCACTATAGATCCGCAGTCTTTACTCTTGAGGAATGAACATATTCTGCTCGATCATCTTCACTCAAATGTTTTGGATCTGATTCAGGCTCAGATTGGTATGGTTTTATTGACGCCATTGTTTCTAATACTGACCAAAGTACAGTCTACCGGTAAAGGGGGTGACGTTTCCAACAAACGTGCACTAGGCGGTTAGCGAATCACAACACTCTGGGCCAGCTAACCAATCTGAGCCCATCGCGTATTTTTGAGGGACCGGCTTCATACAACCCGGAAACCATCAGACCGTTTTACAAGGAGGGACAGAGCAGTGTAGAATAAAGAAAAAATAACTAAATTTTTTAAAAACGAAGCATGAACACATGTTACAGTGCACCCCACAAACACAATCAAGCCTTCGAAAGAATGTGTTTTACCACCCCTTTAAGACATGTAACAGCTTCAAAAAATCACGAGATGGGTAATACAGATGTATTTTATGTCATAGAATAAAACGTGAAAGTGTCTTGAGCTTGCGTTCACCACAGACCTTATTTCAGCCATTTAACCAAAATCCCATTCAAAAAACACATTGACTACGGTACAAGGTAACCGGAAGTGCTAAAATGCTAACTCGCTTCTGTGTTTTGGCCTACAAAGTGATATCATACCTGCACCACTCTATAAAAGGAGCGTTGCAAATGAATTAATAGGTTTCACCATGGAAAATATGTTACAGAGATAAAATAGGATCAAAGTTCTAAAGCTTCTTTTACTGCTGTCGTTGGTTTTTGCACTACATTATTTTATTTAGCAATTCTTTATTTTTTTCTCTCAATACTATATTTTTCCTTTGCAAAACTTTATTTTCTTTTGCAATACTTTATTTTTTTGCAAATCTATGTGGCATTATATTGACTCCATAGATCACCTCTCCCTGGTAGGATAAGAGCAAACAACAGACCCACATAACGGTCTCACAGCATCCATCGAAATACGGTATCCTGGTCAAACATGCACTGCTGTTCCACTGTTATGGCCCCAACAGACCACCCCACATCTCCTTGGGGGGGTTCACCAACTGAACTCCCTCCCCCTTACTTACCTTTATTTATTTAGTCTTTAGTCACCTTTATTTATAGCGCTTTTTACAATGCCGATTGTTTCAAAGCAGCTTCACAGTGTTAAACAGGAGAAAACGGTGATGTTATCCAGCTCATTTCAATTATCATATAGTGACAATGCAGGCAGACAGTAATATAGTTGAAAATGTGTTTAAATATTTAGTTGAAAATTTAGTGTATATACTGTGTATATATATAATTATTTTTTATTTATTAAGATACATGACAGCTAGAGAGGTACACATGCACAACCTCACACCAACACACACTTCACATAATCACATATAAAACCAAACTTTGTTGTTTTAATGTTTAGATTTTCAGTTTCAGACCTGTTTTGTATTTACAATGTTTTCTTGTTATCTGTCTCACTTTGTCCATTCCTAGAAGCTAATAAAAAAAACTGCATAAGATATCAAGACTTCTTTTCGAAGACTTTATCTTTAACAGTTTATCTTGTTTTATGTATAAATAAATTAAAAATAAGTGTTATTTCATGGAGATAAAATGCACATTTTACAGATTTTTTTTTACATTCAGAAAATTACAGTACATTTTTAAAATCCATTAAACTTTTTCAAAAAAAAAAAAAATTGTTCATGAAATTAGATTGATAGATTAATTGTTCTTTACTACATGTGCTTGTAATCCTGAGTCCAACTGCCCATTTTATTCAAGCTGTGCTATCTCATTAACTTCATACAGATAGTAATTTAATCGAGTATGAGCAGAACTACATTGCCAGATGGCCACATAGCCAGAGCTATTCTGAGAAGCCCGTCTAATCCAAACTTTTTGCCTGTAAGCGGGATGGGAAAAAAATCTGCCAATGTTAACATTTCAAGTAATCAAAATAGTAACAGTAACTTTAATTGGGAATCAGATCACATGCAAAGTTAGGCAAACAAGTTTTCCTTTGAGTGCTTTCTGCATATCGATTCAAACCTGCAGAATTCAGGTTAAATCCCTCCAGCTTTGACTAAAAGCACAGTTATGAAGCCTGGCAGCCAGATGAGAAAAAAGCAAGGAGAAATGATTGCTGCAGAAAACGTGGCCGCTTCAATGTCTTTTTTTTCACTCACTGTGAATACGACGGTAGATAAAGCTTTGCTGAATAATCCCTCAGAATTGAGCGCTATTAAAACTCTTTGTGAGAAGACGAGACCAAACTTACTTTTATACGAGTGCTGAGGTTCGGGTACAGCACATACTTGTACTCTGACCTGAGTTTCTCTCTCTATGTTCTCTCTCTTTGTCTGCCCCTCTCATTTGGATTTTCTTTCTCTCCCTCGAAAACTGCACATTCTGTAACACCTAAACACAGCTATGAGGAATCACACTATAAATTTAGGAATTTCTCGCACACCTTTCCCTGATGAAATCCTTAATATTGCACTTCTCCTCACACTGTGGTTGCTGCACAAAAGCTTGTTTTTTAAAACTTTATATAGGTCATTTTCAGAGACTGTGGATGTATCAGAACTAGTGTATTATTCTGTTTTGATTCCAGTTGCCCCCAAAAGTATTTAGACACATATGTTAAAGTACAATATAAGTAGAATATCAAACAAATTGAAAAAAAAAAAAAAACAGAACCACCTTCACTTTTCTTAGGCAATGATTAAATTACTTTTAATCAAATGGTTTTTACAGCTGATTAAACATCACATCACAACATAATAATTATGAACATGTTCCACTAATCACAAACTGTCACATGTCTGTCTGGTTGTTTGGTCTTTCTGTTGTTTTTTGATTTGTCACATGTTCCTTTGTCACAGTTTTCGGCCACTTGTCTGTTTCCATAGTTACCCTCATTAGTTAATTTGTCCCAGCTTAGTCTAGTTAATCATCTTGTTTCTGTTTTCTACTTAAAGGATTAGTTCACTTCAAAATGAAAATTTCCTTATATTTTACTCACCCCCATCTCATCCAAGATGTTCATGTCTTTCTTCAGTCAAAAAGAAAATACGTTTTTTGAGGAAAACATTCCAGGATTTTTCTCTCCACCGTTGAATTCCATTGCAACCATAATGTTGAAGGTCCAAATCAACGCAGTTTTAAAGCGCTTCGAAGGGCTTCAGAGGCAGAGAAGAATAGGGTCTTATCTAGTGAAACGATTGGCCATTTTCAAAAAAAAAATTTATGAATATACTTTTTAACCTAAAATGCTCATTTTGCGCTGCTCTGCCCTCGCCAGTGATTGTGCAATCACAACGAAAACGTCACACTAGACGTAGGCGTGACTAATACAAACGCCCTTTACCAAAAAATACTCCATCTTCAACTTTAAAATCATCCGACATCGTTGTTTTACCTTGTTTTTGCTACAGGGGGTTTGTATTAGTCTTCACACGAGCGCTTTGTAAACACGGGTGCAATCACTGGCGAGCGCAGAGCAGCGCAAGATAAGCCATTTAGGTTAAAAAGTATATACATTTTTCTTTTCTTTTTTTTAAATGACCGATCGTTTCGTTAGAGACCCTATTCCTCGTCTGGGATCGCACAGAGCCTCTGAAGCCCTTCGAAGAGCTTTGAAACTGCATTGATTTGGACCTTCAACATTTTGGTTGCAATGGAAGTCAATGGTGGGGAGAAAAATCCTGGAATGTTTTCCTCAAAAAACGTATTTTCTTTTCGACTGAAGAAAGAAAGACATGGACCATCTTGGATTAGATGGGCATGAATAAAATACTGGAAAATTTTCATTTTGAAGTGAACAAATCCTTTAAGTTGCACCCTCACCTTCAATCTTTTGGCGCTTTTCCATTACCAGTACCGCCTCGGCTCGCTTTTCGCTCCGTTTTCCATTGCAGACAGTAAATCAATGATAAAGAGAAACACATTTAAAACTTGATTGGTGATTGGACACTGGTGACACTAGATCATGGCTTTTCTTTTAAATACATAAAGTAATTTAGGTTTATATAACCTAATGAACCCTGTATGTCGAAGGAAGGCCTGAACCTAAGGAACTGAGTTTGTCCAAATAATTAACCTGTAATAGTTGTACAGGAATATGAAATATAGTGAGTCAAAGACAGTCTTTATCCTTTTAATTAGCCTCATTTATCAGAGGCGAACGTCAGAGCTTCATTTCTGCTCTAGCTCACGCTCTCCCTTGCCACCTATGAGGAAAGAATTAACTGCGTGTACATCAAAGCCCCTTTTGGCATTCACTGTCATATTGCATTTAACAGAACGGAGAGGGGAATGTGACATTTACTGCCTCCCCTTTGCAGAGCAGAACGATTGTGCTGAATAGATTTATGTCTGGAACGCCAGCGGTATCCATGAGGAGAAAAGTGCAATTTCACAACGGCATTCACTTTCAAATAACCTCCATTCACACTTTCCCCTTCATCAGAAAGGCTGATAGAAGGGACCGGAAACACTCTTCAGCGTCACCCCATCTCTAATTATATCAGACCAGTGAATATCCCTTTATACCGCCGACACAATACCCTCAGACTCCAGTGGCGAGTCACGGAGGCTGGCACATATGATCATGTGAGAAAGACAAAGAAACTGCAATTTATTCATTCTCTTGAATAGCGTATTTTTGTACTTAATTAAATTTTTTAAATATTTATATAAAAAACAACTTCAATTAGAATCAAAAGGTTTAGAAACGAGTAACAGAATAGCTGCGAAAAACTGCAAATCCATTACTATTGTATAAATTAAAATATTTTACTGACTGGTTATTTCACTGATACCTCATGCCATTATTATGCCAGTAGGTGGAGACAAATGAATAGCTTTACAAGCGAGCCATTTGAATCATTTGCTTAACCGATTTGTTAAAATAAATTGATTCATTCAAGAATTAAATGAACTAAGTGACATGCTGTGTCCCAATTCGCCTATACTACACCCTAAAGTATACTCTTTTTGTGAAGAAATGGTAATGGTCATTTCATATTAGATTATATTTACACAGTTATTAAACATAATTGAATCAACACTAAACTGACCTTAGCTGAACAATGACACTCTTTTCTTCTTAGAGCTGCTTTACAGCCGAATTGAACTCTGTTTGCATTAAATCATTATTTTCCTGTGTATCACTGTAAAGCTGCATGTATTGAATAAAGCACTATATAAATAAAAGTGACCTGACTTGACTAGATACTTGAGTGTGTACCAAGTATACTGTAAAAAAAAATCAGGTCTCCAATTGGACATTTTCAAGTGACCGATCACATCTAAATTTTTCAGTTGGCCAAATTGAATTTCTGTGAATTGATGAAATTTAATTCACAGAAATTCAATTTGGCCAACTAAAAGATTTAGATGTGATCGGTCACTTGAAAATTTTCAATTGGAGACCTGATTTTTTTTTTTACAGTGTAGGAGTAGGCAAAATCTACCAGAAATAGACCATCCAGGGACTTTTGGCATACCCTTTTCAACATACTATATACTTTGGAGCACACTTATTCTAATCTCACATACTGTTTAGGATGGATAGTATGCACGGATGGATAGATGGATAGTATGCATGGATGGACAGACAAATGAATGGATGGACCAAAAACACTTGTGTTCAGTGTGTTGCTAGGAGAGTCGCAATTATGTTGTGGCTTTCTTTGGAACTGTTTTCATTGGTAAAGTAAATAGGCACACTGTAAAAAACAAATCAGGTCTCCAATTGAAAATTTTCTAGTGACTGATCACATCTAAATTTTTTATTGGCCAAATTGAATTTCTGTGAATTAAATTGCATCAATTCACAGAAATTCAATTTGGCCAACTGAAAAATGTAGATGTGATCGGTCACTAGAAAATTTTCAATTGGAGACCTGATTTTTTTTTACAGTGTAGCAATATTGACTTTAAATGGAAGTTATTCAAGATTGTATTAAAAACAATATTACACTCAAATCATGATTTTGTTTGTACAGAAGAGGATTCAGCACTCAGAAGAGGAGTGGCAAATGTATTTAGCTGCTGACACACAGCAACACACATGGTTTGATTTGTTATCTTCACTATCACTAGTAAAAGGCCCTTGGGATTTCAGGGCACAGGGTGTCACTGTCACTGTCATCCCGGTCCCTATTATGTCTTTGCTCATCTTTCTATCTGTCTTTCTCTCCAAACTGATAACAATTGTCTCAATCATGTCTGTCTTTCCCTGTTACTCTCCTTCTTTACGTTGTCTTCTGATTGCACTGCCTTCAAGTATGAATGTAATTTTACAGTTAAGATTCCTGACTGTTTACAGTGACATTGTCAAATACTGTTAAGAAATCCTCTCCTTTCTTTTAACCGATAAAAAAAAAGTTGTCTTATTTTATATATAATATATATTATATATTTAAGTTTACCAATGTAGAATAACAAAAAAACATGTAACAAAACACTACTATGTGGAGGAAGAGAGTCAAAATGTTATTCTGCATCTATTATTATTAATTATTATTAGTATTATTAATAATAACAATAATAATAATAAATACAATACTTTATTGATACAAATATATATTATAAAGGTTTTCTAATGTGGTAAATAAATAAATCTTGTCTTGTTTTAAAGGGGACATATTATGGCCCTTTTCACATGATGTAATATAAATCTCTGGTGTCCCCAGAATGTGTCTGTGAAGTTTCAGCTCAAAATACCCCCCAGATAATTTGGTATAGCTTGTCAAATTTGCCCCTATTTGGGTGTGAGCTTAAACGCGCCATTTTTGTGTGTGTCCCTTTAAATACAAATGAGCTGCTGCTCGCTGTCATGTTGACATACATGGTGCTCGTGTGGGAATGTAAAAAAGTCAGTCACCTGACTTTACAATGCATAATAAATGTGCGTTTATGAATTACGCAGACAGTGAGCGTTTTCGGGACAAAACTAGCGACATAGCTCTAGTCGCTGTGAATACAGTCAGAGACTATGGTAACTTTAGACATACTAGCCCTATACAGAATTCTAGAACGCTCATTCAGAAAGGACATTGGCAAACATTCATAAAATATGAAGTGCCATTCTTACTTGTTCTGGATATGAAGTTAGAGCACGAAGCGTTGGTATCGACCCATCCTTCAAAAACAACTTTTTCACAAATCTAGCATTGTACTGATCCTCGTTGGTGAAGCAATCATGCATAAAATGATTTTCGCAAATATATAACCGACATTCTTTGACACATTTCCTTCAAAAATGAAATTTAACCACTGTGTCCTCAGTGGCTCGGATGCCGGGAGTCTATGGACACTCGTATGTTTATTGGTACATTCAACAACAGAACATTTGTAATGTTTTTGGCGCAGACATTGTAATGGTGTAGCTAGCTGATACAGCAAGTAAACAGAAATGGTGGTCTCTGTGCTTCTCACTCAGGTGTGTGTCTATGCTAAAAGGTCAGATCATCAACAGTCATGAAAGGGTTTCCCTACTCTAGTAGGGGGAAATCTGAAACAGCGTGTTATGAGAGATTGATATTGATTGATGGGGATTAAAAAAAAAGTATTGGGTGGATGTTTAACATAGGCTGGTTGTTTACACACACTGTGGACACACATCTGTGTTCAAACACCTCATAAAAATTAATTTTGCATAATAGGTCCCTTTTAAGGATGTTTAGTTTTTTGTGGAAAATAAGACCGCACCCCTTGAAGTGTCAGTGCTTATCTCAATAGCCACACAAACTGGGGGTAGGGAGGTGTTGTATATAAAACATATTCACCTGTCTCCTGACCTGTTTGCTCGTATAACTGTGTATTGGGCAACCCTGCTGTCCTGAGTGTGCGTGTGTGTATCCTGCCAGGCCAGGACAGAAAATTACTGGGCACCCTGCAGAGCGGAGCGGTCCTCCCAAGGTCATGGCGGTCCTGGCGAGGTTACTGCTGCCCACTTCATCACTGTCATCCCGCCTCTGGGGTGGAAAGGATACACTGCCCCAAACACACAAAACGGACCACTGGAGAGTGACCGCGATGAAACAGAGTACTGGAACACACAGCCAATGATAAGGACTGGAGATTGGAGAAAGATCTGACTTTTTGTTTAGGGACAGAGGAGGATAACATGCAAAAGAAAAACCAGAAACCAGCATAGTCTCTGACCTACAAATATAGAATTATGATAACATTGATGCAAAAGGACATCTTCATGAAAGCATATACTTCTTTACAACCTGCTAAAAAAATAAGCCGTGTACATTTTATAGGTGTCTTAAGCAAGGATCATTTTTGTCATATTTTTCACAATAAAATGCAAGAGATTTGTTCAAGTATCTAATCCAACATAGCAAAAGTAAGGGATCTTGCTATAGCAAAATGTTGCAAAAAATCCCCCTTATCATCACGTGGCAAGGCATGTGCAAAGATTGGGCTCATGGTGGAAAAAAAAGAACCCTTTGCTCTAGCAGAGCAAAAATAGCATAAAATAATAATGTTATTGATAACAAGGATTGCTTCAGAGTACCATAGTCTATGCAGAAAGTCCATTATATGTAATGTGGCATGACATGAAGAGGCTGCTTTTCTTCTCTTGACTTTTAGCACATTCATGTTACATTTAATTGTCAGTGTACAACTTACACACAGCAAAGGGTTTCAGTGAGGCTACAGTGTCACACTCCATCACACTTATCATTAGTAGAATGTTCACCTCAAGCAAAACAGAAAATTTTAAGGCAAAAGTGTTTCATTTAAAGTCAGGTGTGGGATGTTCCTGCTTGAAATCACCAACTTCCAAATATAAAGGTGTTCCATCACCTGATGACATTAAATTAAATGAAAACTAAAATAAAAGCGTTAACTTTTGTTCAAATGTCAAACAGAATCTCCTAACAATGAAATTGCAGATGATAAAAATGCTGTGTTATACTGGCAATAGTTTTGCAGGTGTCATATTATTATAAGAAAATAATTGTACACACGTTTCTTTAAATTCTTAAAACCGGATACATTTACATGACAAGCAACATCATAAGATCAGTGTCGGGGAAAGTTACTTTGAAAGTAATGCATTAAAATTTTGCGTTACTCCCTTAAAAATTAACTAATTGAGTTGCTTTTTAAGAAAAGTAATGTGTTACGTTACTTTTGAATTACTTTTTCTCACCTTGGCTGGGCTTGTTTGTTTTTTTATAACAAAAAAGTTCTAATTTTGTGCAAATGTAAAGACCTCTTCATGCCAAAATTGAAATAATAAGCCTCAGGCTGAGGTAAAAATGCACATTCATGCATGAACAGTAGAGGGCGCAGCTCAAACAAACCTTTCAGCTGTGCTGCCATTCTGGATAATGGAAGAAAAAGTTGTAAACAATAAAGCAAAAAATCTAGTAATTTTTGCTCATGGTTTAACTGAATCATTGAAGGTTAGGAGCAATACATTGGTCAATAAAGGTAGATTAAATGCATAATAATATTTGTTTTATCTAACATTTAATTTGCATAGTACTCTGATTTTGTATTTGACTAATTTTATTCATTTTGAGGAGTACTGAATCTTTATTGTGCAAGTGAGATGAATAAATGCCCAAATTTTCACACACAATGCCTCTGCACTTTCTCTCGATTTCTCTCAACATGGGGACAGGAGAGCTGTCAGTCAAATAAATGTGAAAAAGTTGTTAAACTTGTTACTTTTTTGTAAAAGTAACTCAGATATTTTGTTGTAAATTTTAAAAGTAATGCGTTACTTTACTAGTTACTAGAAAAAGTAATCGGATTACGTAACTCAAGTTACTTGTAATGCATTACCCCCAAGACTGCATAAGATATAATATTTTCTCCAACTGGACTGGTAGATATTTTATACTTCTACTAGGTTAACAAAACCAAATACATATATTAAAAGATTAATTCTCTGAAAACAAGTGCTACTTCATGTAAATGTATCTTATTTGTAAGATATTTAGGCATCTTAACTGGAATATTAGCAAAAAATACTTTTAGCAGTGAATGAACTCATTTATGCATTTCATTTGGATAAGTAAAGGTTTTATCATTAACAGTATATTTTTCTCTATTTTTAGAGTCATAAACAGTATTATTTTAGTATTATTTATACTAATAATATTTTATAATATTTTGAATTAGCTTTTTATATCCAGTTATAATTATCATTTTAGTGTGAGTTTTAGTCAGTGTGTCATGTGCTTTTGTCATTTTTATTGATTTTGTTTTTTATATAGATTTCGTTTTAGCTTTATTTTTATTTAAGTTTTAGTCATTTTATCAATTACACTAACATATTTTATTTCTAATATTTATTTATTTTTATTTTAGCTTTATTTTAAGTAAGAAAATGCCAATACTGCTCATACACCCTTTATATATCCACAGTTCAGCTAAATTGTGAGTTAAAAATTCCCCAAATCCTTTCAAATCCAACTTCTATTCCACTTTTCTAAAAAAAAAAGGAAGTTGGACATTCCAAGTTGGAGTTAAACGGAATACAACAAGATTATTAAACTGTTGGAATTTATTAGTGCAGGGTGAACCATTCTCTAGTAAAGAGATTTTCAAAGACATTTTTTTCCTGGGTTTACGATCAAAAGAAACGCAAGAATGAGCAGTTGCAAAGCTCTGAAGTCACGGCGTGCCAAAACACAGTTGAGATGTTAGCGTGCACCGCTTTAGTAGCCCAATTAAATAGTGATGATGTAGCTCAGACAGGGTTTAAGCCTGACATGAAGTGTTCATGTAGACTGATTGTGTCTGCAACAGATTGACTATGGGCTTCACTGCCGAGGTGATTAAGATAGAGAAGAGAGATTTATGGCCTCCTGCTCCTAAGAGAAGGTAATTGAAATCATTCCCATCGCCAGAGCTCTCTTCTCTCCTTCTCCCCAGGTCAATGTCGACTAAAGAATCGTCAGCTCTTGCGCTGTTTACCACATCGAGATCTGCTTCACCTTGCTTTCACATTGCCGCCCCGCGTGCTTGCGTGTGCACATAAGCTCTTTATTTCTAAGGGCGATGGAGGCTGTTATCGCTATCAGCCGCTCCTGTAATTAAGACATTAGAGTTTCCAGCACCACTCAGCGCATTACCGGGGAAGAAAACAGCCGCTTGTGAGATGAAGAAGAAGAGGAGTGTCTGATGGTTTATCTCAAGGGCTAATTAAAAATGGACAGAATCTTTCATTTTCTTCTTCTCTGCATTTTGGACGGCTGGCGACCCTGCGGCTTCTGGAGATTTTGCTGACTTTCTGAGCTCCAGCACTGCGCAAATAACTTCTCCGGGCTGACCTAGAAGTTGCGAGAAGGCGAAAAACAGCCAGTTTCAACTCTACTTGGCAGAACTTCAAACGATCCCAGAGATTTTGAAGAGAACCATTATGGGTGACTTCCTCAGTTAGTGCCATCGCTCGTCAAAATAGTTTCTTTTCTCGCCCCTCTCATATCAAGACGGTCGTTTCACAATGCCTGTCTCGTGTGTAATCGAGCTGAGGAACTATATAATGGCGTATTTGCATTACAAAGCGCGCTGCTAGCGTTAGTGCAGTAGCAAAGAGGAGTGTGGCATATGGGGTTTCGAAAAGTCCAGCGGTGCATTAGTTATCAAAGATCTCTCTGATCACTGCCCTTCTCTGAAGCAATCCCCCTGTTGTTCAAGTGTAGTGAGAAAAGTAAGTCAGAAATAAACAAGAAATACATGATGCAATTTCAGCCATCTGGACACCCACACTCACAACCCTACAGATTAATAAAAGACTTAGCTCAGTTCTGGCTTTGGGCTGAAAGAGGTGTTAAACAGGCTCATTTTGTGCTCAAAGTGAACACACTTTCAAGGAAACTCTTCTTTTTGGTATGTTATATATGTTTCCGTCTCTCAATAAGGGATTAGGACCATTCAAAGTGTGAGATATTGAATGTGGCAATACATTGGCTGAGGATGAAAGCAATTCCGTCTTTTTTAGTCCTTAATAGGTTTTCACGGGTCAACTTCAATCTAGAAATCTGAGGTCCGACCAGAGACCTGAGTGGGTTCGGGTCCAAAACTGGACACAAGAAAACCTGAATTCATTTTAAAGGGTTAGTTCACCCAAAAATTAAAATTCTGTCATTAATTACTTACCCTTGTGTCGTTCGACACTCGTAAGACCTTTGTTCATCTTCGTAACACAAATTAAGATATTTTTGTTGAAATCTGATGGCTCAGAAAGGCCTCCATTGGCAGCAATGTATTTTGCACTCACAAGACCCATAAAAGGTACTAAAGACGTCGTTACAAAGTCCATCTCACTACAATGGTTCTACAATCATTTTATGAAGCGACGAGAATAGTTTTTGTGCGCAAAAAAACAACAACACAATAACGACTTTATTCAACAAGTGCTTGTCTTCCATCTAGGTCTCTGACGTGAACTCAAGAAGCTCCACATGCGCAAGAATATGTTGTAGCGCCGGCGTTCGGGCATCCAGGAAATGCACACTTTAGCCCCATTTTGACCACTACGCCAAGACCTAAAGCACAATCAATGTAGAATTCAATAGCTTAGATACGGCGCGTCTTCCTCTGCTTGTAAACAAAGCTCCTCGCTTCCGGGTCATGTGTCAGAACGCCGGCTCTACGTCATATTCTCACGCATGGTGCATCGTGAGTTCACGAGGCCTACACGGAAGACAAGCACTTGTTGAATAAAGTCGTTATTTTGGGGGGTTTTGCGCACAAAAACTATTCTCGTTGCTTCATTTAATTATTGTAGAACCATTGTAGTGAGATGGACTTTGTAACAATGTCTTTAGTACCTTTTATGGGTCTTGTGAGTGCAAAATACATTGCTGCCAATGGAGGCCTTTCTGAGCCATCAGATTTCAACAAAAATATCTTAATTTGTGTTCCGAAGATGAACAAAGGTCTTACGGGTGTCGAAAGACATGAGGGTAAGTAATCAATGACAGAATTTTCATTTTTGGGTGAACTAACCCTTTAAGTCCCCATGAAATCAAAGTTGAAGTTTTTTCGCTTTCAGTATGAATATGTTACTCTTGCTGTTCTCTATAAGCTAGTGTGGTGAATGGTGCACTACACAGGGGACAGGGAACGATTCAGACTTTCCATTGGGGCGAATTAAGTCTGGTTTCGTGTTAATATCACGTGAACCGCAGCAGCAAGCACACAGTCTGCTCCGGTCCAGAGACATGATAGGCTCATACGGCGCAGAAAACGTTTGGACACATTTGAATTCTGCACAGAATGTGATATTTTAAAGCGATGTGGAGGAGATTAGGAGGAGAAACGGTTAAAGATTAGGTGGAAACTGTGGGTTTACCGAGCTGAATAGCTCTGGCCGAGCTACCGGAAGATATAAACGAAATGCTATTGGCTATTTTAAAAAAGAGGAGGAGCTGATCAATATGCCCTGCCCTGTCTTCCTGTTTCAGTGGAAATTGTGTCAACACATTGAATAATGCTGCGCGTCTCAAGGCTTTTCAGTGAGCCTTTAAAATATGCCAACTTTCCATTATTTGTTTTGTGCATTTAACAATATTTTATTATTTAAAACAAATACATATTAAACAATAATATGACAATGTTTTATCCCCCTTCTTTGTTCTCTTTCAGCTCTTTGAGCTTCTACAGTATATCAATTACCAAACCCTGCTGGATACTGGTGCGTGCAGCAGTGGAGTATGGTCCATATAAACCACGCTCTGCAAAACCCAAAGCACTCAAGAGGATGAGTGCTGGGATTTGCTTAATCTTAACATTAAAAATGTCCTTGTTGTCATTTGAGGTGCAACAAAGCTTGTAAGTAGTTTATACTTGAAATTACTCGCATCATCAGAAAAATTATGTACTGTTGCCAGATATCGATTACTGAAACATCTAAATACAGTAATCAACTAAATTAAATAATTTTTTCCTCAAACAAAACAATTTGGGAAAATCCATGGATGACATATTCTCCCACATTTTTGACATAAACAAAGTATCTGGCAACATGGCTTACCAATATATCTAACTGAAAATGTTAGGAAGGATCAGATCATTGTTCTCATCTACAAATAAGGTAGGAAGATGGGCATACTTTTAAATCTACTCCTGCCAATGTGTTTCTTATTTGTTGTCATACCAGACTGAAAAAGTCATCACTTGCCACTGGCGTAGATGTAGCTTCCTCTTTTACACAGGTCCAGTCATGTTTACAGTTTTTCACAATCGCTATGACAATTTTTTCAATACTTTTAACAAATTTCCTCTTAACGAAGTTAGCACAACATCTGTCTGTGTAGGCTATACTATTAACACATTTATTGTTGCTTTTACGCAAAAAGCATACAGTTAACACAAATTTAAAATGCTTGAACTTCTTTTACACACAAGCTCAACCAAGACCAAAACAATGAATTTTTACTGTCAAATTTACCAATGTTTTAACACTGTATGTCAGAACAGATAACACCATGTTCTAAACCTAACCTTATAGGCTAAAGTCAAAGTGAACAGCTGTTCATATTGTGATTTGAAACACAAATATATACCCTGTATTTTATTCCGTTGCTACTTAGAAAAAATGGATTGAAGTTATTCAAATATATAAATCACAGCTGATTCCCATCTAGGAATTGTTCAGGTGTTGATGTTCTTTCAATCACATGACCATATGGTATACAGTAAAAGAGGATCTCTTTGGGCTTATCTTGTGAGAAAAAGGAACAATATAGAGCAACACAAAGAAAGTAAGAAAAATGCCTTTACGGGGGAGAGGAAGATGAGTACAAGGACAAGGGAGAGGATCAAGGTAGATTGAGGAGTTAGAATACATGGTGGCGCTCAAAGAAGGGCCAAAATTAGGGTAACTGATGATATAAGAGCTACTATCATAGACCATGTCATAAATCACAGGCTCTACAGAGAGGCTGGTGAACAAGTACAGTCAAATCTCAGCCGGGACACAGTGGCCTCCATTGTCCAGATTTTTGAGAAACCCTATAAGGGTTTCTCCTAATGCAAAGTGTAAATACTTTTACCATATAGTGACTGTATGCCTCTGGTCTTTAATATGTAATATTTTGTCTAGGATTCAACATCTACCTCCCTCATGGGGCAGAGGAAAGCTCCTAAATGAAGAACAGGAACTTGCTATTGTCAACACGGTGATTGCTGATAATGAAATAAAACTGAAGTGCATTCTATAAAGCTACTCTGAGATGGGTCATTCATTTTTTGTATCGAATTTCTGCAGCAAAAGAAACAAAATGCATGCATTTACTAAACCCAACAAAACAAAAATGTGGCGAGTCTTCAAAAAACATAATCTATGATCAATAAAATATACTGTCTATTGTATAAGGGCAGACCTGACACAAAAAATAATGCAGTTTCTGTAATTCCATCTAGTGTGTTTTTATGACAATGTACTATGATTGACTAAATGTTCCTGTTGGAAGAGAACATGTGTTAGGGTTTTGGATCTGGTTCACGTAAAAAGTGATTCAGGTCAATTTGGGTCGGATACAAATTACTAGATAAGTTCTCAGTTCCATTGATGCACAATGTATGAAAATTAAATGCATATTGATATTAATGCGATTGTGAAAATGATGATTAATTAAATATATGCACTACTGGTTTTAGAGGGAAGCGTTTTCTGACTGCATGCGTGTAAATAAACACACTGCCACACATTCTGAAACCAGCAATGCATATTTTTTAAGTTGGTTTTTGGAAAAAGCAAAACCAAGTATGAACACTCAAATTTGTACAAATTACCCCCACAAGGATTTTGCACTCAAAAAAGTCCTCAGAGTAGAAGTAATATTTCTGCGTTTTTTTGATGCACCAAAAAAAAAAATCACCCCACTAACAGATAATTTTTTTCCCAAATATAGCTTATCAACTCAAATATAACCCTCTAAAAAATGCTGGGTTGTGTTAACCCAACTTTTGGTCAAATATGGGCAAAGCCTAGCCTGGTCCTGCCAGAGTCTGGCCACTCTCCATTGACAAACATTAACTTCCTTGAAGGCGGGTACTCTGTTGGATCTGCCTAGAGCCGCTAACGTTTGGTCATGACATATGTCTTCTCAAACTAGCGCACGACATCAACGTCATCGTTCTCAGCCACTCCCTCTGTTCACTGATTGGACCGGTTAAAATTTGACCGGAGAAATCCAGAGAATATACCGCAATCCCAGATGGAGTACTGAAGGAAAATAAAAAAAATTGAGCAGAAGTACGTAGGAGGGCAGAGCCAGGCTAGACAGACCCAGCCGTTGGATTAAAAATGTTTAATTAAATGTATAAATCAACAGTTGGGTTTGTCCATATTTGACCCAAATTTGGGTTAAAATAACAGCATATTTTAGTGTGAAGATACCGCAGTGTCAGATTTTTTTCCCAATATCGTGCAGCCCTAGTTTCACTTTACTGTCATGACATTATGCTAGGCCAATTCTTAAAATGGCTGACACAGTTATAAAATGAAAATGCTCAGCTTGATTCAAAATAGCTGCCTGCAACTTCACAGCTACAAAGTATGTGATGCTCAGGACATCTTATTCAATCAACACACTGAACCACAGCTGTGTTGTTCTGGCTCATGGCCCAGACTGAAAAACAACATAGTTTTTAGACCAAACTCTGACAAATTGACTGTATTTGCAGCTGTAGTCATTAATCAGTTACAGCTGCTGTTGGTTTCATTGGAGTAGAAGCATAATTTGTATGCGAATGGAAACTTTATGATCAATCAAAATATGAAGGTATTTGGTCATCGATCAATCAGTTAGATAAGGAGACTTTAAAATGATTTTGCTTCAAAAACGGAATATATTCATACTGCTTGCTTACAGTGCTGTGCATAAAGACACTATAAACCAGAGCAATATTCAACTTCAACAAGTGGGCCAAATGGAAAAAGTCTTTGAGGCGTAGGGACCGAGACAGAATATTTTGTCAGTGAAAAGCCTCAATCTGCAGATAACGGTTCTGCAATATGTTTGTTTACCACCTAAATTAAACGAATAGCTTCCATTGTCACCAAGCAAGGAAATTCAGACAAACACATTTACAAAATCAGCCAAAAAGTGCTTTTAAAATTGCTCCATAACATAGCGAGTCAGAATCATGGAAAATATGCTATTAGCCATAAAAAGAAGCAAACAGGGTTATAAAGCAGAAGGACTCACAAAAGAATGCTCCAGTAGGTGTATAGCTTTATAGAGGTGTACTCGGGTCATTTGGCCATTTAGTTTCTGTGCCTTGGAGAATAAGATAACGCTGTCGGCACCATACGGGAAACATCACATGAGTCAGTGAATACTTCAAACTGGAAGCTGAACAAATAAATAAGCCAAAAAAATAAATTACAAAAGAGGAAAAAATTAGGAAATGTGAAAATCAAACAGATGGAATAGATACCCGCTAAACTAAATGTATGATTTTCATATGCGTAATTATATCAATTTTCTGCCATTGTCATTTATGTCTTACCAGCTGCCATTACAGAGACCCACACAGAGAGTCTCACAATGAACCCTGTTGATGGCAAATTCAGTACACACGGTCTGGAAATCAAGGCTAGGACAAACTGAATCACAATGTAACCACAAAAGAGCAAAAAGTGGGACAACTGAGCATTTCCAATGCTGGAGATGCATTTTAAAAGAGAGAGAGCGATAGAGAGAGGGGAAAACCACTTACATATTTTGACTACCGACAAAACAAATAAAAGCAAAAAATCAGCATATGAGTGTGTGTGTGCGTGTGTGTGTGTGTGTGTGTGTGTGTGTTTGTGTGTGTGTGTGTGTGTGTGTGTGTGTGTGTGTGTGTGTGTGTGTGTGTGTGTGTGTGTGTGTGTGTGTGTGTGTGTGTGTGTGTGTGTGTGTGTGTGTGTGTGTGTGTGTGTGTGTGTGTGTGTGTGTGTGTGTGTGTGTGTGTGTGTGTGTGTGTGTGTGGACTGGTAATCATCACGTTATGGGGACAAAATGTCCCCACAAAGATAGCAATATCCGAAATCCTCATCCTTGTGGGGACATTTTTAGGTCCCCATGAGGAAAACATCTTATAAATCAGACTAAGTGATGTTTTTTGAAAATGTAAAATTGCAGAATGTCTCCTGTGAGGGTTAGGTTTAGGGGCAGGGGCAGTGTAGGGGGATAGGATATACGGTATGTACGGTATAAAAACCATTACGCCTATGGACAGTCCCCATAAAAGATGAAAACACTACATGTGTGTGTGTGTGTGTGTGTGTGTGTGTGTGTGTGTGTGTGTGTGTGTGTGTGTGTGTGTGTGTGTGTGTGTGTGTGTGTGTGTGTGTGTGTGTGTGTGTGTGTGTGTGTGTGTGTGTGTGTGTGTGTGTGTGTGTGTGTGTGTGTGTGTGTGTGTGTGTGTGTGTGTGTGTGTGTAAATAAACTTATTTTGTTATTTCATAAGTCTGAATTCACTCATGCCCATGAAAAGAACTGACATGAATTTAAGTGAACTGAACATCTGCTTTCCATTAGCAAATATAAACACACTGTATATCTGTCTCAACTTACTCATGTTGAGAAACATTGCATTTAACAAGACCCCGGAGACTTTAATTTATTATACTAAAAGCAATGTAGCATGAAAGATGATTGCAGACATGTTGGCATTCGTCACTGGCGATCTAGTTTGCTACTCTTGTTCACACTTACACTTATACATCTATCTTTGTGAGGGCATTCGTTGACAATGCAATCTCTAACACCTTACCATAAACTTACCCATCACAACTAAGTGCCTGACCCGAACCCTTAACTTAAACCAACCCTTAAACTAACTTTACTCCTAAAACCAGGTCTTGAGCCTCAAACAGGCATTTAAAGGGGTCTCAGAAAGTAAGGACCAGCCAATTCCGATGATCTAAAACCCAAACCAGTCCTCACAAAGATAGTTGTACAAGTACACACACACAAACACACACACACACACACACAATCCCACAATGTAGACAAAACACACACACGACCTTCAACCAGTTTCTCTTGATGCCTAAGGGACTGTCAACAGGTAAGCTCTGCCTTTGGCTATAAACCAGTGATGTCACTAGCAGTTATTTTATGTGTGCATAATTGCGTTTAATTATAAATCCTGTGTGCTTTCATTTTATTTCAGTTAATGAGCTTGATTGCCTTTCCTGTGTCATATTATTGAACTGTCGACGCCACCCAGACTCAGTTCCATCAGCCTCAGTGTTTGCAGAACACAATCCCCAATGGATTAAACGCACATACCTTAACAGTGTAATAGCGTAAATGGCACAAACTTATTTGCATACTCATTACACCAAATTCAAGGAGTGGGAGGGCAAGATTAATTGTCTAAATTTAATTGCTGTGGTTGTATTGCGTGTTCCTCCCTTTTGATATTTGGTTTTGTGCTGACACGTCACCCTGTAGATATTCTGCCATACAGTTTACTTCAAGTTATTTCACACTAGAGAACAACAAAAAATTACTCATCTATTCAGAGTTTGAGGTAAAAATTAAATGTCTGCTCTCGCATGCAGGGAATATTCATTTTAATCAAGCAGTTATATAATTATAATTATAATAATAACAATAACAACTGTTGTTGTAAATATATCTAAATAAATATGATAAATAGTAATATTATTTTAAATAACAATATGAAACTATTATTAATAATAATAATAATAATTGTTGTTATATTATTATTCATATTTAAATTACTATTTTTGTATAATACTGTTGATTAATTTATATACATTTACAACAATGATACAAGTAATATATTATTTTAATAATAATAATAATAATAATAATAATATATCATTCTACAAATTCCATATAATTTACATATGTTTCATTGTATAATATTTAGACAAATGCTTCTATAATAAACAATAATAATAATAAATATTACTAATACTAATAATACCAATAATAACGGTTGAATAACTATTTATCTAAATAAATATTATAAATATTAATATTAATGTAAATATAATAGTAAACTATTATTAGTTTATTATTATTATTAATAGTAATTATTGCTGTTGCTGTTGTTATATTATTATTAATTATTAATTGATATACATTTACAACAATGATAAAAGTAATACATATTTTAATAATAATAATAATAATAATAATAATATATTATTCTACAAATTCCATATAATTTACATGTTTCATAGTATAATATTTAGACAAATGCTTCTATAATAAATAATAATAATAATAATAATAAATATTATTAATACTAATAATAGCAATAAATACTGTTGAATAACTATTTATCTAAATAAATATTATAAATATTGATATTAATTTAAATATATTAATAAACTATTATTAGTTTAGTATTATTAATAGTAATTATTGCTGTTGCTGTTGTTATATTATTATTAATTATTAATTTATATACATTTACAACAATTATAAAAGTAATAGATATTTTAATAATAGTAATATCATTCTACAAATTCCATTTAATTTACATTTGTTTCATATTATAATATTTAGACAAATGCAGCTTTTTATTCAGTTAAATCAACTGTTAGATGACTGTGTTTTCTACTTTTACTGCTATAAATTCAGTAGCTTGTAGATTGACAAATTACTGTTTCAAAGTAACACTGAGCTGAAGTGTTGGACGTGTTAATCTTACCTTCTTGTAAACTGTGACTGTCAAAATCGATTGAAGTGTTCGTATCTCAGTGAAACACAGATGATGCTAATGACAGGAAATGCTGCATGCTGAGAGCAGTGTAGCTGTGAGAAACAGCATGGAGTTTGTCTGACCTGTGATCCCTGAACAGGCAGCATCGCAAAGGAGCTGAACAGCTGGGTAGCGTCATGTGAAAGAGTTAGAAAGTGCTCCTCCGTGACAGCCTTGTGCTTCTCCTGTGACCCCTGTGCCAGTCTATGCAAATCCGAGCGGATGGCTACCACAGCGCAGAGTTAATGAGAGAGAGATGGAGAGAAGGTGAGCAAATTAAAACAATCTCTTCCAGGGTTCATATACTAGCGCCATATGTTCCTGGAGCTAGCGAACAATCCACAACAGTTAAAATTGCTGTGACCTATCACTGTGCCACAAACCGCCGTCGTCTCAGGCCTAGCATAACAGCCAAATGTTCATCATTTAGAAAGCGCTTCTCAGCATAATTGGATACGGCACAAGGAAATGGCATGCATTTCGAAACAGAATGCTCTTCGACAGGGGCATTGTTGCTGCCATGTTTTTTATCAGCTGTCAGGTTCAAAGTAACAATAGAGCTTTAGCATTACAATCTCAGTTGATGATCTCAAAGAGATAAAATACAATCATTTCGCCTCTCTAATCTACTTGAACAGACTTCCGCTGAGGTCCCGACTGTTGACAGAGACACGAAGCTTTATGAATTTTTAAGTTTTCTGAATAGGCCTGGTGCAGACAAACAGCACTTTTTTAGAAAAAAATGATAATTGTTTATCTGCCTGATTCCTGACCCTCGCTGACAGAACGCCGCATGGCGGAGAGAAAAGTCTGATTTTGTTATTGAATTGGAGATGAGGTGGATGGAAAAAACAATTTAACATCAATTTTAGGTGAATGAAAAACATGCAAATAACACGACATAATGGAAAAGGCTGTATCGCACAGAATGAGGGTTTGATGATAGGGAATCACTCAGACAAATAATTGCATTGGCTGCTATCTTAGCCCTTGACAAATGTGTTGCCACATAGTCACGTGTAAACACGCCACCATAATGCTTTAGGAGAAATCATGTTTATCCAGGAAAGATGTTGTTTCGCACTGTTGTTGTTGTTGTTAATACAGGAACATTTTTAGACATGTAAACTAACGTTCATCTGCTGCTAAGAGATGCCAATTAGAGTCATTGCACTTTCTGTTTTGGCCACCATTTTGTGATGTTTGCCAAATTGTGCGTGCCACTTCAGGTTAAATAACTGAGTAAAGGATTTGTCTATATAAGTGAAATCTTTAATCAACACTTATATATACCACTAATTAGCAAGTCTTTCATTAGCCAATTAGCCGGCTTGATGTCAGGTTCACTGAAGGCAAAACTTGCTGCATTCTTGTCACAGCCAAAACAAATCTGTGACATTTTCAGAGAAACCTAACATCTGCACAAAACAGCTAGGTTAACCAAAGTTCCATCAAAAGAAAAAAACAAACATATACATTTAAACAAAGCACTAATACAAAAGCAAATAAAATCTGAAAATGTATGGATGTGATGTCAAATTGTATGTTTTAACTTGGCTTTCATATTTTGGTAACACTTTACTATAAGGTTTAGTAAACATTAGTTTAGTTAACAAGAACTTAGAATAAACAATACTTCAACAGCATTTATTCATCTTTGTTAAAGGGATAGTTCACCCAAAAATGAAAATTACCAATGATTTACTCACCCTTAAGCCATAGGTGTATATGACTTTCTTCTTTCAGACGAAGACAATCTGACTTATATTAAATAAAGTCACGGCTCTTCCAAACTTTAAAATGGCAGTGAATAGAGGATGATGTTTGAAGCCCAAAAAAGTGCATCCATCCATCATAAAAGTACTCCACATTGCTCCGGGGGGTTAATAAAGGCAAAAATATCCATATTTAAAACTTTATAAACTAAAATAAGTAGCATTCGACAGACGGGCTATGCATCGATTTACGACGAAAGAGTAACCCCTGACCTGACACATGCCATATTGACGAATGCGGAAGTGCAGAGGATAGAGCAAAAAAAAAAAACGGTCACAAATTAGAAGTCTAAAACAAGATTTTTTAAAGAGAAATGTCAAAAGATTTTGATATAAAAGAAGAGGCGCTTGAGTTTTTTGCCCAGCCCTATTTGTTTGAACCGCGAGACGCAGCTCAGCTTACGCTTCTCCTATATTGCTTCAGGGGTTACTCTTTTGGTGTAAGTCGACTTGCGTAGGACGTCTGCCCGAAGCTAGTTATTTTCGTTTTTAAAGTTTTAAATATGGATATTTTTCTTACACAAACGCATTGATTTGCTTCAGAAGGCCTTTATTAACCCCCCATAGCCGTGTGGAGCACTTTTATGATGGATGGATGCATGTTTTTGGGTGTACAAGGATGGCTTGACGGTGAGTAAATCATGGGATAATTTTCATTTATGGGTGAACTTTCCCTTTAATAGTAATTTCAGCATTTACTAATACATTATTAAAATTAAAAGTTGTATTTGTTGAAGTTAGTTAATGCACTGTGAACTAACATGAACAAACAATGAACAACAGTATTTTTATTAACTAACATTAACAAAGATTAATAAATACAGTAATAAATGTATTGCTAATTGTAAGTTCATGTTACTTAATAATACATTAACTAATGTTAACAAATGAGACCTTATTGTAAAGTGTTAATAAGAACAACCATTCAGTGAGAAGGCTAGGAAATGAAACTGAAGTTGTTTTAATAAATAGCTCTATTAAACTGTGCAGTGTACACGTTTGTCAGTCATTTTCTCTTTGTAATGCGTTTTGCCTGAGGATAAAAACACATTGTGCAACTGATGGTTCACAGACCCTGTCTGCAACATTTCCTAGAGGACCTGTAGTGGACGGAATATGATTCAAACAGTTTAGATCTTGTAGTATGGCCTGGGAGTTGCTGTGACAGTGTGTCTACAAAGATTTACACAGTGGATGGTAGGTCAGAACCTGAGAATTTTTTCTGTACTACTCTGACAACTCTCCAAGCTGTTATATCAGAAAGCGACACCATTGGTGAGTGCTCTCAAAAGGTACACTGGCAGTGCATGCCCTCTGAAGACCACAAAAAAAAGAGATGCTTCAGGAATACAGTAAACTCATGACTAGCCCTAGTGTACTTCATACTGGTTCAGATGGAAATTGAATAGTATAATGACACCATGAATGAACTACTACACACATTAAAGGGATAGTTCACCCAAAAATGACAATTTTGTCATCACTTACTCACCCGTTCCAAAACTGTAGGGCAAAACCTGGCTTAATCTAAGCCCTGTCTGTGAAACCAGGCCTATATCATGCAATTCTGAAAACGCAATTCTTGTTGTCTTGTTGTTACTTAGAATTTTTTATTCTGTGGCGGAAACAAACTTCCCTACTTAAGGCAGTCATTCTCAGGAAAAGTTAAACGTAAATGAAAATATCCTGCTTTCACTGTCTGTAGTAAATGTAGAGTTTTTCCTTTTTTCTAAAAATGTGTTTTGCGTATTCTGAATTAAAAACAGGTGCTTTGCATTTCAGACATTTTAGGGTGAGTTCACACTTGGCATGTTTGGGTCGAGTAAAACAAACCCTGGTGTTAGTGCAGTTAATTTGAAGAAGTGTGAATGCTGCCATCCGGACCCTGGTGCGCACCAAGCAAGCGGACCAAGACGACTGAAAAGGTGGGTCTCGGCCCGCTTCCAAACAAACTCTGGTGTGGTTCGAATGATAAATGAACGCAACATGGACCAAAGACATGTAAACAAACCAAAAACAGGAAGATGAGACCCTAAAAAGGACAGAATGCTCACGCATATAGTTTTTTTTTTCTCGTCATAGTCACGATGAAAAGCGCGTCTCCACGCAGCAGATTGTTTGTGTGTGACGGAGAGATTCCTGCCTGCTTTTACACACTTGATAAGCTCTTCATGAGATCTCAGCTGATCAGAATCCCATCATTTGCAGGCTACACACATACAACAAGCGCATTTAGCCCAACACACAACATTGTTTTGGATATTTGGTGAGTTCTGTCTCAAAATAGGCAATATGTCATGAAAGACGACCAATCAGGTTCAGTTATAATAATGCCAATCTGAACACTAATCGGACCAGGACTAAAAGTTGTTGGTCCAAACCAAACAAAACCGAACTATTTGATTTGATTTGATTTGATATCTTTATTTCGAACATGAGAGAAGAAAACAAATAATAATAATAATAAAATACAATAATGTTCCAACATTTTAAAAGGAGAAAAAAAAAAAAAAAAAAAAATTAAATTTAAAAAGAAAACAGAATCTTACTTTCCTGTATAAACATGCTTCTATCTCATGTACGAAAAGGAGTAGGAAGAAGTAAAACTTATGTACTCCTACCCCTTTAATTCTTATTTTCCTTTAAATAACATACATATGCCTACACCTACGCATATACATATACACATACACATCTACCGTACATATATATACATACACATATACACATCTCTATATATACACATACATATCTATACCCCTATAGCCACATAACACATACCTACATATAATCATACATACATACATACTTTACAATGACCCCTAACAAGTATTTCAAGTCATAACAGAGGAGCTCTCCTATTTTCCTACAGTACTTCTTGATACTTCTTAAAAATATTTTCTGTATACATTTTTTAAAGAGGAATATGTTAGGGCATTGCTTTAATTTTTCATCTAGTTTATTCCACAATTTAACTAAATTGAGCAAATTGATAAACATAATCTTTTCCTTGTTGTTCTAAATCTATTAGTCTTAAAGTTTCCCCTTCCCCTTAAGTTGTACCCTCCCTCCCTCTCAGAGAACATCTTTTGTATATTCCCAGGCAATAACCTATTTCTTACTTTAAGCATAAATACTGCAGTTTGATATTCAATTTGATCGTAATATTTTAATAATCTCAACTGCAAAAATAATGAATTTGTATGTTCACAGAATCCTGCATTATGAATGATTCTCATAGCTCTTTTTTGCATTATGACTAACGGCTGTAGTGAATGTCGGTAAGTGCTTCCCCAAACCTCTACACAATAGTTCAAATAAGGTAACAATAATGAGCGGTACAAGATACGAAGAGATTTAAGATCCAGCATATGCTCTAGCTAGAACTGCAATGCTTCTGGACAGTTTGGTTTTGATGTATTTTATGTGAGGCTTCCAGCATATGCAAACTACAAGTGTGAACACACCCTTAATTACTATTAAAAATTCCAGCACCACAAACTTGGAATGTGCACCAAGGAAAAGACGGTTCCCTTTCAAAAGCTACACTCAATGCTGCATAAGCTTATGCAAATGGGGATGTCTTTGACATAACCAGCTATGAAAATGGTGTGAAAACACGTCAATGAAATTGACCCGGAGGTATTTATAGCCTCGGCTGGTGACGTCACCGGGCGCACCTGCTGCACGAGGCTATAAATAGATGAGCTTCCGCTGGAGCAAACCAGGTCTTTTTGTTTTCAGACCAACTCTATGTTTGGTGTGTTTGCAAAGTCTCTGAAAAAAAAAAAAAAAACTCTCTACTTAAAAACTCTTTCTCTTCAAACTCAACTCGAGATCTGTGTCAGGAGTTAGTTTTCAGCTGTTAGTGTGCAGAATTTCTCTCTTTCATCTCTGTTTGATCAAGTGAAAAGGAAATACACTATCAGTTAAAGAGAATGAGTCAGCAGAAGCGTTGTGTGCCTCCATGCTCTCGCCCGATAGCGGACGTGGACACACACGATTACTGCTTTGTGTGTTTGGGGGAAGAGCACGCGTTGGCTGCATTGGAGTCAGGCGAGTGCCAGCATTGTGAGCTGTTCACAGTTAAGATGCTGCGCGCTCGGCTTGGCTTCTTTCAGTCCGCACCCGCATTACAACCGTGGGGCTCTAGAATGGATTTGACTGATGAGCAGGAGACGTGTCCGTCCCTTTCGACTGCTCATTTGCCAGATCCACATCCCTCTCCGCGCGATCCCGAAGCGCACTCCGGTGCCTCTTCGGCTCGCGCGCGGGATGAGGATGTATTATCTCTTGGGTCTGAGGACTTCGAGCAGCCACTTTCCGAGCGTTCCTCGCACAGTAGTAAATCTGTCGAGGAATTATTGGAAGTGGTTACTCGCGCGGTGGCCAGGTTGCAGATTGACTGGCCCCGTGAACAAGAGATCCCCAAACGCAGTAAGCTTGAGGATCGGTTTCTGTCCGGCGGGGGGGGGAGAACGCAACATCAGTCTCTCCCCTTCTTTGAGGACCTCCATGACGAACTATCTAGGTCATGGAGTAAACCATATACCTCGCGTGTGTTTGTGCCCTCGACGTCGACTTTTTCGACTATCGTGGGTGCGAAGACACGCGGGTATACGGAGATGCCGCAGGTGGAAGAGACGCTCGCGGGCTATCTCTCGCCTGGGTCGGCATCTTCGCTTAAGAAACCGGTCCTCCCCACGAAGCCTTGTAGAACAACATCAACGCTCATGGGGAAAGCTTATCAAGCTGCAGGTCAGGCTGGTGCAGCGCTGCACACCATGGCGGTGTTACAGGCTTACCAGGCTGACCTATTGAAGGATCTGAGTGCGGGGGGGTCGATCGACGGCAAAGCTTTCGCTGAGCTTCGCCGGGCTACAGATTTGTCTCTCCGTGCTACCAAGCAAACGGCCCGCGCTATCGGCCGTTCTATGTCTGCATTGGTGAGCACGGAGAGGCATCTGTGGTTAAATTTGTCAGGAATAAAGGAGAGTGTTCCTGCTAGATTCTCCGATCTCCCCCACGGGCTTATTTGGTGGCGCAGTTGACTCTGTCGTCACTAAATTCAGGGAAGCCAAAAAACACGAGGAAGCGTTTACACAGTTCCTTCCTCGCCGCACTCAAGGGGAGGGGCTACCATCCACCGAACCTCACCCAGGTCCTTCAAGGGAGGTTAAAAAGCAAAGTGTAGTGAGTCGCGCTCCCCCTCGTAAGGACTGGGGACCGTCTCGCCGCCCTAAGCAGCCTCCCAGGGCAGACCTCAGGACCATCATAACACAAAAGAAAAAATCTTCCTGATGGTCTTGCGCCCAGTTTAGTGGGGGTAGCCCCCCGCGAGACGGGGCGCGTCATAAAACATCTGTTCGCTCCGTCTCGCTACCCTCACGAAACCTCTCCTCTTCCGCCGCCTCTGGCGATTCGGGGGGCAGCGGTTTCCAGCGAAATGTTAAATTTCCCGTGTCTAAATCCTGTTTCCATCCAGGACACGGGACATTTAATATCCCCTCAACAGGAAATATTAAAATTAATACCACTATCAGAAAACCTGGCAGTGTGGAAACTTCTGCCAGGTATTTCTGCATGGGTGTTAAACACAGTACAGAATGGATACAGAATCCAGTTTATTCGGCGCCCTCCGTGTTTCAACGGCGTGGTCTCCACTTCCGTGAGACCGGAGTCAGCGCAAGTACTGTCACAAGAGCTGCAGATTCTTTTGAAAAAAGGGGCCATAGAATATGTTCCTCTTCCAGAGAGAGAGTCAGGCTATTACAGCAGATATTTCCTGGTACCCAAGAAGGAGGGGGGGTTGCGTCCAATCCTGGATCTTCGAGGCTTAAACCGTTTAGTCAAAGCACTCAAGTTCAAGATGTTAACCATAAAGATGGTCGTGTCGCAAGTTCAACATCGCGATTGGTTCGTCACGATCGATCTGAAGGACGCATATTTTCACATAGAAATACTGCCACAACACAGGAAGTTCCTGAGGTTCGCTTTCGGGGGCGAAGCTTACCAATTTCGGGTTCTTCCATTCGGCCTAGCCTTATCACCCCGCACATACACAAAGTGGATGGATGCAGCACTGGCTCCATTGCGACTCCAGGGCATTCGCATTTTGAATTATATCGACGATTGGCTGATTCTAGCTCAATCGCGAGAGATGGCGCTTCAGCACAGAGCTATTGTGCTAGCTCATCTGGTTTCTCTCGGGCTGAGACTCAACGCCAAGAAAAGCGTTCTTTCTCCTGTCCAGAGAACGACTTATTTGGGGGTAGTTTGGGATTCGAACACGATGCGGGCACATCTGTCTCCCGCTCGAGTCGAAACCATTCTGCATACCCTGAGGAAAGTCAGGCTAGGTCAAAATCTCACTATTCGACGGTGCCAAAGATTGTTAGGTTTCATGGCTTCGGCTTCCACGGTGATTCCTTTGGGGCTGTTGCACATGAGACCGTTCCAGTTGTGGCTCAGGGCCAGGGGGTTTCATCCAAGGGCCAACCCCCAGAGGCTAATAAAGGTGACGTGCCGCGGGCTTCGCACACTAACTATGTGGCTCAGACCCCGGTTTCTTACCTCGGGTCCCACGCTAGGCGTTCCCTGTCGTCGCGAACTGCTAACGACGGACGCTTCCCTGACGGGCTGGGGTGCGGTCTTGAGGGGTCGTCCAGCTCAAGGGGAATGGGAGGGTCATCAGCGCGCCTGGCACATCAACTGCCTCGAGCTGATGGCTGTATTTCTGGCCCTGAAGTACTTTCTTCCCCATTTGAGGGGCTGTCATGTCCTAGTGCGGGTGGACAACACAGCGGCAGTCTCATACATAAATCACCAGGGAGGTCTGCGCTCACGCGATCTAAACAAGATAGCGAGACAGATTTTTCTCTGGACCCAGGACAAGCTCCTGTCACTCAGAGCAGTGTACATTCCGGGGCAGCTGAATGTGGGAGCAGATTTACTGTCCAGACAGAGATTACATGCGGGGGAATGGAAACTCCACCCAGAAGTAGTCAAACAGATTTGGACCAGGTTTTACAGAGCGGAAGTGGACCTCTTCGCCTCTTGTCAGACAGCGCAATGTCCCCTTAACTTCTCTCTCGGTCACCCAGCCCCGCTGGGTCTGGATGCGATGGCTCATACATGGCCCAGAATGCGCCTGTATGCCTTCCCTCCAGTCGCTCTGCTTCCAGAAGTTCTAGCCAGGGTTCACCAGCAACGGTCTTGCCTCTTATTGATAGCGCCGCGTTGGCCGAACAGAGTGTGGTTCTCGGAGATAGTGTCTCTCCTCAACGGCTCGCCGTGGCCGATTCCGGCGAGGAGGGACCTTCTGTCTCAGGCAGAGGGCACGATATTCCATCCCAGGCCCGACCTGTGGAACCTTCATGTTTGGCCCCTGAAGGGCACCAACTGAGGGACACGGGGCTTTCGCCTGCAGTTATTGAGACCATTCTAAGTGCTAGGGCTTCCTCCACTCGGAAAGTTTATGCTAATAAATGGGGTGTCTTTGAAAGGTGGTGTACGACACATAATGTGGATTCAGTCAACTGCCAAGTTGCTTCAGTTCTGGATTTTCTGCAAGAAAAGTTGCCCCTCCACTCTCAGGGTTTATGTGGCCGCTCTTTCGGCTTGCCACGCCTTGGTGGATGGGGTGCCGCTCGGGAAACATCCTCTTCTCGCTCGCTTCATTCGTGGGGCTAGGCGGTTGAGGCCACCTGTTAGAACCAAGATCCCTTCATGGGACTTAGCTTTAGTCCTTGAGGGTCTGGTTGAGACCCCCTTTGAACCGTTAGAATCAGCGTCTGACAAACTTCTGACTCTAAAGATGGTTTTTCTTATGGCTATAACTTCCTTGAAAAGAATTGGGGACATGCAGGCTCTGTCAATATCGCCATCCTGCTTAGACTTTGCCCCAGGCTTGGTGAAAGTGATTCTGCATCCCCACCCTGACTACCTGCCTAAGGTCCCTTTTTCGACTGTACATCCTGTCACTCTTGAAACCTTCTGCCCTCCGCCGTTCATAACGCCGGATCAGGAGAGACTTCATAGACTGTGTCCGGTCCGTGCTCTTCAGGCTTACGTCCACCGCACTAGCCAGTGGCGTAAATCGGAGCAGTTGTTTGTTTGTCATGGGGGCCGTAACAGAGGTTTTGCCGCCACCAAACAGACAATGTCACATTGGGTCAGGGATGCTATTGCTCTTGCCTATGAGGCGCGTGGTCAAGCTTCGCCTATAGGGTTAAGGGCTCACTCCACCAGGGGAGTCGCCTCTTCTACTGCGTTAGCAAGGGGTGCCCCTTTACAAAGTGTTTGTGATGCGGCGGGTTGGTCCTCTCCGCACACATTCATAAGGTTTTATAGCTTGGATGCTCATGCCACTCCGGGCTCTCATGTCCTTGAGTCGACATCGCAGGCTAATGCCTGAGGCTTTTTGCGTTCTTGTGCACACCTATACAACCATAAGGGGTCCAGGCACCATCAGGCACGGCGGCGTGGGTATTCTCGTTCCCATTTGCATAAGCTGTAAGTGTATAAGTGTACATAAGTGTAGCTTTTGAAAGGGAACACTTGGGGTTACTTCACTGTAACCCTGTTCCCTGATAAAGCGGAACGAGATGCTGCATTGCTTGGCCGTGCTGATGATGCTTCAGGACTGGTCTTCAAACAAAAGATCTGGTTTGCTCCAGCGGAAGCTCATCTATTTATAGCCTCGTGCAGCAGGTGCGCCCGGTGACGTCACCAGCCGAGGATATAAATACCTCCGGGTCAATTTCATTGACGTGTTTTCACACCATTTTCATAGCTGGTTATGTCAAAGACATCCCCATTTGCATAAGCTTATGCAGCATCTCGTTCCGCTTTATCAGGGAACAGGGTTACAGTGAAGTAACCCCAAGTGTTTCCTACAACGCAAGTGTTTTTTGCAAATTTCAACCTTACGCAGTAATCATTTTCACTTCCAGCGCCACTTTGTTTAAATAGCAAATGTATTTGCGCCCATTTGACCATTGCTGGTCTAAAAAACGAGGTGTGTTCAGGCGCATTGTTGGCGTATTACTATTTTGAGACAACTGAAATAGACTGCGCCATTGACCAACTGAAACCTAGTCTAAAGTCAATGGCACAATATTTTTTTGTTATTTAAAGAGCGCGCAAGTAATTTGCGCCTATAGACGGGTCCATAATGTGCATACACTATGCACACAAACATTTTTAAATATGAAAAATATATTATTATTGTCTACATAAATATAAAATTGCCTATACATCGTCATTGGATGAGCAGATCCGTTAATATTTTTTTCCGCTCGCAAATTCCGCCATCTAAATAGCGAATCCGCCATGGCGCGAGCGCAACTGGCTTTTAAAGGGAATGGGAGATGAGACTCTGATTGGTTTATTGTACGTTACGGCCAAAACACGCCCATGATATATTAAGAGAATAGAGACAACCCTTTTAGACCATGCGCCAGGCCATTTTTCCCGTCGTTAAACAAGCAAAAGTGGATTCGGACATGCCCTAAGTGACCTTTTAGACCATGCGCTTAGATTGTTAAAATAGGGCACTATAAGTGTAACCTTTTTGTTAATAATATTTTGTATTTTGAGGGGTTATTATATTTGGAAATCATTTCCCATTAATTTCCTATTTTAACACTAAGATCACCAGTGTGACTATTTTTAAGACCATGTAACCTTTTTGAATAAATGTCCAATATTTTTTTGGCGAGATCGCATGGTAAACTGTTTCCAAACGTAAAATAAGCATAGAGTTTAATGACTTTGGATGTTAAAAACGTCCTCAAAACTTGGACGACTCACAACCAAAGTTAGCATAACAAGGTTATGTTGTAAAACAGTCAGAAACATTCTGAGAGGTCCACAGATCTGCACCAGCAACATTTTGAAGGAAAAGTGTTACAGTACACATAGTAACAAAATTGTTTGCAGGCTTTTTCAAAAGGCACTTTTTCCCCTCACTTTGAAAGAAAGGTCACCAAACGGCAATATGCCAAAGCCTAAGGCGATCTTTTGTTCAATCTGTGGCACACATCGGAGCTACAGAAATCTTTCTGAACGTAATTTTTGCAATTGAGCAGTGCATGAATCTAGTAAAAAAAGACCAGTTTCAATGCCTAAATCAAATTCGGTGCTTTCTGAAAGATGCCAGCATGTTCATATTAATTTTCTCTTTCTCTGCATGCTGTGGGAGAGCTTTACCGTGACAGTAGGTCAGAGTTGTGTTGAGTGCTCCGACAATAAGAGAAGTGGGTGTGCTACAAAATAATGCTTTGCGTGGGCGGTGGGATGCAATTACCCAGAGTGCATCTCTCAACTAAATGTGTGTCTACCTTGATAATTATGGACTTAGGTAAGGCTTTAGTGCATCTTAAATTGTGCTCTGTAACCTCACGGCAGCTCAATGTTGACAAGTCACAGAAACAAACAATTCCGCACCTACATATACACAAGTTTTCTTTTAGCCCATGTGATATATTAATTCATCCCTCTGGTGCCTGTGTTAAAATTAGACCTGAGAGTAGAGGTCACTAGTAAAATAATGCATTTTTGTACAGAAATTAACATTTAGCTTTGGCATTACCCAAAACTGGTGGCACTTCATACTATTTTCCTCCATTGGGCCAATCACCTGAAATCATGTCATGATTGCAGAGATAATTATTTTAATGGCCAAATGACTCAGCATGCCCACAGCAGCAGAGTACTAATGCATTTGGACACTAAAATGCAAAAAGTAAAAGGAAAGAGGACGGAAAGAAAAAAGCCATGTTCTCCACACCTTGCTGTTGAAAATTAAATTTAGAAACAGCCCCTGTCATCCTTCAGGCTGGAAATGATGCACTCCTTTCCAAGAAATGGCCTGAATAGAGGTGAACGTGCCCTAAATCTTGCAACCAGTCTCCATTTCAGCACACTCCTCCTATATGCAGTGGGCCAAGACCGTGGAGGTTAAAAGGCTCTTCGCAGGAAAAGAGAGGAGGAGAGAGCGAGGATGGGAGGGAAGGAGGCAAAGTGAACATGAGCCACAGCAGGAGGATTTGAAGTTTTGTTGAGGCAGCCCAGGGCACGGTTGGTACCAGCTGGGTCTGACTCATCTTCACTGGGAGAAAAAAGAGGCTTTCAGTTCTGTTCGGCCTGCACTCCCCTTAAATGGAGATCATGTGGGATGTGACGGGGAAAGTGAGAGAGTCTATCTGAAATGAAAGTGCAGTAAACCCTCACCTACTGCCATGAAAAAGGCAGAAATGACAGATCGGTGGTCGTCAAACCGCGGTCCGACAAAGATTGAAAATGGTCAGTTAAAAGAAAAAAGAAATATATACAAATATTAAATATATAGAATTATGACAAACAAAACTTATAACAATGAATTAACTAATTATGTGTATAAATAATAAATATTCAATACTACCATTTAATATAAATGATTATTATTATTATACAACAATAAATTAATACATAAATATTAAACATATATAAATGTATTATTGACAAAATGCAACAAGAACAAACTGACTAACCAATAACAATGAATTAAATGCGTTAAATACAACTGTATAGGTATAAGTATTGAAATATTTATAATTTTGTATATTTAATATATTATTATTAATATATGTATAAATAAATACATTTATAAATAAATATTATATATATATATATATATATATATATATATAAAACACCAACATTAAATAAATAAACTAATTAACTCATAACAATAGATTAAATAATTGTGTTAATATTATTATATTAATATTACAGTATTATTAATATATATTTTGGTTCATTTAGGTTAATCTAAAATTAACAGTATATTTCATTTTAATTTATTTAAAAAAAATGTTTTAAATTATCCAAAATTACAGATTGGTGAAAGTGAGGCCACTTCAAAATACACTGCATGAAAAGTGGGATTTTCGACCCTGTAAACGCCTGTATACTCCCGGAAATCTCCCTAATTTTCGGCAGTTTTCGACAATTTAGAGGCAGCGAACGTCGTGTTCGTCTGTGCCACAAATTGTCATAAACGAACCATGACGTAGGTGGAGAGCCCCCCACTGAGAGACAGCGCAGAGGTGCGACGCCTCTAATTAGCATATGAATAGCAGCGAAACCAGAGAGTCAACGGCCAGACTTGAATTTACTCACTCACTATTGGCTGAAGCCACTACATTTAAAAAAGAAAAATCCCTCGTGATTGGTTGGCAGATCACTGCAAACCAATCATTATTGGTCCCCCTGGCTCATTATAAATGTAAACCCCAATAATAATAATAAATATATAATTTATGTTGTAATAATTTGTTTTATATTAATGTTATTGTGCTATGAAGTATTCATACCATTAAGGAATATATGGGGAAATTATACGGACCGTGCCGTTTATTCAAAGAAAGAGCTTCATTTATAAGCATACAGCTGTTCATTCAAAGAAAGGGCTTAATTTATAAAACACAGCTGTTTATTCAAAGAAAGAGCTTTATTGTTAAACACACAACTATGTACAGTGCAGCAGTAATGTCTCGTAATGTAATGTAAAGTTCGGCGAGCTCCAGGCTGCGAGAGCGCGGTGGCCGCACAATCCATCCAGACACCCCGTCAACAAAGCCGTCTTCCTCGTCAAACATGAGTTCAATGGTCGCGGACTTCCAAATGTCAACCTCATCCAGCACACTCTCGCTTCCAGCAACTGTAATACAATCCATAAAGACAATAAGCAACCTGAAAAATACTCACATTGACAAAAAACGGATCTAATATAATAAATCTTATCCTTTTTCTTCTTGATCGACTCCGAGCTAAACTTCGCAGTTTCCGTCTGCTATGTAAGTTCAGGTTGTTTGTATCTGAAGCTCCGGCGTGTCGATTCATAATACGTCTTACAGGCAGCTGGAAAACAATTACATGAGACTGGTATTAATAAAAACAGTCACGGTAAAATTAAACAAGGAATGAGAAAAACAGAAGTTATACTTAAGTTACACACAATGTCGTCTTGATCAGTGGTTAAATCTGGACTCACGGAAATCGCTCCAAGCAGATAAGAGCTCACGGTTTCGTTATGAGGCGAGGATAGTCTGTGAAAACAAAATGTGCAGTTTTAAGCTCGGATCTATTAACGCATCCATTTCCTTATACAGCTGAATAAAAGCATATTCTTTAAATCGTAACGTTACATTACCCATGCTCTGCTTCATAGCGCCTGCAGTTTGCCTCAGAGTTGTGAAGATGAAGACAGCCTCCTGAAAATGAGTCGAAAAAGTTGGTCGCGTCCATGCAGAGATTGAGTTGAAGACGGCGTCCTGTCATAGTTGATCACGAAAAAGGAAAGCAGCAAAAAACATAGGAAATGTAAAAAAAAAAAAAAAAAGTTTAAAGCTCGTCTTCTACGCGTCATGGCCATGACCTCGACCTCGCACGTCATTGGACTAGGGCTCTACTATGGAACGCGCCCGGGGCCAAATCTCTTTATACGAAACGCGTGACTGTTTGTCCGCGTCAAGCAGCAATTTTTTACGTGTTTCTTTTGTATGTGTAGACACGCACATTCTGGTCATGTAACAGGCATACACACACAGTCGACGCACAGTTTTAAGATGTTAAGAAGACACATTTGAACGTGTTTCTTAACGCGCACATTCTGTACATGTCGAAGTGTAATATATATATATTTTTTTTTAAAAGCAGACTTACCTTTAGATGTAGCCTAGGCTACATACATATTAATATAAGATATTAATTAATTGCTTAACTGACTACTGTGCTAGAGTAAAGTAGCCTAATGTTACAATGTATATTAAGTAAATGCTTAATATTATACAATTATTATAATTTATCTATATGGGTTAGGCCTATTGTTTGTTTTTTAAAGTTAGGCTATATTTAATTTCTAAAAGTATATATAGGCTAATTTACACAGCACATATTTATAACTGAAAACACACACACACACACACACACACACACAACTTTATTCACTTTCACATAATAATGTTTTTGTAATTTGGTGTTTAGTTTGTTGTATAGTTTGTTTATACTGTTCTGTCTCTGTTTTGTTTCCAGGAACATCTGATGAGTGCTATTATAAAATGACTTCATTATATTTAAAACATGTTTTGATATACATTTTATTTATATTATTAATATTTTATTTACCCATAAACGTGTCTTTAGGAAGCCATAAGTTGTAGAGACAAGAATAACTTTTTCCATTGAAATGCCACATTAATTTACTGAGGACCCATACAGCCAATGATCATGTGTGAAAACACTTATACATAAATTGATCACTTAGAAATCAAAACTCAGGTTTGAGAAAGAAAGAATATGCATACAACAAAATATATTGTTTCATAGCAGCTTCAGTAACAAGTTCAAAACAAATTCTGCTGTAAACCGGCTCTAACAAGCCAATATAGTGTCAATATTCAGCTCAAGTGACTTCAGTGTTGATTCAGTTCAGTTGATTTCAGTTCAACTGTAAAATTCTTCAGTTGTGCATATTTGTGTGTAGTTAGATATATGCAAAAACAACATTTTTGGAAGAGTTAAAATAGTTTTGCACAAAGTGTTGCTTTTGCAAGCGATGTCTGATGTTTTGCATGTTGTGTGTTTTGTGTGTAGAGTTACAAGAAATTGAGCCATATTTTCAGAAATTGTGTGTAAGCAATTAGATAAAACTGTAAATGAATCCAGTTTATTTTAGTTCAGGACTCATAGTCCAGGTGTTAGTAATCTGTGCTTAATCTTTGTTCCAGGCAACAATTTTTTAACTCGCGATTTACTAGATTAGGCCTACTCTTGGCATAATTTAAACCAGGAAACCACCTCTTGAAAATCTGCATTGATAATTCATAAAATGTGGTGTGAGCTCAATTTAAATGACAATTACAGAAAAACACAATCTGACTTAACTATAAACACACAAACTTGTACTTTTCACATTTATCATTAATAGCCATTTAAAAAATCATTCACAGTGCAGGGTGGAAAAATTAATTTTGGTATGTAAACTGTATGCTTTACTTGATTTATTTGTGTGCTTTGGTTCATTGTCTTGTTGCATCACATAACCTCTCTAAAGGTTGAAGACATGAACTGCTGTCCTGTATTTTTTATTTTTTTTTACATAACATTGGTTATTGCTAATGACATACAGAGTAATTAATCTACACTGTGAGCCCGGACAAGTTGAATCTACTTAAAAAATTGGAGCAAACTGGTTGCCCTAAAAATTTAGTAATGTGAACTAAAACGAGTACATTTAACTTAAATTTAAGTTAACATTTTAACTTAAACTTTAAACTTGTTTTAGTTAAAAAAATTCAGAACCTAGATAAAACTCCCCCTGCTGCTACTCTGATTTGCATTTGTGTAGCTCACAGCATGTTCATTTACATGATAAAGCCTCCCCTAGAATTAAGGGGAGGGGGGGTCATGGGGGGACAACTGCCAAGCAAGGCCCACGTCAATTTCCGACAGTTTTCGGTGTTGCCTGCAAATTGCCGTGCAGTCGTAAACCTGAAGTTCCACGGCAATCTACAGTGCCACATACTGACGAAAATCCCACTTTTCATGCAGTGATAAAGGGTATATAATCTAAGTTTTTGCACATCCTTTGTAACCGAGGTAGTTGGGGTTGTAAGATGGTCTGCATAGAAGTGGTACACCACCGGGAAAAAAGTGTTAGAACCATATTTCTAAATTTATGAAGTGTGCCATGAGAAATGGACATGAAGTGAGTGGGATGTGAACTGCTCTTGGTACTGGTGCTCCATTACTCTAATGTTACTCTAATATTAAAGTGTGACTCTTTGACGCTGTGTGACTAATACCACGCTGTTAAGTCTTGGTTGGTAGCCAAGATTTAGCGATTCCCTGTTGATGGCCATATTGCTGTCGTTGGGTCTTCAAACATGTTGCGTTAATGATAAACACGTTAAAAGCCATGTTTAATCCTGAGCATAAAGGCCCCTACTGATGCTGGCATCATTTGCATCCTTCCGGCCTGACGCCCCTCCATGTGTTCATTATCAGATTGCCTGCCAGCTCCGGAACACCTTAAATGATCTATGATTGCTCTTCATATGAATCACAGGAACATTACCGAGCCGACATATATCCACAGTCACCCATCTACATTAATGTGTCTCAACCTGGAGCTGTGAAGACACCCGGCGAGATCATTAGTGCGCCTCCAGCAGCGCTCATCAGAAGCTATCAGTAAGCCTTGTGTGAGGGAAAAACACATTCATATTCAGTGTCATGGACATCCACTATCCAGGGGTGTAAGATGTACCACCTAATTAAACTTAGTTAAAGTATGAATATGGGGTCAACATTTGACTTAATTAAAAGTCAAACAAAAAAACTTTTGGAATTGTACTCAAGCATTTAATAGTAAATTCTTTATTAGCTTTTCAAACTGACTTATGAAATCAAGTAACTTCTGACGTTTTTAGAACACACTTGTTAAAGACCCCCTGTGGTGAAAATCAAGTTTTTTATATGTCTATGTGGCGTTTTTAATATGCTTTAAGACAAACCATGTGCAGATTCATAAGTCAACACCATTGCTGAGTATTTTCTTCTTAAAAGTCCAATGAACCAAAGACGCGGTTTGAAATCGTTGGTGTTTCTGACGTTACAAACTACCTTGTAACCAATCACATCAACACACGCAGGCAGGGCTTTAGCACATCATCATTACTATGCTGTGAAGTAGTGATGTGTCTTTCATGAACGATTCGTTCATTTTGAACGAATCTTTACTATGACTCGAGAACAACGGGTTGTCTCAGAGAGCGATTTGTTCATTTTGTGTTGACTGCGCATGCACAACATCCCATATGTTCTGTACAGGAAACAGAATTGATTAGTTCAACTCTCAAGTCTTCGGGTTTGAGTCATTCGTTCATCAAGTCCCAGCCCCATAGGCAAGGCTATGCAGTCACTGGAAACCGAAAAGATTAGTTAATATCTCGAGTCTTCTCGTTCGAGTCGTTCGTTCAAGTCCCAATAGGCTGAATGCAGAAACAGCTCATCTCTCGAGTCTCGTTCTTTTGTCTCGTGACATGACAGCAGTGTTGGATACAGAAATTAGTTAATTCACAACCTTCCTTACAAACAAGTGTGTAGGTTTTTTATGTTTGTTTAGTTCAGTTTTTTAGCTAGAATAATAATTGATTTTCCTTTGAGGCCTGGACACATTGGGTTGTTTAGAATGGATAGGCATAACAAATGTTTATTGCACATATCTTCTGATGATTTTATAATAATAAATATATTACAACATGCAGTCAATAATATGACTGTAATGTATATGTTGCGAGACACAGAACAGGGAAGTGGTCACGTGAAAAAAGAACGAACGACTCGAACGAGAATACTCAAGAGATGAACTAATCTTTTCTGTTTCCGGTGACTGCATAGCCTTTCCTATGGGGCTGCATGGGACTTGATGAACAAATGACTCAAGCCCGAAGACTCGAGAGATGATCTAATCAATTTCTGTTTCCGGACGCATGTATTACATATGAGGCTGTAGATCAGACATGATGACGGAACTAACAGCTCATACTCGAAGACACGAGAGGTGAACTAAACTTTCCAGGGAACAGACGTGGTTAAATGTGAAGTGACAAAAGAAAGAATGATTTGGATCGGGAGGTGAGGTGAACTAACAGACTGAATACATAGCCTGAAGACCCAGCTTAAGCAATTAATTAATCTTTTCTTTTCTCAAACTTTTCTCAAAGTTTGGCCATAGCTGCATTAGCTTATAGTTATTTTTTTATTCCAAAAGTACTAAATGTGTTGAAAAATGTAGCAAGTAATATTTTAATTAGATTCTGCTTAAATGAACGAAATGACTTGAAAAAAGATTCGTTCATTTTGCTGAACGAGATTCAAAGATCCGAGTCAGTAAAATTATCCGAACTTCACACTACTACTGTGAAGCAGGGGAAGCTCAAGAGAAGCAATACTGGTATATTGTTCTGTTGATATGAATAATCGGGTACATTTAGCAATATAGCAGGTGAATTTACGTATATGATGTATATTATGATGAACTATATGCCTTTCACCACTGACGTTCTATGATGTTCAAACATTTTCTAAGGATGCTGATTGATTTTTAGAAGGCAGACTAAAGATGGCGAACAGGAAATTGGTTTGTGTAACATTAGCAACACATTATTACCTGTTTGATAACGTGGTCAAGCAAAAGACTTATCATATTAATTACCGTTATGTGTCCGACATTGTAAAGAGTGATACCGTTGTGTAGCGTTTACTGCAGTAACTTGAGTAAAAGTTGACTGAGTGGATCTCTGAGCCGGTGTGATTGAGTGGAGGCGGGGCTAATTTGTATATTCATAGATCTGTGTATACCAAATGAAACAAGGGTGTACAAGAGTTACATTCAACCTATTTTAAAGGGTTAGTTCACCCAAAAATTTAAATGTTGTCATTAATTACTCGAGTCGTTGCAAACCCGTAAGACCGTTCATCTTCGGAACATAAATGAAGATATTTCTGATGAAATCCGAGAGCACTCTGACCCCCACATAGACAGCAATTTAATTAACACTTTCAAGGCCCAGAAAGGTAGTAAAGAGATTGTTAAAATTTAAGTGTAAATAGCATCTATTTTCACTTAGTGCAAATTGCCGTTGCCTTTTAATTTTTGGGTGAACTAACCTTTTAAGGCATGAAGACATTTTTTTCACAGGAAAAATAATGGTGATCAAAGGTTATCAAAGATGAGCTTTCAGGGATAACATTATTGACTACAGGGGGACTTTAAGGCAAGACACTACATGTTAAAAACATCCACAAACATTCACTGGTCAATTTTGGTCTATTTGGCATTTCATCTGTTTCAGACTAGTGGAAAGAAAACATACAAAATATAAAAAACTTAAGAGTTTATTTTCTTGCACTTTATTTGCATCTGTAGATTTCAATAACAATACATATCTTAAAACTTGTTTTCTCAAAATAGTTTTTTTTCCAGTGCAGTGACAGAAAAAACTTCAATTTAGGAGCACTTGCATACACCAACCTTGACAGTTGTATTCCTAATTACAGAAGGTTTTCACAGAGGGGTTTGTACATATATAATTTGTATGATTTTATGCAACATTTTATTCTTTAAAAAAAAAAAACTGTCTGTTGGCAGTATTTTCTGTTTTATGGAATGATAAAAAGATAACCCAAAAACCCCTCACAAAAAAACTTTAACTCTAACATGTCAACATAAGGAAACAAGAATTTTGAACCTAGCTTTATCAAGTGTTCAGTTTCTGTTCTGGTCTAGTGCATATTTAATTAGATAATGCATAATTTGCATATTTAAATATAACATTTTAGAAAACTTGCAATTAAAAAATGATTCCAAATCTTAATGCAATCAATCAACTGGGGAAGAGTGGTGATATGTATTGGTTATTTATTTTACCCTATTCACATGGAGTGTTTTGCCTTCAATTGAAATTAAAGGGTACATAACACACACAGTTTCCACCAATCTCATGTTAATCTTGAGTACATAAAGTAGTATTGCATCCTTCATATCTCCGAAGAGTCTTTAGTTTTATCATATTTATAAAACAGGTAGGCTGTACCGATTCTTCCTGAAAACAGCCGAACTCGTGGAGGCGTGCAGTGGGCGGAGCTAAAGAGTCAAGAGCTCACACACAAAAATACACTTTTTTAGTGACATTGTTGATTTCGTGGTATAAAAACGGTTAACCCGAACGAAGCTCGTAGATAGGTGCGCTCTTGCTCTGGTTGATGTGCGCACACACTCATCCGGGAGAAGTGCCCATACAAGCAATTTCGCTTTTTTGCCATCATACAGGGCCATACTCGAAAAAAAACTCTCTGAAACCTGTCGTATTTTGCACAGAACCATCATACGTCCAACTCATTTTTTTGACATTTTGGCCATGTTCAGCATGCAGAATCCAACTCTCTAACAGTATAAATAAGTCAGAATGCATGAAACAGCATTAGACCCCCCCCCTCCCCTTTAATATCTAAGAATACAAAAAAGATTTATGTCATGATGACCAGGGCAATAAGACTTTGTCTTTTAAAGGCCTGAATTAAATTGTATGGAGTAACATGGACTACTTTTACTCGGTTGCATTTAAATTCTAAAGGGAAAAATGGTGTGAAGTGTGCTCAAGCAAAGTATTTATTACCCAAAATAATACTTTAATAGAGACTTAAATAAATAACTTAAATAAGTTTAAGATTGACGGAGAAAAGGTGGTACAGAGATATACCGAGACACAGTTGAGGCTGGTGGGCGACTGGCAATATCTGGAGGGCAGGCAGGACAAATTATGGCAACATCATTTCCTCAAGATATTATATGGAGTCTCTTGATACACTCACAGGGGTTGTATTTGATTAAGGGAACATGATGGTAACCTACTGTGGTCTGGCTATTTGGGAATTACAATCCACAGTAAGACATAAGCCAAGTGAAGTCGCTGCTGAAGAAAAACAACAGTACATTTTGCCAGCAGAAGGTCAAGTTTGTTATTACAGATTTGATTTTCTCAGTGCGATACCTGCGAAAGACCCATGACCTATTACGGGACACAGCACTAGGTTGACAGTTCAACAGCATGTGTAGATGGCAATGTAGCCTCATACTGAGCCATACCACATACCACTGTTATAACTACTACATTATTTTTTTCAAATAAAACTACAATAAAACTACAATTTCATTATTGCAAGATTAAAGGTGCAATATATTTATGGCCAGATTTACTCTTTTGGCATTAAAAAACTACTGTCAGGGTCAATGCTGTTTCACCTAATGTAAGAATATGAGAATTATGGAAAAATAAGCAAATAATAAATAGCAATTTTGTTGCATCCAAAATAATATTCAAATACTATCATTTCAAATACAATATCTAGTGTCAGAAACTTATTAATTTCAAAAAGATAACATTTAATATGAATTGATTTGAAATATAATATTATTTCACAATGTTGTAGCCAAGATGTGGCCGTTATTTAATTATATTTCAGCATAAACATACATTGTTACACAGGTGAACATAGCAAACATTTATAATTGATTCATGGCTGAAATGTTTCACGTATATGTAACAAGCAAAGTATTTATCATAATGTACTTTAAATAACTTTTTAAAAATATTTTCAGAAATATTCTAATCAGAAAAAAGGTTTTCCACAGCACCACACAGTCAGAATTAGTCAAATTTTATGTTTGGAACACGTGTGTTGGACAGCTGAAATTGCTTTGTTGTGTTACTGCCTGTGCTAAATCTACTCAGAAATGCAATTCAGTAAAATCTTCTTTCTGTCATTCAAGTCAACATTCTGTATGGCATAGCCAGTTCTAATCAAATTCACACTCGGAACCAATTCCTAAATTCACCCTGCATTCCAATCAAGTCTGTGGTATGATTTTCAAGGGCAGACCACACAGTTGTTTCTCAATGGCTTATGGGTTTAAACCCAATCTGTCAGCTGTCCACATTTTCACAGTACAACAAAATTTATGTACACTTTTCCATGTTCCTAAATGGCTGGGAGATGATAGAATGCCAACTAACGCTAACATGCTACATGCTCCGCCATAGCTGCAGAAATGATGTACACTCAAAGTCCTGTAGTCCAATTACTGTCACAGAGGCTCTTCTCAAGACTAATGTCCCCATAGTGGGCCATATCTCTCCCTCACTTTTCCTTCACACACCTAAAGAGGGGGAGGCTGATTTCATTGAGTCATAATGTGACAGACGGACGGCTACGGAAGCCTTTAAAAGCCCTTAAGAGGTGAAGGCACAGGCTAAGAGGACAGCACCCAAGAGCCTAATATCGTGGCCTAAGGATGAGAGGCTAACTGATTGTCCCATTAACACTGCCTATAAGCCAGCCCTCTTGACGTGTCGCCGTTCAAGAAGGCCTTTTGCACAGGATCATGGCATGCCTCAATTGACTGCATTAGCCTCGCCCCAAAGGGACAGGTAGAACCAAAACCGTGCTGAAGGCGAACTGTCATCTATTATTAGCCATCAATTATAACAAGGCCATTGGACCTTCAGAATTCCCGTGTTGATCCCTGTACTGGTCCTTATCCACAGGCTGACTGGAGAGGCTATGTGTCAGCCCTTAATTTTAGCCAGTGCCCCATGAGAGCAGACACTATCACCTCCTCGAATTTCCTGCTAGTTGCTTGGCAGCTATCTCATTCAGAGATAACCTCAGTCCTTAGCGACAGCTAAATGTTATCTCAGAACACTAGTGACCTACAGACCCATAGGATGGCAATTTAACAATTTATTCTCCCTTATCTATCAATTCAACTATCTGTAAACGATAGATCTTTGTCAGATTCTTTTTCAGCCTTTTGATGATGCATTTTCTTTAAAATGGCTTAAAAGTGTGTCAAGGTTTTTAAAAATATATTATGATTATTATTTATTGTTATTATGTATTTTTGTTTAATTGTTTAAAATGCAACATTGAATGTTTAATGCATAGTTGTGGTTTTTAAAAAATAATAATAATGGATTTTCATCCTTTTGATGCATTATCTCTAAAAGGGTTTAAAAGGATATTAAGGGTTTTTGCAATAACAATTAAAAAAATGTAATTAAAAAGTATTTTTTTGGCTTATTATTTGCAGTTTGACAGGTTCTGTACAATCAAACATTTAGCCTTAGCATCTTAAATGTGGGTTGAAGATAAGTTGATATTTTATTTGTATTGCATAATTGTCATTTTAATAATAATAATAATAATAATAATAATAATAGTAATTGTCATTTTAATAATAATAATAATAATAGTCATTTTAATAATAATAATAATAATAATAATAATAGTAATAATAATAAAATAAGTTTATGTATTTGTTTATTTTTTGCAGTCTGACAGGTTCTGTATAATGAAACATTTAGCATTAATTTATTTAGGTTTGATTTAACTTAATATTGTATTTCCAGTTTATCTCACAATTCTGGGAAGAAAAATTTGTCTCACAGAATTGTGAGACTCAAAAATGATTCTGTCTTTTTTCCTCAGAATTGCTCGTTTATATCCGACAATTCGCTCGGAATTGTGATATAAACTCGCAATGGTGAGTTTAAAACCGAATTTGGGAGATATAAACCCAAATTTTCTGGGTTTAAATGTTACTAAAAGTTTTAAATATTATTTCATGCTACTATATTATGACCTGCATATGTTGCTTGACCTATTGTTTACATTAAATTCATGCTTTAATAGTAAGCTAATCATCTCAGGTTTCAACAGTCCAGTCTGTCCACTTGGGATAGTTCACCCAAAAATGAAAATTAGCCCACAATTTACTCACCCTCAAGTCATCCTTGTATATGACATTTTTCTTTCAGAAAAATAAAATCGGAGTTATATTAAAAAAGTCATGGCTCTTCCAAGCTTTATGATGGCAGTAATTGTTGCTCTGTTTTTGTCCATAAAAAATGCATCTGTCTGTCAAATAAGGTGCTCCACACGGCTCTGGGGGGTTAATAAAGGTCTTCTGAAGCGAATCGATGCGTTTGTGTAATAAAAATATCCATATTTAAAACTTTATAAAGTAAAGTTCCAGCCGATCGCCTTCCGTGGAAAAGTTTTGAAAGTGCCTTTGCGTAATTCAAGATGCGTACACGATGTCTGACGAGCATACCTGGTAATGGAAGCCTTTTGAACAGCAGTGGCTCTTTCAACACTTTTTCCATAAATGCAATACGGAAGGCGATCGGCCAAAACTTTACTTCATAACGTTTTAAATATGGATATTTTTCTTACACAAACGCATCGATTTGCTTCAGAAGGCCTTTATTAACCTTCCGGAGCCGTGTGGAGCACGTTATTTGACGGACAGATGCATTTTTATGGACTTCAAAAACAGAGCAACAATTACTGCTATTATAAAGCTTGGACTTTTGTGATAGAACTTTTGTGATAGAACTTTTATTCGTCTGAAAGAAGAATGTCATATACACCTTAGATGCCTTAAGGTTGAGTAATGGGCTAATTTTCATTTTTGGGTGAACAATCACTTTAATGGCTTGCAACCATAAATTATGCCATTTAGCTTCAAAGGCCGTCTTCAATAACGGTATTCTATAAAAATGCTCTATTAAACATTTTACCATAAGCCAGTTTGAGATAAGTTGGCAGTCCAGTGCTGTTCCACAAACAGAACACTCTCCAAAGAATGATTTGTTCATGATTCAGACGCTCTTCATGCAAGCCAAGGTGATGGAAAACTGCTGGCATGTCATTAGAAAACTTAACAGCCCTAACATAGGTCACATTGTGATTACAGTACTAACACAGTACTAATCAAAACAGTACAGTACTAACAACATTGCTTAATTGTTATATCACTGCAAATATATTGTAACTACATATCTTATAGGACTTTTGAAGATGTCCCTGAGTCAATTCAGGAAACAGACAGGGAGAAACAAAGTGAGAAATGATCCTAAAAAGACAGCGAGAAACAGAGGAAGTTTAGAAGAGGGAGAGATAAAGAGAAGAGAGGAGAGAGATCAGATGTTGGATCTTACAGTGGGAGCATGCTGAGACAAAGGGAGAGAGGGAGATAGAGTGGATCCATACAGCCCAGATCAAATGATGCAGATTTGAGAGAGAGGGAACTCAAGTGGAGATAAAATGACAACACAAGCTTTTTCCATCGACCTTGGGCATGGAAGCCAGGCCATGAGTGGGCAAAAGGAACTAACGTGTCACATAGTATGTGATAAGACATTTTGAGTGTAATCTGACCCAACTTGCAAAGCACTCTGTAGGTCAAAAGTAAGCCAGGCTTGGTTAGGACTCGAGAACTAATAGTAACAGAGGAAAATGACCTAAAAAGCAGCAGTATCTGAGCTTCAAATCTCCTTTTGCATAGGACTCATTAAAAATGAACCACACACATTTATACACACACACACACTTACCAGCCACTTTATTATGTATACCTGTTCAACTGCTTGTTAACGCAAATATACACCGATCAGGCATAACATTAACATCAGGTGAAATTAATAACACTGATTATCTCTTCATCACGGCACCTGTTAGTGGGTGGGATATATTGGGCAGCAAGTGAACATTTTGTCCTCAAAGTTGATGTGTTAGAAGCAGAAAAATGGGCAAGCGTAAGGATTTGAGTAAGTTTGACAAGGGCCAAATTGTGATGGTTAGACGTCAGAGCATCTCCAAAATTGCAGCTCTTGTGGGGTGTTCCCAGACTGCAGTGGTCAGTATCTGTCAAAAGTGGTCCAAGGAAGGAACAGTGGTAAACCGGTGACAGGGTCATGGGCGGCCAAGGCTCATTGATGCACGTGGGGAGCGAAGGCTGGCCCATGTGGTCCGATCAAACAGACGAGCTACTGTAGCTCATATTGCTTATAAGTTAATGCAGGTTCTGATAGAAAGGTGTCAGAATACACAGTGCATCGCAGTTTGTTGCTTATGGGGCTGCATAGCCGCAGACCAGTCAGGGTGCCCATGCTGACCCCTGTCCACTGCCGAAAGTGCCAACAGTGGGCACATGAGCATCAGAACTGGACCACGGAGCAATGGAAGAAGATGGCCTGGTCTGATGAATCAAGTTTTCTTTTGCATCACGTGGATGGCCGGGTTTGTGTGCGTCGCTTAGCTGGGAAACATATGGCACCAGAATGCACTATGGGAAGAAGGCAAAAATGGCGGAGGCCACGTTTGGGCTTGGACAATGTTCTGCTGGGAAACCTTGGGTCCTGGCATCCATGTGGATGATACTTTGACACATACCACCTACCTAAGCATTGTTGCAGACCATGTACACCCTTTCATTGAAACGGTATTCCCGGGTGGCTGTGGCCTCTTTCAGCAGGATAATGCGCCCTGCCACAAAGCGAAAATGGTTCAGGAATGGTTTGAGGAGCACAACAACGAGTTTGAGGGGTTGACTTGGCCTCCAAATTCCCCAGATCTCAATCCAATCGAGCATCTGTGGGATGTGCTGAACAAACAACTCCGATCCATGGAGACCCCACCTCGCAACGTACAGGACTTAAAGGATCTGCTGCTAATATCTTGGAGCCAGATACCACAGCACACCTTCAGGGGTCTAGTGGAGTCCATGCCTTGACGGGTCAGGGCTGTTTTGGCAGCAAAAGGGGGACAAACACAATATTAGGTCATAATGTTATGCCTGATATATACACTATATTGCCAAAAGTATTGGGACACCCCTCCAAATCCTTGAATTAAGATGTTCCAATCACTTCCATGGCCACAGGTGTATCAAATCAAACACCAAGGCATGCAGACGCTTCTACAAACATTTGTGAAAGAATGGGTCACTCTCAGGAGCTCAGTGAATTCAAGCGTGGTACAGTGATAGGTTGCCACCTGTGCAATAAGTCCATTCGTGAAATTTCCTCACTACTAAATATTCCACGGTCAACTGTTAATGGTATTATAACAATGTGGAAGCAATTGGGAACAACAGCAACTCAGCCACGAAGTGGTAGGCTATGTAAAATCACAGAGTGGGGTCAGTGCATGCTGAGGCGCACAGAAGTCACCAACTTTCTGCAGAGTCAATAGCTACAGACCTCGAAACTTTGTGTGGCCTTCAAACTATGGAATAGGTTGCCATGGCCGAGCAGCTGCATCCAAGCCTTACATCACCAAGTGCAATGCAAAGCGTTGAATGCAGTGGTGTAAAGCAAGCCGCCACTGGACTCTAGAGCAGCAGAGACGTGTTCTCTGGGGTCACGCTTCTCTGTCTGGCAGAGTCTTTTTGAAAAAGGTGTGTGATCATGTCAGGGATTCTGCTAATTTGTAATATTATTATTAAAATGTAAGATTCTCCTCTCTTCATGGATATTCCAGCAAACCTTTCCAGATCTGACTAGTTAATTAATAACTGGACTTTGCAGTATGCTACAGCAGGGAAATCTGGGTTTTAACTGTATACCAAGCAGTAACAGTCATGCAATTTCAAAAGTTGTCATTTACAAGCAAAGGACAGCTTTGTCTCAAGGAACCAATCTGTTCGACGCTTGAAAAGCAGATTTTTGAGCAGATCGAAAAAGTGTTGCTGGCAGGCATCGTTCTCAAGACTCATGCAGTGTGTAATTAGAGATTGTACTGACAGCAGACTAATGGAGAAACATCTCGGAATTGCTGCCATGGAATGAGTCACAATATGTTCTGGAGAGCAAGTGGCATGATGCAAATATTATTATCCTTATTAGACAGTTATACAGTACACAATCACTATTTGCTATCCTTGAAATTAAAAACTTTGGTTTACCAAAAGCTACTGTCTTCTGAAGGATAAAGGTCACTTCCCTGATAGCTGTTCTATAAGTGAATAGGTGAGCGAATTTAACTGTTACAGTTTCAGTGAAGTCTCTGACCTTTTTAAAACACCCCATCTGCAGCCTTTCCATGCTCTCACTTAGAAATCTCAGGATGAATTCAGCAGTCTATTTTCATGCTCTTTTTTTTTAGCACAATCCTCTATATTGCCAAAAGTATTGGGACACTACTAAATATTCCACAGTCAATTGTTAGTGGTATTATAACAAAGTGGAAGCAATTGGAAACAACAGCAACTCAGCCACGTAGTAGGCCACGGTGGGGTTGTAAAGCAGTCCGCCACTGGACTATGGAGCAGTGGAGACGTGTTCTCTGGAGTGATGAATCACGCTTCTCTGTCTGGCAATCCGATGGACGAGTCTGGGTTTGGCGGTTGCCAGGAGAACGATACTTGCCTGACTGCATTGTGCCAAGTGTAAAGTTTAGTGTAGGGGGATTATGGTGTGGGTTGTTTTTCAGGGGTTGAGCTTGGACCCTTAGTTCCAGCGAAAAGGAACTCTTAATGCTTTAGCATATAATGCAACATTTAACAATACACTGCTACTTTAAAAACAGCAGCACTTGCATAAACTCCACAAGCTGAAGAAAAACATGATAATCATGTGGCATGATATGTTTCTTGTCCTTCAATGGAATCAAGAAAATTTCACCATCTGTACAAAGAAGTTTAAAGGGATAGTTCACCCAAAAATGAAAATTAGCCCAGTAATAGTTGCTCTGTTTTTGAAGTCCATAAAAAGTGCATCTGCCCATCAAATAACGAGCTCCAAGCGTTAATAAAGTGTTAATAAAGGCCTTCTGGAGCGAACCGACGCGTTTGTGGAAGAAAAATATCTATATTTAAAACTTTATAAAGTAAACTTTTGGCCGACCGCCTTCCCTGTTCAATTTATGGAAAAATTGTTGAAAGTTCCCCTGCCGATCGAAAGACTAACACAACCAGGTAGGCTCGTCATGACGTCACGTACGCATCTTGAGTTTCACTTTCAACATTCAACACTTTGAAAGTTTACTTGATAAAGTTTTAAATATGGATATTTTTCTAACACAAACACATCAATTCGCTTCAGAAGGCCTTTACTAACACCTCAGAGCAGTGTGGAGCACGTTATTTGACGGACAGATGCACTTTTTATGGACTTCAAAAACAGAGCCACTATTACTGCAATTCTAATGCTTGGATTAGCCTGGACTTTTGTAATATAACTCTGATTTTATTCGTCTGAAAGAAGAATGTCATATACACCTAGGGTGACTTGAGGGTGAGTAAATTATGGGCAAATTTTCATTTTTGGGTGAACTATCCCTTTAACATGATTAATGTCACAAATCTGCTTATTTAATTGGTGGCCTATGGCAGAGTCTTGGTTTTCCATTAAAACGTTTGTTTAAACAATGTTTTATAAGAATTGATTTTCAAAGTGGTCTCAGACTTCAGGCCCACACTATATGTATGTCTTTAGTATTACAAGACCATTCCAAACAAGCATCATAAAAGAGCTCATTTGTTGTTTTTCCAAGAAAATGTGACTCTAGGTGTTTCTCAATGTCAAGGATCCTTCCTCTGCAGGACTAGTCCTTCCAAGTCACTTCCTTCAGAGGCTAGGCGAGGCTCCTCTTTAGCATTCGGAGAACAAGTAAATGGAACAGGCTTGCAAGTGCGCGTCAGCCTCATTACGTCAGTGAAAAGGTCCGTTAGCCATCAATAACGTAATTTGTATAATATCAATACGGTTGTAATTTGTACTGGCATTTAAAAGTTAAACTTTACTCATATTTACTACGGTTATAACAAATGTTTGGTAACGTAAATACTTACACTTGAAAGCATTTTGCCCCGTTAACGCTCCGACTCCGCCAACGTCCGATATTTTGTATTTTTTGAACAAGATAGCAAAGCTGCGCGCATAGGATTGTGGGTGATTTGAGAACGCTAAGTGCGCGAAGTCTACTCGTATGCATCCTTTCCTGTATATGGCATATTTTTCGAACGAAGGACTCAGACCTTGGTTGAAATTCCGAGGATCCTCGACATTGGAACAGCCCTTCGACGGACGTCGATGACGTAGCATCCTCGGAATTCTGGCTTCCAAGGATCCTTCCTTGACATTGAGAAACGCCTTCTAACTGCTCTGTAATAGAGGATAGTTAATAACAACAGCATAAGTCATGCAACAATCGCTATGCCAACATGCACTTTGTAGAGTGTTGTGATTTAAAAGTTCTCACCAGGGTTAATTTGACTCTCTAAAACAAGGCGAGAAGTCATATTGGCCAGCTGTGATCTAACTGCAACTAAGGCTGCTGGATCTTACTAAGATCCTACTGCTCCTCAAAAAAAGAAAAGAAAAGGAAAGAAAAGTGAGGTTTCAGCAGATGGCAGTTTTTATTAAAAAATGTGCATATAAATTATGTATCTTTTATATATACACCGATCAGGCATAACATTATTTCTAATATTGTGTTGGTCTCCCTTTTGCTGCCAAAACAGCCCTGGACTGCACTAGACCCCTGAAGGTGTGCTGTGGTAACTGGCACCAAGATGTTAGCAGCAGATCCTTTAAATCCTGTAAGTTGCGAGGTGGGGCCTACATGGATCGGACTTGTTTGTTCACCACATCCCACAGATGCTCGATTGGATTGAGATCTGGGGAATTTGGAGGCCAAGTCAACCCCTCAAACTCGTTGTTGTGCTCCTCAAACCATTCCTGAACCATTTTTGTTTTGTGGCGCATTATCCTGCTGAAAGAGACCACAGCCACCAGGGAATCCCATTTCCATGAAAGGGTGTACATGGTTTGCAACAATGCTTAGTTAGGTAATACGTGTCAGAGTAACAAAACAAACAAAACAGCCCACACTGATTGAGCATTAAGAAGCAGATTTCAAAATGAAGCCATTTTGTTATATTGCTGGTCTGAAGCTGGCCATCTAGATTTCTTTACAGGTTTTACAATCAACCAGGAAAAAACGGTCAGGTTTTACAACTGCAGCATGGAGTAAAGAAAAAAAAAATCTGACAAAATCAGAAAATATGGCTTTTTTTTTTTTAAACAAATGACTTAAGAATCCCATCTGTTTGCATATTCCCACAGCTCCTTCTCATAGCAGCGTGGCCATTCAGAAAAGATCATTTGCTTAGGAAAATTGATTTTGATTCATTGCGAGCCCTACATGAGTGAAGATGGTGTTTACATTGTGAAGCTGCAGGCTTGTGTGTGGAAGTTAAAAACCACAGACCTCTTCACAGTCTTCAGTGACCCTAAAAACATCAGTCACTAATAGTTTACCCTCATTAAAAGTTCTACCCCAAAGAAATAGGCTAAATATTCTTAGTTTTAAAATCATGTACACTAAAATGTGTCTCAACAACAACATCAAAATAATGTAATAGTTTGCATCAATATTTTTGAGTTATGACAACTTCGAATGAAATTGTGTTCAACCAACACACTATATTGAGTTAGAGGAACTTAATATGTAACAAAAACATTTTTAAGTTGATTACTCAAAAAAATAAGTTGCTTCAACTATTTGAGCCCTGAAGCAAATTAATCTTATCTATTTCATTTCAAATCAATCATAGCACATGCTATATTTAACTTATTTTGCATTTATATTTCATGAACAAGTACTCTCATGGGATGAAGAATGCAGTCTATCAGTCACTCAACAATAATGGCCAATATTAATATCTATACTTAAGATGAAAAGAAAAGAAAATGGAAACATGTTCTTAACTTTCTAAAAGTGTTCTTAAAGTTCTTAAATGGAAACAAAACAACTTTCGTTCATAAAAAATAAAATGAAATAAAATAATCTGATAGTCATTAATGAGATGATCTACAGCCGTGGTATATTGCTAAGATTGCAAAAGAAGGCAAGTGCAATATGTTTGTAAATGCCAGATGGTCACTTTTTTTTTTTTTTTTTTTTTTTTTGCTAATGCAAATTAATATATATATTTTTAAATGCACACAAAGTGTCCAAATACTTTTATATTTGGGGCATTACAATGTATAATTAGTGGAAAAATACTACAGATGGTATTTGTTTGTCATGTAATTACTGTGATGAGCAATTAAGCTGCACAGAGCAAGTTAGAAATCAAATGATGAATACGTTTCCATGGGAACACTCATGTTTCATGTTGTCTCCCCTCTTCACCACCTCTCCCTCTGGCTTTCATGAAAGACAAAGAGAATCACAAAGTAGTTATAAAAATGAATATGCCCAATCTTTCCCTTACACTTTTAATGGTCTGAATTCAACTCCTTTCAATCCCAAACTCAAACGTTGTTTCTTTGTTTCATGATTCAGATGAGACGACTAAACAAACACATAATTCACTCTGACAAATGTTAATTGCATTCTTAAAAAAAAGATTGGTTTGAATGAATGATTCAATGACTCACTGGTAAATACTTTACTTGTTTTGTTACTGGATGAATCAGCATATTTGGAACAAATCTCTTGAATGAATGATTCAATGACAAAATACATTTTTTAACAGTCACCAATGTAATAAAGATATAATAGTTATTTGAAGTGACGCTACTTTCAAAAGGTGATTAACCGTATTGTTCTGTACGATGACGAGACAAAAAAGGGGAAAAAAGGGGGTTGTTTTATATGCGGGATCTAAACATTTACATGTCATTAATACACCCACAACAATAGAGAGTGCCAAACACAGCGGGGTCCTTAAACAACTCTAACTCTAAACAACAAAGTAGCCAAGAAATATGGTGTGTCAGAGTAGTTAGACGATGGCGAGCCCAAAAAGACTGCCTTAAAAATGCTAACAGTCAAAGAAAGCTTAGCACAGTCCTAAAAGTGGCCGCTTCAATGACAGGCAAGTGTGTCAGTACATAGCTGAAAAAGAAATGAGGGGCTGCCCAAAACCAGAGCCGTCATCCAGCAGAAGGCACTGGATATCGCTGAACTTACCCACCAGCGAGGCACCTCATTTCTTATTTCGGCTACGTACTGACACGCTTGCCTGCCAATATCCTTGAAACAGCCGTTTTGATGCGGCGTAAGAATGATGCGGTGTAATGGATTAGCGCTTGCCCTCTGACTTCAGGAAGAAACTGCTGTCTTTTATGCTATGTGATCGGCCTAAGGAAATAAATATCCCCCTGGATCAGACAGGTAATGCAGATCAAACACCTGTTTTTTGACATGCCAGGATCTGTCACTGTACATAAAAAAGGTGAGAAATCAGTCATAGCGAAATCTACTAAATTAGAACTACAGGTTATTTTTATGGTAGCTATGCCATGTTTATTTCTGAATGTAATTCAGTGTTTACTTCTGAATGTAAATGTTGTTGGTACATTTTACCAGTATTTACCATACTTTAAAGCTACACTGTGTAACTTTTTTAGTTTATTCTTAGCTAAAAACACTTAGTTCTTTCAAAAATATATGTGCTCATTAATGTATATTTACTTCTTTCAAGTAATAAAGTATTCTCATAAGTTTATAATATGCCATTGAAAATACATACAGTAATGGGTTCGAATGCCGGTCGCCATGTTGCCCGTCCATCTTGAAAGTACATCAGCCAAAGAGGGACATACCCGTGAATTCAAGCTTCGCCTTTCGCGTTTTAACACTCGATGGCACCGTGTCGAATGTGGACGAGGTCGAACTGGAAGCCATATTAATCTTGGACTAAATCGGCCACCGTAGGAGTTAAAACGAAATCGGAATTGAGAGGAAGAGAAACTAATATTCACTGGATGGTCATATATCTTTTAACCGCTAGATGGGGGAAAATATCACACAGTGTAGCTTTAACTACAAAAATTAAATATGAAAATTATTTTCAAATAAAGTACTGTATTTTCTTTAAAAGACATCATGTACACGGAACAATACGTAACTCGATTTTGATAGCTACCGTAGACATCAGTGTTTATATCCAAACTATAAACTTTTATACCAGTTCTTCTGTGATAATATGATAATATTGTAACACAGAAATAATGATAATGTGTTGTTGAAAAGATGCAGAGAATGCTCGGGTGTGGTTTTGTCACAGGTTTAAATAGACACAGGCGAATCGTGTGAGACAGTGTGGGTGTTTGAATCGAGATCACAATCTTTTAACAATTAATCAGCACTACTTCCAAGCTATAGGCTATCAGTCCCTTCATTTGAGTAATACCTTACTTCTTGATTTTTACGAATGGATTGCATATCCAGAGACTAAAAAGCATAGCCTACTCACAAACAAAAATAGACTCAAACACACTCTGACTGGCAATCTTTCTGTAAATTGCAATGAATTGTGGTTAGTCAGTAATTTGGTTTTGGGTGAAGCGGTTTGTGTTCAGAGCTCAGGGAACATAATTAGCCTGGCAAGATCGAGAGATAGATTACATTTGTGTGTGTGCAGAGAGAAAGAGAAAGAGCACTGACCAAAGGTGCAGAACATCCCCTTTGAAAGCAGTGCTTACTCTGTTCCTGTATTGCTACAAAAGACAGATAAACAATTTTGACAGCAGAGCTCCATGTTATATCATAGAATAATCATGTACTTGGATGCCTGCTTGCTTGCTGTCAGGGACTTTGATACTTTTGAGATGTTACATTTTTTTTTTTATAAGCACTGCAATGCATCAGATTAGGGTTGCACCTAAACACTGCAGAAGAGTATAGAGAGAAGATAAAGAAGCAGAATCATTTTGCCAATGGCAATTAAAGTCTGACATGAAATAGTACAGAATCTTGTTTTTTCTCCATTTCAAACCATAATAAAGTCAAATTGTTACTCCATATTTATCTAAAAATAAATAATTTCAGATAAATAACAATAAAATTCAAATTTTGACTCCATATTTTACTAAAAATAAATACAATTTTACACATTTACAACAAATATATACAATTCTTACCCCATATTTATTATCTTTAATACAATTTTTAATAATACATTAATGGGGACATAACACACACAGTTTCTGCCAGTCTCATATTAGTATTGCATCCTTCATATCTCCGAATTTAGTTTTATCAGATTTATAAAAGACAGATACAGCTGTACCAATTCTTTCTGAAAACAGTTGAGCTCCTTGAGGCCTGCAGTGGGCGGAGCTAAAGAGTCACGAGCACACAAACACACATGCAATATATCATAGCATTATCCCTGGAAGATTCTTTAGATTCACTATACGTTCGTGTTGTTTACATTATATGCACTTACGCGCCGATTGCCAACAAAACACAGACATTTGATACAGTTCTGCTTACCGCCTGCGGTTCCGAATCATGACGGGGATCTTTTATCACTGGGACCACTCCATCTTTCAGTTTCAAATTATCTGCAGATCCAGCGTCAAACTGGGCCTTGTTTATAAAACATTCGTCACCGAAATGATGGGAAAAAACACACTTTAGTTATTTATTTGATGCTATATAAACAGGGGTGTGACATCCTGATTGACAGATTGGAACTTTAGCTTTAATTTCTACATTTCCTTAACTGTTTATTTCACACAGACAAAATGAGTTGTTCTGCACTAAACTGTACTATGGTAAACAGATACTGTGGTAGTGTGGGCGGGGTTGTGATATTGTGGCTCTACTTCCTGCTCTCTACTGTGCAGACTCAGGTCCCGAGGTAGACCGGATACAGCAAAAGTTTAATCTATCAACTAGCTTCGTTGCTCTGGTTGGTTGTAGCGCTATCCTATTGCGTGCAGAGGGAATTTGAAAAACAACCGTTTACCCCACCCCTCGGATTGAGCCCTGCCAATGGTGTGTTCCCAGACCCAACATCCTGATGTGGGTCTGGTTTGTCAGGCTAGCATGTATGTGAAATGTTACTTTTATTCAACAGAATCTGTTAAAGGTACCATAAAAATAAAGGGAAATAATATTGAATAAATACTTCCAATTTTGACCCAATATTCCTGGCACGGTTGTGATGTTTAGTCTTCTCAGCATTTAAATGCAGGTGCATGCTTTATTTGATCCCAGCATATTCTCCAGTTTAGGTGGGAGGTTACGCCCCTGCCATTACAGAGTAAAGCAGACTTCAACCTCTCTACATTTTGGCAAAATCTAACCATTTCTAGACTTCAATTCCTAAAGAAGTCTTATACTTTGTAGATTTCCAGCTGAGCGTGTATCTGCGGTACAGAGAGCAGCTCTGTAAAGGTAAACCAGCAAGATACCTCACACAACCCATCAATGAGCTTTCCTACCCATACAATAATTTCCATTTAGCAAACCTCCTTCAAGGCATCCTGAGGGGTAGAATCCATTATCTCGCTTACACTGTGCAACACCTGATCAGAAGTCAGAGTCAATCCAGAGTCCTACAGAATTCACACACTTGGACAGAACAATGAGTGGGCTGGGGAAAAGTGGTGTGCTGCATCAAAAAAAAAAAAAAAAAAAAACCTGCTTCTTGATCTTTGTGCTTTTGTTAATGTGTTGACAGCTTGAAGTTAGCATCAGAGCTGGAGTCAGTCTCTTTGATACATGAATATACAAATTGAGAATCTGTTTAGGTGTTTCTCATGAAAAGATGACACGTTATTGAATCTTTTGTTCTGCTCTCTGAGGGATAATAGTCATTTTGCTTCTATGAAATACTGGAAGTCGGTCATATGTTGGGATGAATCATTGCCATATAAATGCACCTCTGAAAAAAAAATATCAGAAGTATAATTCCTGTGTGTATCACTTTTCACAAGTGTCACATCCATGATTGCTCACTTATTTGTGGACTGCAGGGCTGTCAAACTTCCGTTTGGGAGGATTAACGTTTACGTGCTGTATGTGGCTTGAACTACTGAATGTAAACCCAAAATATAACGCATTATATTTTTATATACACTCACCTAAAGGATTATTAGGAACACCTGTTCAATTTCTCATTAATGCAATTATCTAATCACCCAATCACATGGCAGTTGCTTCAATGCATTTAGGGGTGTGGTCCTGGTCATCTCCTGAACTCCAAACTGAATGTCAGAATGGGAAAGAAAGGTGATTTAAGCAATTTTGAGCGTGGCGTGGTTGTTGGTGCCTGACGGGCCGGTCTGAGTATTTCACAATCTGCTCAGTTACTGGGATTTTCACACACAACCATTTCTAGGGTTTACAAAGAATGGTGTGAAAAGGGAAAAACATCCAGTATGCGGCAGTCCTGTGGGCAAAAATGCCTTGTTGATGCTAGATGTCAGAGGAGAATGGGCCGACTAATTCAAGCTGATAGAAGAGCAACTTTGACTGAAATAACCACTCGTTACAACCGAGGTATGCAGCAAAGCATTTGTGAAGCCACAACACGCACAACCTTGAGGCGGATGGGCTACAACAGCAGAAGACCCCACCGGGTACCACTCATCTCCACTACAAATAGGAAAAAGAGGCTACAATTTGCACAAGCTCACCAAAATTGGACAGTTGAAGACTGGAAAAATGTTGCCTGGTCTGATGAGTCTCGATTTCTGTTGAGACATTCAGATGGTAGAGTCAGAATTTGGCGTAAACAGAATGAGAACATGGATCCATCATGCCTTGTTACCACTGTGCAGGCTGGTGGTGGTGGTGTAATGGTGTGGGGGATGTTTCTTGGGACACTTTAGGCCCCTTAGTGCCAATTGGGCATCGTTTAAATGCCATGGCCTACCTGAGCATTGTTTCTGACCATGTCCATCCCTTTATGACCACCATGTACCCATCCTCTGATGGCTACTTCCAGCAGGATAATGCACCATGTCACAAAGCTCGAATCATTTCAAATTGGTTTCTTGAACATGACAATGAGTTCACTGTACTAAAATGGCCCCCACAGTCACCAGATCTCAACCCAATAGAGCATCTTTGGGATGTGGTGGAACGGGAGCTTCGTGCCCTGGATGTGCATCCCACAAATCTCCATCAACTGCAAGATGCTATCCTATCAATATGGGCCAACTTTTCTAAAGAATGCTTTCAGCACCTTGTTGAATCAATGCCACGTAGAATTAAGGCAGTTCTGAAGGCGAAAGGGGGTCAAACACAGTATTAGTATGGTGTTCCTAATAATCCTTTAGGTGAGTGTACATTAGGATATTATATTAGGCTATGTATGCACACAAAAAGTTACACACATTGATTTTAATGCTGCTGTACCCATTTTCTTACAATATTTAACTGTTTTCACAAAACATTTTTTATATCTACCTTGGCTATTAATAATCAATGTTCTACAGTCAAACTGAAAGTTCATTCAAATTATAGCTTTATTAAATCGACATTAAAATAGTTTAAGCACGAATAAGCTCGAAAAATATCGCCCAGACTTAAATATCACATTAGACAAGACATAATAAGCAAAATGCTTAAGTAATATATTTTAGCCATGTATTTTCTTCCAACTTCCAAGAGAGAAAAAAAGCTACTTTTTCTAATTTTTTTTCTCTACTTGAGCACCGCCAACTTTTTCAATGCTTGCTATACATTGCCTTCTTCATTACAGAAATAGAAAACTCTATTAATCTCACATATAGTCATAAGTCATGGCAAAAGAATGAAACTGCTTCTGCATTAGACATACATTCAAATGTGCAAGCAAATATTCTAGCCTAAAAGTCGCTATTCAAATGGTAGTGGTGGCCATCAGTATGCTGTTTTGGATGCTAGTATACCACCTGTCTTCCTAATATTTTAACAAGCAAAAGATCTACAAACTCCACCAAAAAGGCCCTATTGGTAAACAGTTTTTGCATTGAAAAATGAGTTCATGCTGGTCTATAGGCTATTGGGATTTTTCACCATCAGGTTTATTAATCGGGATTGTAATCTGACTGGATTTTATCAAATTAAGCAGACTCAGGAAGAAACGACCTCACCCTGAACGACATTACAGCAACGATCAATGAAATGAGGAAGATATATCAACATGGATCCAGGTAAACATTCAGGCTCTCATCTGCTTCAGGGTTACAGACCACTTGTGCACAGACACACAGGCCTACTAAGTAGAGAAACCCTTCAAACATCCTCAATGAGCCTATATTGTGATTATTTTGTACATTAATGAAGTACGCAGATGCTAATCAGTTCTAGTTGAGACCTTGTTAACATAAATTCACTGACGTTTTTCAGCAAGGAATATCAGCCTTTAAAATAAAATAAAATACATTTCTTATGGTTAGAACGTTTCAAAGATGAAAAAAATGCAGCAGTTTTTGAGTAAATAAAAAGTAATTAGAGGTCAAAAGGCTTATTGCTTGCAGCAAATGTCTGCTTCATCATTCATGCACTCCACAGGTGATCAATTTAGTTGAAACAATATAGCCTAACACAAACTCGTGGAACGGAGAAGATATGTCCAATACATCCACTAGCATACTTGAACAACTATATTTTAAACTTTTCAATCAATTGGTGAAACCAGTAGGTCTAAACAAAACCATTCTGAACTATTTATTCGCGAACCATTCTGAATCGTTTCTCGCATTTCCGACTCACCAACTCACTGAATCAAAATGTGCCTAGAAAATCTTTGGTATCCATGGAAACAATAGGCGACCTGTGGCAATTTCAATGGGGGAGCCTATGGCAAACCGTGGATGAGGATTCACCTTAATGTGTGTGTGGAGCAGTTACTAGTAAGCCCTTTTGATTACTTTAGTTAAATTCCAGCATAGCTCAAAGCCCTTTTGAGATGCATTTTGGTCTGCAGCATGCAATCTCGAAATCTGTTGCAGCAATCGCGGCAGACAACATTCCTACCCTGCTCTTTCATGCCTGGCTGATTTCATTCGTGACTCCGGTAAGAGTAGCCCTGGACTTCAGGCTACTTGCTGCCCGAGGACAAAACCGGCGCCAGATGGTCATCTCGTGTCTGCCTTGCTGTTCTCGGTAGGTTTCCTTTCACGTCTCTTCAGCTCAGCTTACGATTCCGGGAAGACCGAATTCAACGGTGCACTGCTGCCGCCTATTGACAAAAGCGGCGTGTGCGCTGAATAGGGGAGAGCGGAGAGTGTTGTAACATTTTTGGAGGTATGTGTCTCAAAATTTGATATCATATTCCCATTTTTATAGTCTTCAAATTAAAGTAGCTTCGAAATCAACAACTTCTCTAGACATTGTGTAGGCCGAAACTACTTAAAAACAGTGTTACTACTGTAACTGTAGCCTATTATTAGGGTGGATTGTAACCCCAATAGAAAATACTTATCTCATAATAAATATAAATAACACTACTACTAATTACTTGGCTACTAATAATAATACTAACAACTATAATTATACATTTACATTATAATTATAATATGAACTTAATATTAATAAATATTATTATACACTATTATATTATTCTACTGTAACAACAACAGAATATATTTAAAATGTTCTCAAACCTGCATACTTATAAAATAAAATAAAAATGAATAAATAAATAATAACAATAATAAATACACCTCAGAAGGGTGATAGTGACCCTGTACTTCACTTTTATAGGAGTTATGAATTGCATTGTTTTATTGTTTGTTTTATAATATTTCCTGTGGTGCACTTATAACGTTAGTATGATTTTTTACATCAAATATTGTCATAATTTAGAAATAAAAGGCATTTTTCCTACCCTTGTTTTAGCCCTCTGATTTGAACGCTCTGTTTGAAGGGGCGTGTCTGGTGTGAGACTTCAGTGTAACGCCCACTGCTGTGATTGGCTAACATCTTTGTATATGAAATAGCTTAGTATTACATGTGTAACCCTCTCGTTTTCTCAAGGATAACTAATTGTGAAAAGTGTTGATTATAGCATTATATTTAGATCTATGGCATTATATTTCGATTGTGGCATGAAAGGTTGCAGTGATGAGCATTGTAGCCGATCACAGAATCACATGAATGCAGCGATCCCGTCATTGCAACTCAATTTCTGCACTCTCACGAATGCTTTCATCATAACTAAAAGTGACAAATAAGAGATTCGATATTATACTGGGAGTTTTGGCACGAGTTTGATTGACAGCTCCAGCGATGGCAAAGGGAGCTTTCTTTAATCGCTATCTTTATATAATTTAATCATAGTTTAAATAACAGATTATTTTCATCCTCCTAAGAGAAACAATGTGAAGTTGACTGTTTAGTCACTGGTTTGATTTACTGACACATAGACAAAGAACATCTTACTGTATATGAATCATTACACACCAGAAATAACTGGTCACAGATCAGGCATTAGAACTTGCATGTTGTCGAGTCCATATCGTAAAGGCCTTTGCACACTCCGAAATTCTCATGTGAAATTTTCGCAGTTCAAAAAATAAATTCGACCTCACGTTATGTCAATCAAGCTTGCACACTGCCTCAGACACTTTCGTCCGTCAAAAAAAAATTCGGAACAGGTTAGATTTTCTGCGTTTTTCGCATCCGTTTTTCCCATCTACAGTGCTGATGCCCAACCTAAAACTGCTGGCAATGGTGGTGAATGAATCGCCAGTGCTCAGATACCTACAATTATATATACAAATATTATTGTATCAAAAATACTACAAATATCATTATATCACAGCTATAATTATAGCACACCAAGTCCCTGTAAACCGTGTGTGTGTGTGTGTGTGTGCGCGCACGGCAAACGTCAGAAGGCTCTTTGACTCTTTCTTTTTAAGAAAAGAGAGGACAAAAAATCATCCTCACTACTTTAAGATGGCATTTTGTATATTTTTGCGTTTTTTCCCCCTAACGCATTCATTAATACGCGTCGTCCAGTGAGTCCAGTGTGCAGAGTCCAGGAATATGAAAAAACGCATGCGAAAATTTCAGACTCAGTGTGCAAAGGCCTTAAGAGTCTGTTTGCAAAGCCTACACCGAAATTGCAACTGATTTACCAAAGAATCCACAGTGAAATGTATCGAATACAAATAAATAACGCTCAACTGAGACATTCACATTGTTTAAAATAAATAACCACATTCCTAGCATTAGGGTGCTTTGGAAGGTAATGTTATTTTAGTCCATCCTGTATTGCTCTTCTCTCCTCATCATGTCACTAATGCTGCGTTCACACCAAACGCGAATAGAGCATCAAAATCGCGTCTAGTTTCACGCGCGAACATTTTGAATGCATTTGCGCGTCCGCTGCGAATTGGACGCGCGTAGAAATCGAACGCTGGAAGCGAAATTGATGCGCGTTCAAGGCACTCCAGGAGAAATATGTCATAAAACACCTCTCTGCCTCTTTTCATTTTCATTAAAAATATATATTAAACATTAACAGTCACACAAATGTGGTCCAGGCAACTCCTACATTATCTTCACTGCATGTATATTTAAATATCCTTTAAAAATAAAGTTATGAAATTTATCTTTGCCCTCAGTCAAAAGGATTTGGCAGACAACAAAGTATAGATTCATGACACCAAAGATCGCCCATTAGATCTACACAAGATGCACCACTACAGGACATCAGAGCCAGCGGCAAACGTCAGAAGGACTAGCCGAGGAAGGGCTGCTCTCGCCGGGGTTATTGCCCGGTGATCTCCTGGATCTCACAACTCCAACACAAGATAATTTTTTTTAAATAGGCACTCTCTTTATAAATAAACCACAGATTTTAGCTTTAACAACTACATTCTCACCTGAAAAAGTCTTAAAACTACATTTTGTGACACAATAGTAGTATTTTTAAATAATGCAGGGTTTCTCATCACGTCACTTTACCACATGACCGCAGCGAGCAGGCTCCTGATTGGTTAACGCGGCGCGAATTGACGCCAAAGTTCAAATTTTTCAACTCGGGCGTCAGACGCGAATTCGCTTCAAACTCGTGAATGCACAAAAGCACCACTCAGGTGTAACGTGCGTATCACGCAAGACGCTCAATTCGCGTTCAATTCGCGTCCAATTCGCGTCCAAATCGCGACATTCGCGCGAACTGGACGCGCGAATGAGGCGGATTCGCGTCCTTCGCGTCGTGCAAAACGAGCCTTCCGCACCGCGGGACCTCCAGACGCACGTCAACGCGCCTTTCCATTGACTTACGATACAGATCCACTTTTGCGGCACGACTGAAACGTGGTGTTGTGACGCTTCCCCTCATGTGTATTATGATGGGCGTTCCTCAAGTTTACCACTATGGGCGTGCGTTTGAGCCAGTGGGGAATGAAAAACAAAGGACCGGCAAGAGACTTCCCTCCGTCTCCATGTCCTCTACTTCTATTGGATAGTCGCGTCGCGTTCAACGGATTCATTTGCATAAAGTTGAGCTTGTTTTTCAAATTTGAGGAACGCCCATCAACATACAGATGAGGGCCAGCGTCACAACACCACGCTTCAATCATGCCGCATAAGTGGATCTGTATCGTAACATTGAAATCACTCGCGCCAGACGCTCTAATCGCGTTTGGTGTGAATGCAGCATAACACGCCAGTGGGCGGGGCCAGAATTGCAATGATGAAGTAGGCGTTGTTTTTTTTCTGCAGAGGCGATCTTTCAGATCTTTCACCGATAGGCACATTCCACAATGAGTTGTTCGCTGGGCTTTCCAGGCTAACATGGAAGTTTTCAGTACTGAAACGTACAGGATATTCTTATAGTATGATGACCTCTTATATGTCAAAAGCTCATGGAAAATGTTATTTCTCAGTTCATGACCCCTTTAATTAGTAAAACTGATGGTCTTACAACTCAGCCCAAGCACAGCACTGTTCAGTCTCCCCAACAAAGCAGCATTTGTCGTCATGGAGAGTACCTCAAAATGAAAAAATATTTTTGTACATTTCCTAACACTTCCTAACACTAAGAGTCACTTTAGAAGGTGCACCTAGTGCTGGTTTTTTTTTTTTTTAAATGCTTCTTTTGTGTTAAAATAAGTGCAGAAGAAACCTTTAGGTCAAAATTACTGTTAGTAAGGGTTTTATTTTTTTGTTTTGGAAGGTTTAAAACACTTTTGTGTTATAACATCATCCTCAGAATACATGATGAGAAAGAACTGAATGTATTCAAAGCCCACAGTGATGAATCTGACTGCAAGGATTGGCAGTAGCCTATCATAATAAGATGTTTTTAAAAAGTTTCAATAACAGACTCATTGCCATCAAAGCAGAACGAGATAGATAGGAAGCAGCATTTCAGTTTTACTATTTAATCAAAAAAGAAGCCTATATAATGTACAGAGGCTGACTGTTTAAACACTGTTCGCTTTATTTGTAGCCATTTTTCATTCATGAAACTGTCAATAAAATGCTTAAGAAATGAGACAGATATAGAGACAGAACCATGTGTGTGAACAAACATTCTCAGTGTATCCTGTCATAGGTCGTGACTTCTCTGAGTTCTCTTCTTCCACTTTACATTACGTTCCCATACTTCCTGAATAGGTTGCCTTTTAAATGTTACCTCAAATACCACTTCATATTGCATTTAATCCTCTACAGTTAAAAAAAAAAAAGTCTGTCAGAATTGCTTGACATTCAGTCATTCGGGTTGTTCTCTTAGAGCCTAGTGCTTATCAAAGGCCTCGGTATGGATGGTTTCATGGGCTGAATTAATTCGAGCATGTCCCGGGAGCAGCCCGAGGGGGGATATGAGGTATAATCGCTGTAATCTTTGAACTACTAACAGATCTCAGAGCTAATTTGCTGCACTTCAGTTCTCTAATGCAATATATTTCTGTAAATTTCACCTTGCGTTTTGTGCCATAACATATTTACACATTTAAGGGATAGCGAATAAGGGTGAGTAAATGATTTTTGGGTGAACTCTTTCTTCAAGACAGTCCCAACCCTGTTCCTGGAGGCCCCCCAAAAGTTTGGATGTCTCCTTAATCAAACACAACTGATTCAACTCATCAGCTCATTGGTAGAAGCACTTGAACATGGGTGCGTCATAACAGAAGGATCCAAAATGTACTCTTGGTGGGGTTCAGAAACAGGGTTGCAATGTGTTCCTAATTTCCATGTTCATTAACACTGTTTTCCAATCTATATACTTGGATGCAAGTCAAAAGGAGGGAAGCTTATCCTCTATACAAACAAACTAAAGTTGACTTAAAAGCAAATGCATTAAGAGATGATTGTATTTCTTGAGTGGAACATTGACTTTCTGTATTCAGCTGACACTCACTAAAAGTGCACTGATATTTCAAGCACGTCCTTTTCCTCAAGATGTCTAATCTTAGCTCGATATTTAAGAGGAAGGTCTTGGTCTCTAACGTCAGACAGCTATTAGATCGCAGTTGAATGTGTACATTGACTCAAAGAACAGTTCATACTTTAAAGTTGGGCTGGCATTTAACTGAACCCACCATTAGTTGCATACAATGATGAGAAAGCCATTATATTCTAGAAAGACACCAGCAGAAAGATGGGCAAACAATAAAAGAAAATGTGTCAAATTCATCAGATATATAATTGATCATCTGAAGTGATTCTTTTAGTGTTGACAGCATACTGGAAAATACAGAGTTCAATCCATTTGTAACTCCTTGACATCTTCAGCATGTTGCTTTTAAACCAAAATAATTGTACCCCAATCAAACAATTGTAAAGCCTTAATCTCCAATACACATTATTCTAGGGCCCCCTTTAAAAAGGGGGCAATTTTGAATAAAAATCTATTTCCCTAGACACAATAAACTTTTGATAGCATTGCATTTTATATATAAAGCTGTCACAGATGGTCACCTGAAGTGGCAAACACAGTATAATAACCCTAACATTAAATATTCTACAACTAATTTATTATGATTAAATACATTATATATCCACCTTATTTTTTCAATGCGGAAGGTGTTTTCTGTGTTCTGATTAATAGGGAAATAATGAGAAGAATATATCAAAGTGCAGAGTGTTTTTACTACAAACCAGCGTGTGTATAATTAAGATATACAATATCAAGAAGCATAATGAGCTGTTTTGTACAGCTAAAAATAACTGAAAGCAAATGACACCGGAAGCCAGACACATTTCAATTACAAATGGCCGTACTCGCTCTTATCTGAAAAGTAAGGTGTATACCTGGGCTGTGTTCCATTCCACTTTTAGAGAAGCAAACATCCCTAAGCACTTCCCCTCGGGGGAAACCCCACCGCCATTTTAAAGTGCGGTCCACTTTGTGACCAACGAGCGAGTCTAGTCCGATGTACACTTAAAGCAGCTCTATATCCCACAATTCAACTTAATTGTGATATCACAGCAGATCACACTTAACTTAAGTGTATGATATTACTTATTTTGAGAATTAAGCCTCGTAATTGTATTGGCTGGTCTTGATGATGTCATGAATCAGCTGATTGCTTATCTTCCCATTACGAGACATGGCCTGCATCTCAATGTGCATAGAGACAGAGCGGCACGCATCATAATCTGAAAACTACGTCCACAGGGAGGAAAACAATCCAACTCCCTCCATTGACTTTATGTTGCGTGAAGCTGCCTCCTTGTCATTTCTGACTTATAACAAAATAAAGAACAATGTCTAAAAGCTGCTATGTGCCAGGGTATACTAGCCTAGAAATCTAGACGCACCCTAGCGGCAGAACATTTATTTTGCCGCGAGTGTAGTCTAGCAACTCTCGGTAGACCTGAGAGCTGGAAAAACCAAACTCTGGTCAGGCCAATCACAGCGTGTGTAGAGTCGGTGGGCGGGCTTAACATAATGACAGCACGTCACGGCAGAGTTGCGGAGGTTCTGCGAGCTACTCGTAAACAAAGAAGCTGGCGAACAGCGGTCTTTTGAATCGGCTTTGGCCGCGACTCTGGAAGACTTGGAGTTAAGCTTTTCTTTGAAAAAAGAACAAAGAACGGCACTGAAGTCATTCTTAAGAAAAGAAGATATGTTCGAAGTTTTGCCTACCGGATACGGCAAAAGTCTAGCCTGGATGCCAGCCGAATTTAGCCCCGCCCACAACATTTGAGCAATTTTATCTATGTCGGTCGACTCGGTCCCCTTTTTCCTTACCTTCCGTGTTATTACCTGTATCCACTTTTGCCTCCTTAAAGGCTGGCTTTTACGGGTCGATAGCTTATACAAATGTAATTCTGGGTGTTTTAGCTTGTTTGCTGTACACCCTGTAACACAGCAGCTTTTAGGCATTGTTCTGTCTTTTGTTAGAAGCAAGAAATTACCCACCCCCATGTGGGCATGGCCTAAATGCGCTCTGTCATACCATCCAAATAGTACTTTTGCGATACTAAATACTATGTGACATTAGTAATATTCAATACTATTTAGGGCGGATAGGGTGGATGGTATACACATTGGGATGCAGGGAGGGATAGCTGCAGATAGGAGGAATAGGCGTGCCGAAAGGTGAATTGCTACAACAGTCTCATGCTCCTAAAGGCTGCAATTATTTGTTCAAAAACCCAGTAAAACAATAATATTGTTACACATGTATATATTATTAGAATTTATAGTAACTGTTTTCTATTTTAAGTATAGCCTTTCTCATTACTGTAGTACGTTTACCAAAAAATCTGTTTTCACTCTAGGCTCAGTTGGGAGTCAGATGAAGGTGAAACTCGTGAAATTTCCAGCAAAGTTCTTCATATCTTCTCCATGTCAACATTACTGTTGTTTTTGACACCACTGGGCATGGATAAAACATACTGGAATATTTACGATTCTTTAGAAAACACAGCTACTTTTGTACGGCTGTCAATGGGAAAAGGTGGTTTTGCCCCCAGAAAGGTGTAATTATGACATCTACCAGCAGGGGTTACTAGCCAAACCTTGACCCCTTTTATAGATCAATAAAGAAGATGTATTTGTCTTTTCTGTCATGACTCATGAGACATATTGGCCTTCGTAGAATTCCACAGGAAGAGATTTAAGCTTTTGGGCTTGTTAGCAGACACTCTATTCACCCTATTTATGGAAAAACATAACTCAGATTAAGTAACATTTGTTAAGCACATGAAATTGTCAGTTAAATAGGGAAATAAATGAAGAGCTTGTGTTTTGGCAAACATCCACAATGTCATAATGCTGTATTCAGAGAGCTGTATGAGACTGGTGCCACAAGTCATTGTGTTTCTGGGAGAATAAAAAACATAGTCTATTATTTAACTTTATTACGAAAATAGAATTTCAGACACTCCAAGCTTGTGACCATCATGTGGTGAAAATACTTTCCAGAATAAAAAACATCTGCCCTGTGTTTCAAACACTTGCCAAACTTCACCGCTGGATAAATACCCATACATTTCCACAAACCTAAAATATTCATTTAAAAAAATGTAAGGTAACCATAACCACTCTCATCATGGTTCCAGCCATTGCCTATGGGGCTACTAGCGGAAACAATATAGGTTTTTGTGCACCAAACCCTAGAGGGGCATTCAGAACCGGATTTAAGAATCGTTTATATATTTGAAGCAGAAGAACCCCCTCTATCCCAGTCCTCACACACACACATTCATAACAAAGACAAAACTGTGAAGTCTGACATAAAAAAGTACAAGAAAAAATGTGTGTAAGTAAGATGGGGAGAAGAGGCAGGGATGGAGGGGGGAAAATAAGTTGTAGGAATGCTCCTTTTATTTTTTTTATTGACTGAGGGCGGGACCTTCAGAAGCAAATATAGGGCCCGAACTCAGTAAAAGTTGTACAGGATCACTTACCCAGTGGCAGTCTTCCCTTCATCCTCATCATTAAAACACCTAATAATCATCATCTTTAACCTATCCTAAGACATTATGGGAAGACAGAAGATGCTTCTGGAAAAGATAACTCGGACCTTGCAGGTTCGGAACATGCTGATGCGACAGGCATTGGCCGAATGCCTTGGCACCCTCATTCTAGTGGTGAGACCCTTTTGTTGTTTTTGTCATTGATGAGTTAGTGATGAGACAAATCGATTCAGCTATAATGAAAAAACCATCCAGTCAGTTTTGGATCCTTATTGTAAAGCAGTTTATTCATTTTGAGAGGAACAATTGTAAACAATTCAGAGGTGTAGCATTCAGGAATGTGGCTAATGATGATTTGCAGGCTTGGGTACACTTATGTTTATTCAAACACATTTTCTACAGTTTTTTCTTCTTCTTCCAAAATATACATATACTTAAAACGTATATGTATTAAATGATAAAATCTTAAATTTCAGTTAATTCGTTTGTAAAAAAAAAAAAAATTATAATAATTACATTGATCACTATAAAAAGTGTTTAAGTAATTTCAACGTAAATTACATTAAACTGACTTTAAAAATTAGCTGAATCAATATAACATGTTATCATAACTTATTGATCATATTTTTTTTTAGAGTGTGGGCTTGATAAATCACTAATGATGCAAAGATTGATTTATTGTCTATCTTTGATGAAAATGTGGAAGGGATACATGCATGTAAGATGTTAAAAATAATCTATATGCTTTCATCTGCTGAAAAGCAGAGGTTTTATGTTCTTTTTTTGCCCACCCTTTTATACAAGTATTTTTTATACTTTGTATTTATACACTTTGTATTTGTACTTTTAATAAGAACGTGTCTTTTTTTCCCTCAGCTTTGGCCAATAATGGTTATTAAAGCATGGAATTAAATGAATCTTCAAAGCTAAAATAAGTTTTCATTTTGTTACTTTTTGTAGCAAAATGTCTCCATTGCAGAACACTGTGAGATGGAGTGAATTCCAAGTCCTGCTGATAGCCAATTACTGCTTTACACAAGTTTCTGACACTTCACAGTGGGCCATTTCATTTCCTAAACCCAGTTAAAAACGTTTAATCTGGATCAGAATTATCTATAGATTTGGAAATCCCATGATTTGCTATCCAGGATCAGGTCATCTATTTTGTGAGATTACCTGAAATATTTTTCAAAGCAAAATGATTGAATCACCCTGATCCAGATACACTTTTTCAGATTACTAGTGCTCCAAATGGGGTTGCATTTCACAGGTGCTAATTTGCGCTGCTCCTGGTCCTCCTCCTTGGTCATTATGGAAATGATCCGTCTGCGTCTGTGTTATTTAATGTGTGCGTCGTCAGTAGATCACAGAACTTTCGAGCTCTCATGATAATTTTCCCTATTTAGTAAATCTACCTATTTAGTAAAGTCTTTTAACGCCAACAGAGGGTTTGCGCTGGCGCAAGCTGTTAGTAAACTTGGCCCTTTGTGTTCATTCGCGAAGGACTCAAGTTTTGAGAGTGAATGCAACGTTTCTTGGAGGAACGCAAAACATTCGCTAGCGAACGTAAAATAATTCAAATGAATTTTTCCTCACCATGTCCCTTTAGAGTTTCCCTAGCCCCTACATGTGACCCACAACAAAAGCCAACCTTCTGCTGGGATCAGAGGCCTGTTGCATGAAGCTAGCTGAACAAACTCTGAGTTTCAGAGTAGGTTTAGAGTTGACAAATCCAGATAAATCCAACCTGGTTTAGATCAAGTTCAACGGTCTCTCAAAGCTTGATATAAACGTTCTCTGTCAACTCGGGTTTAATCCAGAGTAAGCGCATGCACCTGAAAGTGTGACACGTGCAGAAAACAGCCAATCACAGTGTCCGTTTGATTCACTTCTCACAAGAGAGAAGGCACAATTCACTTCTCTTCTAAGGATTGAGCGATCGTTTTGAAAATTATGATGAAATTAAATGTGTTTACAAAGCAGGAATAAACACTGCTGCTGCAGCGACAGTTTGAGAAGGCAGCTGAAAGAATATCTGACTATATCAATGCATGATGTGAATCAAAGAAATATGCCTAATAATTATAGGTTCACAAAGAGCTCAAATAAATACACGTTGTTTAAAAGAATTATGAATGAATGATTTATATTTATATTAATATTTGGCTACTTGTCAATTTATATAAAAATTACATGAATATATTATATGAATTAAAAGTAATTATATTTCATATAATATAAATATAATAAATAGCACCAAAAGATGAGCAAAGTTTATTCACTATAAACTGCTTTAATTTGGAATGAGAGATACAGGGGGTGTGGCTTTATTGCATCTTTACTTGCAGCTGATTGGTCCAGTTTGGGTTTGCGATCTCTAACCCAGAATAAAACCTGCTCCAGAGCAGGTTAGCCGTGTAGTGTAAGTTACCATGGTGATGAACACTGCTAAAAACCAATCCACCCGAAAAAACAGAGTTTGCTCAAACTAATTTCGAACTTACTTGGGTAGAAACTGAAACCAGCTTTGTGCAACAGGCCACAGGATAATCCTGATTTGTTTGGATTAAAGGCATCCCAATCTTACTCAAAAGTTTTGAACAACACTAACTGAAGATTTGATCCTGATCAAAACCAAGATTGAGTTTTGGGATCTAATCCAATTTCAGAATCTTCAAGATTTGATCCAATCCAATAGCCGAAATCCAATCAGATTACACAGGAACGGAACACAAGACATGTAACCATAACAGAGAACCTGATTTCACCAAATGCAACCAGCAAACTTTGATCAACAAAGATGTTAATATTTATTATTCTAATAATCATTAATATTAATCATATAACCTGATTAATATTCCAATCAACCAATCAGATTTGAGGGACACGTTTACATTTTATGTCAAGTTAAGGCTTACAACCAGGGTAAGGTGCTTCTACATCAGTGTTATAGCCTGACAAGCCAGACCCACATCAAGATGTTGGGTCTGGGAACTCACCATTGGCATTGCTCAATCCGAGGGGAGGGATAAACGGTTGTCTTTCAAATTCCCTCTGCACGCAATAGGATAGCGCTACAACCAACCAGAGCAAAGAAGAAGGTGAAGCGGAGCTAGTTGATAGATTAAACTTTCGCCGTATCCGGTCGGCAAACCTCCGCACACATCTTCCTTTCTTAAGAATGACTTCAGTGCCGTTCTTTGTTCTTTTCTCAAAGAAAAGCTTAACTCCAAGTCTTCCAGAGTCGCGGCCAAAGCCGATTCGAAAGACCGCTGTTCGCCAGCTGCTTTGTTTACGAGCAGCACGCGGAACCGCCGCAACTCTGCCGTCATTATGTTAAGCCCGCCCACCGACTCTATACACAATGTGATTGGCCTGACCAGAGTTTGGTTTTTCCAACTCACAAACCAACGGAGAGTTGCAAGACTACCCTGGCTGCAAATTACATTTGCTGCCGCTGGGGTGCGTCTAGATTTCTAGGCTATCAGTGTTATTCACCTATAATTTCCCTCTGAGTTTCCCTCATTAATTATAATGTAATGTTATGGGTCAGCCAGGTCGGTCACAATACATTGTCAGGGTTATGACAATTAATAACATTCTACTTTAAAGGGGGGGTGAAATGCTGTTTCATGCATACTGAGCGTTTTACACTGTTAAAGACTTGAAAAAACTTAATGCAACTTAAAAAAAAGTTGGACGTTTGATGGAGTATTTCTGTGCCAAAAATACTCCTTCCAGTTTCTCATAAGTTTCGTAAAGTTTTTTTCGAGTATGGGTCTATCTGACGTCAGATAGGGCGGAATGTCCTTGTATGGGCCGTACAGGCTCTTCTCCCGGAAGAGCGCGCGCGCGATTAGAGCAAGAGAGCAAATGCTTTAGGGGAAGCCGGCTGCGCTGCAGTCACAGGACTTCACAAAATTTAACAATGTCACCAAAGATGAGTGTGCAAGACAACCCTGCACAGCTTCCCAAAGAACCCAGCGTTAATGGGACAGTGGATGGAGTTTGTTTTTCCGGAGGAGCAACAGAGTTGTGCAAGGGTTTTTGTTTGTTCCCTGAATTTCGGCGACGATGGTTTATAAACAAGGTACAGTTCAACTCCGGATTTGTAGCTTGTCTAATGCTGAAAGAGGGAGCAGTCCCAGCGATTAAGGTTCACGGTCGTATGTTGGAACCAGGCGGTGAGTAAAACTGCTTCAAATGTCTTTGTGTTGTTAGCTATTGACTCGTTCATTCAAATGGACTACTATTCTATTGTTTTTCTATGTAAACACACACTAGTCTGGCGTGCAAAGCCATTTGGCTTGCTACGGCTAACATTAAATCGCATACATAAACCAAATTATGTCCTCATAAACCATGACTAAACACACAAAAAATTTGTAAAACTCGCGAGCATGACAAGCCGCTAAGCAAGTATATAAGTTACAGTACATACCATTGAGACGTCCTGCTGTAGTCGTCGTTGCTGCTTCTCCTGTTCAATTTCAGCCTCTAGATCTGATTCTGGATCATATATGTATGGCTAAATCTGATTGATCTCAATGGTTTATGTAGAATAACGTTTTTTTTCTCCACGTTTAAGGATGTCAGAGCTTTCAGACGCTCTCAACGCAATAGCTGCGCGCGCTCATCATTCTTTAGCTCCGCCCACACGATACGCCTCCAGCCGCTCGTTTTTTTTTTTGAAAGACTCTGTACAGCGTATCTTTCTTTTATAAATATAATAAAACTAAAGACTTTTCGGAGATATGAAGGATGCAATACTAGTCTATAGGTACTCAAGATTGACACGAGATTGACTGAAACTGAGTGTTTCACCCCCTTTAAATTCCCAGTCTAAACCACTGAACACAAAACAATAACTAGAAAATATTGTTTTGTTAGTATCTGACACGATTGTTGCTGTTAATATGTTGCTCTTCTGCTAAACCTCAAAAGAAAAAGTTGTTGCTACTGAGACAAATTTATTATCATTAGTAGAAGTTATTATAATATTTCATATCATCACCTAGTTAAACATCTCGTATTGTTGTACTTTGTAAACTACAATGCAATTAACAGGTAAGCAAAAGCAACAAGAGTTGGGCACAACAGGGTCGACTATCAAGAATTCAAGACAGCCCATATCCGGAATACATTTGACACACCACAGAGGGATCACAGGTTAAACCATATCTCATCATCTGTTTTCAATGGAAAGTAAGACTCCAGAGCAGCAATATCTGGAGAAAAATACAGCTCCCCCACGCCCATCTGTTGTTTTCTGATGGTACTGTGCGGTCTAAGAACCCCCCATCCAGAGGCTGATCATGCGACTCAATAACGGCTGGCAAACACAGACAGGCTAGAGGGCATTACACAATGGAAGAGAGGGCAAGTACACACACACTCATAAGCACATTATCTATCAAATCCACATGGTGCCCATAACGTTTCGCATTCCTTGAAGAAAAACAGGTACGTGACGCCAAGGATGTCTAGCTCTGCGTCTAAAACCTGCAATCATTCAATGTGGTGCTTTATTGAGATTTATTTGCTGAAATTCTATGCTAATCTATAGCCTAATTAACTTTGTTAGGTATCTAGCCAAGCTTTGCCATCAGACATCACAAATGTGTTTGGTGTGCAGTCTCACACAAAAGACAAAAACTGAGCAAGTGGTTAATTGGATTTCCATTCTTAATGTGTCTATTTACAGATGTTTGGCTGTGGTGCTGTCGCCCAGTTGATTTTAAGCGGAGGTTCCCATGGAATGTTTCTGACGGTGAATTTTGCATTTGGGTTTGCCGCTACATTGGGAATCTTAGTTTGTGGGCAAGTCTCAGGTAACGTCAGTCATAAGCTTCTTAAACTGTCAGATTTTTTTCTTTTCCTGGGAGAACACAGGAAATTTCAGATTTCAGATGTGACATTTCAATGCAGTGAGTCACACAGCTCAGAACCAGATATTAAAATGTTTCAGCCAAACATTCACCAGATGGATTTAAACTAGCAAAATTACATTACATTCTTTTCTACTTTTAGAATTTTTTATTTTCAGACATTATTGGGTGGAATAAATGACTCATGGTTAAAGATCATATTCAGTTCCATTTTTGATAAAAAACCAAGACAATATGAGACATCAACTGGCAGTTTTGACTTTAACATTTCAAACAGAGGAATAATTAAATATATGAGTGTTTGGACTATAAGTGAAGTCTGGAAGGAAGGAAGTTGCAGACAGTTCCCAGACATAGATTAAGCCTATAACCCATGGCTAAAAAGGTTATGATAATGTTTAAGCCATAAAAAGTGTAAAGTGAGAGTCTATATCATTGTTTCATTTTCATTGTAAAGATCTCATTTCAAATGTATCAACATGTTGAAACTTTTATTTTACAGGAGGTCACATAAACCCAACTGTGACCTTTTCCCTCTGTTTGTTGGGGAGAGAGCCCTGGAGGAAATTTCCCGTGTACTTCCTGTCCCAGACTCTGGGGGCTTTTCTTGGCTCAGGAATAATATTTGCCATGTATTTTGGTGAGTTTTAGGACGGTTCAAGTATTTTGGTTTTCAATAATCCACATTTTTGTCAGTCCACATCCTTTGACAGTCTGTTGCAGCCAACAATGAAACTGCTCAGTTTATGAGGATTGTGGTTATAAACTGAGAGCTTTTGAAGATTCTATAACTCATGTTCACTTGATGCTTTGCAGATGCAATTTGGGACTTTGGACAGGGTTCTCTATTCGTTGTAGGGGACAATGCAACCGCTGGAATCTTTGCTACATACCCTTCTAAACACCTTACTTTGCTCAACGGCTTCTTCGATCAGGTAAGACACAAAAATCAGCATTCATTGAAGATATTTTGAAGAATGTCTGAGTGTTTGTCCATACAATGAAAGTGAATGGGGTCAAATGTTGTTCATTGTATGGACAAAAACAATCTTCAGAATATCATCTTTTGTGTAACACAGAAGAAAGAAAGTCAGTTTTGGAACAACATAAGGGTGAGTAAATGATGTAAGAATTTTCATTGAGTGAACTATCCCTTGACTTCAACACAGATAATTGGCACGGCAGCTCTGATCGTGTGTATCCTTGCCATTGTTGACCCTTACAATAACCCCATCCCACGAGGACTGGAGGCCTTTACTGTGGGCTTTGTGGTTCTGGTGATTGGTCAGTCCATGGGTTTTAACTCAGGTTATGCTGTTAACCCAGCAAGAGACTTGGGACCTCGGATCTTCACTGCACTTGCTGGATGGGGCTCAGAGGTGTTCTCGTAAGTCACTGTATACATTCTTTCCATCCATTTCACTATTGAAATCATCTCTAACACTGATGTTTCATCCAACCACAGAGCAAGCTCTTACTGGTCCTTTGTTCCCATCTTTGCCCCATTCATTGGCGCCGTGTTCGGTGTGATGGTGTATCAGCTGATGGTGGGATGCCATGTGGAAGGAGAAGAAAGAGATAAAAGAGAAGCAGTGGAAAGAGAACAGAAGGATAGACTCAATCTCTCTGCTGTTTCTGAGAAGGAGACAGCTTAAGTCTGGGTTCAAATGGAGTCATTTTCCACAGTTCCGTTTAGCCTTTAAAATTAAATTCAGATTTCATGACAATATAGTAGCAATATTGTGTATTTTTGCATATATTTTTGATGGGCAAGACCCAAATTAAATAACTTTTGAAGCTACCGGGCGGCTGTGCCCTTAACATCATGATTAGACTCAAACTAATTAGTCATATTTTTTGTACTGTATGTGCAATTAGTTGATATCCAAACAACTTAATTGTAGAATCGTAATTTGCATATCACTCTAATGATTCTGATCAGAACCTCTGTGTTTTATACATAAACTTACTAGTTATCCTTTTCAATTTATTCAAAAAAAGGCCAAACATAGCCAAATTAATTCATCCAATCTTCTAACAAGTCTGTTGTTGTCATCCGTTCATTTATCTCTAATGCTTCTATCTGCATAATTAATAATTATGAATAAGGGATATGATTTATGAATATCTTCACCCTTATAAATACGCCATCAAAGTCATGAAAATACCTGTTTCACTACCATTCCAATTTATTATCAGTGAATATTAATCAGTAATCATGCAGTGAGAAATTCAGTTATGTTTACATTTTTGGGAATGTATTTGTTTTTCAAGTTTATGTTTTGTTGCATTATGTGCCTGTTTCTGTTCTGGGAAAATGACAATGAGTTTACACTGACTATGCATATAATATTTTGTGCTCATTTATATTGTACTCTTTAAAAAATAAACTGCATTTTGGTAAGTAGTTAAGACTCCAATTGATCTGTAGTAGTTATATATGAGAAACATGCACAAAATTAATGTTCAAAATGATATGGTCATTTAACTGCAGGGGATGCCTTTGAAGTCCGTTCATGTAGTTTTTCAGTATATATTAGCATCATTAAAGGGTTAGTTCACCCAAAAATGAAAATTCTGTCATTAATTACTCACCCTCATGTCGTTCGACACCCGTAAGACCTCCGTTCATCTTCAGAACACAAATGAAGATATTTTTGTTGAAAGCTGATGGCTGAGAAAGGCTTCAGATAGGCCTCCATTGGCATTCAGTACATTTACACTCAAAACGTCGTTACAAAGTCCATCTCACCACAGTGGCTCTACAATAATTTTACGAAGCGACAACAATAGTTTTTGTGCGCAAAAAAAAATCAAAATGTCGACTTTATTCAACCTCTTCTTGTCTTCCGTGTATGCCTCCACGACGCATGCGCGAGAATATGACGTAGCGCCGGCGTTCGGGAATCCATGAAATGCACACTTTAGCCCGATTTTGAGCACTACGCCGAGACCTAAAGCGCGATCAATGTAGAATTCAACAGCTTAGATATACGCGCGTCTTCCTCTGCTTGTAAACAAATCGCTTCTGGGTCATGTGTCCGAACGCCGGATCTGCGTAAAATTCTCGCGCATGCGCCGTGGAGGCACACAAGGAAGACAAGAACAAGTTGGATAAAGGCGTTATTTTGATTTTTTTTTTTTTTTTTTATCAAAAACTATTGTCGTCGCTTCATAAAATTATTGTAGAGCCACTGTGGTGAGATGGACTTTGTAACAACGTTTTTAGTGCCTTTTATGGGTCTTGGGAGTGTGAATGTACTGAATGCCAATGGAAGCCTATCTGAGGCCTTTCTCAGCCATCAGCTTTCAACAAAAATATCTTCATTTGTGTTCCGAAGATGAACAGAGGTCTTACGGGTGTCGAACGACATGAGGGTGAGTAATTAATGACAGAATTTTCATTTTTGGGTGAACTAACCCTTTAAGTCCAGTAAAACTAGGATTTCTAAAGGAGAATCAAGGTTTCTTTGCCATTAAATAACATTGCAGATGTGTATGGATATATACAGAACAAAATTATGTCTGTTGTGACATTTTGTAACAAATCAAGAAGTGTCTTTTCACAAACAGGCGTATATTAAGTTCCCTTCGGTTTCCAGTAAGTATTGAGTGGCGAGGTTGAAGTAAATTGTCACAAACCGCTGCTTGAATTCATGGCAATAAACACAAAAGGAGTAAAACAAAAGAGCTGTAATTTAGTTCATAACAGCAGACACTATTTATACTTGCTTAAAATGATCACGCTGTAAACAAACAAAGCAACAAACTTGACTTACTGACATTCCAAGGCATAAAACTCTGCTTATGAAGCTCTTTCAAATATAAGATTGTAGTTTTCCCTATATTGGGGAAAGAAATGTATCATTTCTTAATGCACACTAACTGAAATCTGTTTTTAAGCCTGCAGAAGAGGGGATCTGCCATATCTCTAAATTATATTTAACTGAACAAAAACTTAATTTGGTCAAAACGTAATTTAAGCATTCAATATGAGTTATGAAAGTCTTTCTGATATCTGTCGACCTCACTTGTGTAAACTGAAGTGGATGTTGCGATTTAATTTCTAACACAAATAAAAGTTAGGCCCAGACATCTTTAGGTATATCACGTAAAAGAATGCAAATTGTAAAATCTTATATGCATTGATCACAGCTCGCTCTCATGTAAATCTTCCAAATGGAAAGGAAAGATTGCAGTGCCTGTTTAGCTCAGTGGAGGGGAAAATAGAGAATGAAAATAAGAGATTTGTTTATTGGCATGAGATGGACGGAGATAACCCAGACCATGAATCTTAAATCACTGAGCACTCGCAGAGTCACTTCGTAGGTTTGTAGAAAATGAATGCAGTCGTTAAGAAGAATGTTTGTGGAATTGGGTTTGGGAGTTTGGGATGAGATTTGAGGCAAGCTAATCGAGGCTTTTGAAACCATTAAACCAATTTTCTTGTCGTCTTTGGATTTCTGCATGGTTCAGAACTGCAATGGGCTCCATACACAAATGTACCAAATTCTTGAGGTTTATTCAGATGTGTCGATGAGTCATTTTCCCTCATACCACACATATACATTTCACCACACTTCTTAAATGGTTAAGTTCACAGAGTGGGAATTTAATAAATATGATTTTTGTGAAGACTAACATTTATCAGTCCCTGCTGATTTTTATTTTTATCTTTCCATGATGGTCTGTGTATCAAAACACATGAAAGCTCTCTGACTATTATCTTTCTTGAGTTCCAGCGAGGTTCCCATGACAACTGTTGTTGCTGCTGATTGCGTTACTCGTCCATGTCAAGTACAGACAAGAGTCTGTATCATGGAAGGAAGAAATGGAAAATGACTGACAGTATAAACTGAAATATCTCTAACGGTTTCTCAGATTTGCACTTGGTTAAAATGGAGCAGTGCTTGTTTGATGGGAGTGTATAACTACCATTTATTGTTTTTTGCTATTTGATCCTTCTGCTTAAAATAATAATTCAAAGAGAGGTGTCTAATACGAGCTTAGTGTGGCATAATTGTGAATTATTATTATTAACACTCCAACTCTGGGGATCATATTACTCCTGGTTCTTGGCTCAGTTAGACAAGACCAGTTTGATAATGTCACGATGACACAGAAGTAGTAACAGATCTTTTCTTCCATATGGACCCTTTTCACATTTCCGGCGTCATCATAGGGTAAAATTATATAGTAGTACAACATATATATTTTTGCACCAATCTCAGAAGAAAAATAATGTGATACGGTTCCTATAAAATATATCAAGAGATTATGTTGAATTATGTTGGGAATAGGGAGAGATGTCAAATTTATGCAAAAGCATTTTCTGTTATTTGCAAAGGTAAGAAACCACAAAGTATAGCATTATAAATGTAAAAGGGTGAGTTCAACCAAAAATTTAAATTAGCCCATGATTTACTCACCCTCAAGTCATCCTGTAGTGTATATGATATTCTTCTTTCAGACGAATACAAACGGAGTTATATATAAAAAAAAATGTCCTGGCGCTTCCAAGCTTTATAATGGCAGTAAACCGCAGGCCAAAATTTTAAGCCCAAAAAATTGCATCCATCCATTATAAAAGTAATCCACACGTCTCCCAGGGGTTAATAAAGGCCACTTTCCATATTCAACTTACGAAAAAAGCTGCGAGAGGTGTTACACTTTCTTCGTAAGTAAGAATAAGTAAGAATAGAGAAGGGGGTCTAGCGGAAGCTAGATATTTTACTTCATAAAGCTTTAAAGATGGATATTTTTCCTTTATTAACCCCTCGGAGCCTATGGCATTATATTAAGATCGTGGCATGAAAGGTTGCAGTGATTAAAGATAATTGTAGCCGATCACTCATGCTGAGCGCATGAAAGCAGCGATCTCGTCCTTGCAACTCAGTTTCTGTACACTAACAAATGCTTTCATCTTCACCAACAGTGCAAACGTGATATAGTTAAGAGATTTGTTGAATAAAACAGGAGTCACTGATAAACGTGTCACTGATAAACTCTCCTGTTTGATTGACAGATTCAGCGCGTGCTGCTCAAACGATTGCAAAGGGAGCTTTCTTTGATCACTTTCTTTATAGAATTTAATCACCAACAGATTATTTTCATTCTACTAAGAGAAACAACGCAAGTTGATGTTTAGTCACTGGTCTGATTTACTCACACACAGACAAAGAACATCTGACTACACGAATCATCACATTTCAGATCAGGCATTAGAATGAACACAGTTACTTACATGTTGCATTACTGTTGAGCCCAGGCACTGCACAATAATTGTAATCCTCAACGGCATGTTTATTGCTTTGTAGCTCAATGGTTTAACACTAGGCCTATGTTTCATGTGCGAATCGGTGGGCGGGGCTAAACAGGCAGTGATGAAGTAGGCGTTGATATTCTTCTAAGGCGGTGCTTGCCTCCCTTTGACGTCATAGATCCCCACTTTGAAAAGCCAGTCGTTTGCTGGGCCTGGTGTCTATAAAAGCTTTCCTTTGACTAACAAGGAAGTTTTCAGCTCTGAAACTTACAGGATATTCTTATATTACCATGACCTTTTATATATCAAAAGCTCAAGGGAAAGTTGATTTCTCAATTCATGACCCCTCTAAATACTTTGTCAGCATTTGCTGTAGCAGTGCAGCACACTTTCAGAATAGTAATGGGAAGTTCAGATCATTTTACTGACTTGGAACTTTGAATCTCATTCATCAAAATTAACTAAACTTTTTTTCAAGTCATTTAGTTCATTTCAGCAGAATATCATTTAAATTTTACATATAATGGCCAAATCCCCCAACACATCAACTTACGCAACGTTGCTCACATTTAGAATAAGAAAAAATGCAATGCAAGGATGAGGACAAGGCCAAATTATGAGAAACAGAAACTAATTCATTCATCTGGGCCTTCATCCAGGCTATGCAGTCAGTTTACCTCACCTCCCAATCTGAGTCGTTCGTTCATCATGTGACATCCCCATAAGCCGAGCTATGTAGTCTGGAGTAAGTTACCGGATACAAAATTCATTAGTTCATGTCTCGAGTCTCGGGTTTGAGTTGTTCGTTCATCACGTGACAGCCACATAAGCTATAAGGCTATGCAGTCTGTACCAGATAATTGATTAGTTCACATCTCGAGTCTCGGGTTTGAGTCGTTCTTCATCACATGACAGCCACATAAGGCTATTCAGTCGGTACCGGATACAGAATTGCAGGGCCGTGCAGAGAGTTCTTCAGAGGCAGGGGCTCAAATGTAAAAAAGGGGCAATATGTAAATATATATATATATATTAGGGGTGTAGCGGTGCACAAAACTGACGGTTCGGTACGTACCTCGGTTTTGAAGTCACGGTTTGGTACGGATTCGGTACAGCAGTTTTACAAAATTGCTTTTTATTAATTTTTATTCAACAGTGGTTTAATGAAAAAAAAAACTGTGTCTGTCCTTAAATGAATTCAGTTATAACTAAAAGTTTCTTAAAGATAATGCTGTAAACTATATAGGGAGCCCTTAGGCTACATATTGCTATTAAAGATTAACAACAGAGCCCAAACTATTAGCCTAAATTCATTTGCTATTTATTTTTAGATATAAAAATCAACACTCATAAGCTTCACATAAGGCAGTTTTTGCATTAATATCTAAATCTAATTATTATTATTTTTTTCTCCAACTCGTTGTTGAAATATAATCATTTAGTGGCTGTAATTTTCATGACAGGTTTATTTAAACATACATTAAATAAACAAGACATCACTAACAGGCTAAGTGGAATATAATGAATATATATAGGCTAATATAATGAATATATAGGCTAATATAGGCCATGTATTCAGTGAAAGAGTTAATCTCTCTAGTGAACTCACAGCTGTGGACACTGAATGACTTCTGAGGTAAATGTGATTCTACATGACTTAGTTTGTTTACAAGCTGTTTTATTGTCTTTCCGCGGTTGAAACACCGATGGAGCGATTACACAACATATGATACGTTTCAATAGAGTCTGGGAAACAACGTCATTGCGCATTGCATTATGGGTAGTCGCCGCCATGTTTTAGGACAATGACAATGATAACAAATGCGAATCACCAGAGGAAAAAACGACTGTATTTACTTTAATACTTTTTAAGAACTCTTGCTTGCACTCACTTATAATCAATGGACTAATATTTGAATCTCTTACGTACATGAGCGCTCAGTTGTGCGGCCAGGACATTGCACATATTCATCACGTTTCATACAATGAGAAATCAGACGACCGCCTTCTATCGCACCATGCAGCTTTGAAATGATTTGTATTTGAAAGCGCTTTAGCCTACAGTTCTAAAAAGTTTTACTGGACTTAAATGGAACAAGTACAAGATTTCCTTCTACTGAGAGAAGCTGAACAATGAAGCATTTCCAGACGCGTTTCATGCATTATTTATGGTGTGAGCACATTCAAGCGGTTCAGAAAATATTCATCTGTAATATATCTGTTATAAATAATAAATACAAATTATAAAGACACATTTTGGCTAAGTTGTTTATTTCCGAGTGTTATGCTGCCTTCAAGTGCTCTCGGAATTATCGTGAATAGGAGTTTCCTAGGTAAAAATTGCACATGAACGCCCTCCACTTTCGAAATATGAATGGGATGAGCTTGTAATCACGACTTCAGAAGTGGGAATTGTCAAATTTCCGATAGCACGTGAAGGTAGCATTACTTTCACTTACTCTTGTTATTTCCAAGCTGGTAAACTGAAATATTGCGCGTGATTTGAGATGTGTTTTCCACGCAGCTTGTAAAAGAGCGGCTATGGCAGTTCATAACACAGCAAGCGGTGACCATTCAAATGTGTTTTTAACTGTATAATACAAGTTTTAAAGTCTACCTCCACTACTACTCATTCTCTAATGTAGTGCAGTGTCCTAAAGACCATGAATGCATTGCGTTGCTGACGTCACGTTCCCATTCTCTATAAGTTGTAATGTATCCTCAACATACCTTTAGATATTCATTTCTTTAGGAAGAGATGATCGCGGTCACTCGCGGTCACTCGCGCGCCGCGCGCTGCCGCTTGAAGTTGAACTGATACGCGTCTCTCTGTCACGTCACATATAGGCTAATAGAGCGTTAAAACGGCATTTATCGTTTGAATTTCGTGAGAAAATGGACTGAATACTTAATATGTTCGTGTGGGAACTCGGATTGAAGTGTGTTCCGCGCTTTAAACAAGCCGACTGTTAACTGTTATAGATTACATTCATAACCGTTCTGTACACGCGCGCACCGTACCGAAAGCCCGAAACGTAGTTCGTCTGTCCATGTAATTTTCAACCGATTTATGATTAAGAACAGAAAATTACCGCTCCACTTCACATGCCCAATGGAATTTGAACTTGCTTTGCCAGATCACGATTGGTTGGTGTAGGCCTAGGCCTATATAGGCTACATGACAAACGGGCATTGGTGAATTGTGTAATACTTTAAAATATATAATATATAGATTTGTAATTAAATCAACACATTAGCTCTGATTATGGATGAAAAAAAAATATTGGTTTACTTTTTTTCCCGCGAGGCCACACACTCTCTGAAAGGACCATATTTGGCTCGAGAGCTTCCGAACAGAGGAAAATCAGCAATCAACCAAAACGCACGCAACCCATAGCAACGCGTTATGGCAACGCCTCAACAGAAATTGTCCGACTTTTGAGCCGTTCGTTACTATTGTATACATTGTCATGAATGTCATGTTATAATAATCACATTTATTTAGTTTTATTGACCACGATATTATCATTGATATTTGTCTGAGAGGGGCACTTTTGATTCATTTTGAAAAAGGGCAGGGGCTCAAGCACCCAAACCTCCCCTCTGCACGTGCCTGCAGAATTGATTAGTTCACGTCTCGAGTCTCGGGTTCGAGTCGTTCCTTCATCACGTGACAGCCACATTATAAGGCTATGCAGTCGGTACCGGATACAGATTGATTAGTTAGTCTCGGGTTCGAGTCTCTGTCTTCTTTTGTCACTGTCACAGTGAGCCTCTGTGACAAGAGACTCTTACTATGGAGAGAACTCTTATTCTGACAAAGGACTGAGAACATGCATACATACACTTTTTATTGTAACATCATGCACACATTATCTGTTTTGCGCAAAACATGAACACATGAACACAAAAAAAATGTGTTTGTGTCACTGATTGTGTATTGTTTAGTAGTGATGTTATGCCTGAAACCGAGGCTTCGAAGCGTGTGTCGAGAACGTCCTGCACCTCCCATCGGAGCTCCGTATCGAGGCTTGTATCGTTTCAGTGAAGTGACGTCACCGATGACGTTCGAAGCCTCGTTTGAGTGCAGCGAGGTTCACTATGACGTCAAACTACACAAGCACTTAACTGCCCTCTCTTAAGTCCACATTAATCATTTACATTTATGCATTTAGCAGACGCTTTTATCCAAAGCGACTTACAACTGAGGAGTACAGGAAGCGATTCATCATGAGGAGGCAGCAAAACACAGAAAGTGCCTGAAGTACTACGTTTTGGACATCGCACAGAGCATCACACACTAGGGTAGGGAAGAAGTAGAGGAAAATAGAAGGAAAATATTTTTTTTTTAAGATAAGGTTAAGTGATCGCGGAAGAGGTGAGTTTTCAGCTGTCGTTTGAATGCTGTCAGTGATTCTGCAATTCGGATGGAGGTGGGAAGATCGTCCCACTGGAGAGGGATTTTCTGCCTCTCTGTGATGGTACCACAAGCCGTTTCTCCTTAGCGGAGCGAAGGCTTCTGGTGGGGGTGTAGACTTGTAGGAGCGAGTCAAAGTATGCAGGAGCGGAGCTCGTGGTGGATAAGTGTGAGCGAGCGTAAGCGCCTTGAACTTGATGCGAGCAGCAAGCGGTAGCCAGTGCAGAGAGATTAAGAGTGGTGTGACGTGGGCCCTTTTGGGTTCGTCAAACTTTAACTTTGTTTTATCCTATCTAAAGAACGCCATTTCCCTCTGTTCAACAAAAGCACTCCCCAGTTACAAAATTATGAAACATTGAGCATAAATACTTGAATGATTTGTTTTTGTGCGTGTGTGCGTGTGTGTGAGTGAAGCCTTTGTGAACACATATTGGCACTGTCACAGTCCTGACAATTTTTAAGCACCATTTTTGCATTGACCAGCAGGTGTCTCTAGTGTGCATTCGAAGCCTCAAGAAATGAACCACTTTTCAACACATCTGGCTGGAAAGCTTCAAAGCTTCTTGAAGCTTCATTTCGCCACTATTGTTTGGTCCTGTCCTCACCATGCCATTTCTTCTTCAGTTATACATTTCACTATGTTGATTTATGTATTGTGTTAAGAAGTAAAACAAGACCGGTAATCATGCTAAGTGTTTATTGTTTCCATACCACATACATATTATAAATAGTACTTACGTGCTGGAACTTTTTCCCACCACAAACAGGCAAAACCCAGTCACAGTAAATGCCACCATTTTTGAGTATCCCATTCCCGCCAATAGAAGGCACAGTTCATTGTTCTCATGTGTGAGGGGGAGTTTGGTGATCTATTTGATTCTTGCTTTAGTATTCTTAAACAGGAAAAATTAATTGAGTTTGTTTTGTTCCCAAATGTTTATCTATTTTTGTATTATTATAACGGTCTAACTCTTAATACATTTTTTTTCATGTCTTTCTTAAAGTTGTTACCTTTAAATTTCCTAATGTTTTAGCCCAAGTAGGAGGGGCTTGTCCTTTTTAAGAGGGCCTCTCAGTTGTTCAGGAGCTGGTAGAGTGAGTTGGAGATAGCTATTGCTGTAATTTGGGCCAATTCGTTGGCATAGCCAAAAAGTTTGTTTTTTTATTCTCACTGTAAAATATAATTTGCACTCCTTTGGAAAACCTTTATTTGTGCACTTTTTGGAATACTTTTGGAATACTTTTTGGAATTGGTACTTCTTTGTAAGGAAGTTTGGGAATTATTAACTAATTCTGTGTCCAAATACAGCTGTCACGTCACATGACAAAAGAACGGACGACTCAGAAGAGTCAGACCCGAAGACTCAAGAGGTGAACTAATAATTTCTCTTTCTGGTACAGAACCTATGGGATGTTGCGCATACGTGGTCAACACAAAATGAACGAATCACTCCCTGAGACAATTCGTTGTTCCCGAGTCATATGAAAGATTAGTTCAAAATTAACGCATCGATCATGATACATATTGAGTTTTGATACATGATACATATTCACTGTACATATTCACCTGTAAATTCTGTTTATAGTAATTACCATCTCTCTATTTATATATATTCAGTACATATCCATGTCCTGCACTTATGCAACCATTGTATATCCTGCACTTGCTGCTATTGCACTTCTGGTTAGACCTAAACTGCATTTCGTTGCCTTGTACTTGTACTTGTGTAATGACAATAAAGTTGAATCTAATCTAATCTAATGATTGACCCATCACTATTTCAGAAACCCTCCCCCTTCCCCAGCTCCACCTGTATAGATCTGCTACTATATTGTACAGCAGCAGCATGTCTTACTTGCTTACAGCAGCATGTATTGGGAAGTCTACAGCAGCAGCAGCAATAACAGCACTGTAGCAGATCTATTCCGCCAAGACCAAACATATCCATTTCCAACACTCTGAGAGTTGTCATGACAGAATTTAGTTTTTTTTGCTAAAATTGCCCCATCTTGTGGATATAAGGAATGTTATGAAGGAACATGAACTGCAATTGCAGACACGACAGTTTGAGGTGTATCCAGGAACATTCTGATCATATTAGAAAATATCACTGTCTCTCATGCACGCACAGTGTCTTCATGACCACCATTTGTCAGAATCGTTTCTATTCTTTCACCACAAACTGCTGTGGTGAAAAAAAATCTCTCAGAGATTTGAACTAAATGTCGGTGGTGACATAAATTGTCGATGAGATACTGCTTTTCTGGTCCCCACCCACTGCTCAAACTTCAGAGAGGCGCTTGACATTTGGAATTCCTAAACGACATGGCCTTTCAGCAACGTGGATTCCCAAATAGATCTAATGTCAATCAAACTCCCAGCATCCTAGACCCCCAACAATGACATTCTGAAACTATATGCCCACTGAGGAGGCATGGATGTAGTTGTCAATAAGGCAGACATTAAAAAATAATTGCAAATCAATCCCTGTATGTACAGTAAACCAATTCATGCTTAAATGTGACCTGTAAAGCTGTGACTACCTCTACATTTACCACAGGGATTTTGATCAAGATTTTGATTTTGCATGATTACTTAACTATAAATAATAAGGCAATGTATTAAAATAACCAATAGTTATTAATTTGATGTTTTTCAGTTCCTTTTAAAAGGAGTAGTTCACACCAAAATGAACAATCTGTCATGCATTACAACGCCAAATGATATCCAGTTATATGGTCCAAATGATTATGATCTGGTTCAACTCACTGTATGAATAATCATGTACCAGCATTTACAGACCACTGAAGTGGAACTTTTGTATTGGATAATATGGTCTTTTGGTGACACAAAGCTGCCTTATGAATTAAAAATAATTGAAATATAGCTCACAAGTCATATGGACTACTTTTATGGTATGTTTCAGCCTTGAAAGCACACTCTAACAAATGCTGGGTTAAAAATAACCCAAGTTGGGTTGAAAATGGACAAACCCAGCAGTTGGGTTGTTTTAACCCAGCGATTGGGTTAATTTAACCCAGCAATTGGGTTGTTTTAAGCAAAAATTGAACCCAACCGCTGGGTTAAAACAACCCAACCGCTGGGTTTGTCCATTTTCAACCCAACTTGGGTCAGCATTTTTTAGAGTGCAACAGTCTCCATTCATTTTTCAAAACTGATAATTTTCTACATATTTGTGCTTGAGGGCAAAAAAAGGGGGGGGGGGGGTATTCCTGCAAAAACAAATACAGTAGGAGGTTGACAGTGATCTGTAAAAGACATCTAAATATTCATAAATATGTATGCTGAGGTAAATAGGGGGTCACATGTCAGTCAACGTCAAAGATATAGGCTCAAGCTAAATCGAAGAACGTCAAATCAAGAGAAGCCAACACCGTATCCATATCGCAAAACTAAACATCCCAAAAAACATGCTGACCTGTTTAAAATATTATCCTGAATAAAAACAGAAGCTTTTGTGACACAGGGCCACACACACAATAAATCCAGAAGGATGTTGAGAGGCTTTGAATCCATTTAGAAATCAGAGCGCTACAGACAAATTAAATATGAATATGTTTTATATTTACCAAGATATTTAACAGATGTTATAAAGAAATGAGACAAACCTATCTTTTTTTGTTTCTTTTTTTCCCTTGAGCAACACAGTGACACTGTGAGGTCAAAAGAGTGAATAACTCGAAAGAGTCACATTGGTGAAACTTTTTTAATATGAATTTCTCTACATTTTTATTCATTTTAGTTGACAACCATTTTTTACCAAAAAAAATAATATTAAGTATAAAAGCTTGCATAAAAATTATATATATGAATAATAAATGATTGCATAAATGTTTTGCAGATTTTTTTTATGCCAACCTGTTCTGGTCTTTTACCTGTGGCCTACGGGCCCCGATCAGTCCAAGAGTTTTGGGGTCTCATGGGGTCCCTGTTTCCTCACGCCAGGCCCAAACTATGGTTGATGAGTCAGTGTTTTCATGCTGAGAGATTCAAATGAATCTCTTTTTTCAGCTCTTAAGGGAATTTGGACTAAAGGGGCTTGGCAAGCAAGAGGCAATTATGCCCCTTTGGATTCTTTGAGTTCCTTTGCTTATGTGTGTAGTTTTTGGTAAAGTCAGACTGTATTTAGTTATTGTGAATAATTCAGTAGCATCACTCTTAAGGTAAATAGGCCTGGTTTCACAGATTCACAAATGAATTTTCATAAATTCCATTATGAAATGAATGTTATGAAAAACATTTCATATTTATCTACAAGTTGTTTTATTACTTTCTATGTTAAAGAATTAGTTCACTTTCAAAATGAAAATTAGGCTACTCCATGATTTACTAACCCTCAAGCCATCCTAGGTGTATATGACTTTCTTCTTTCACAATCGGAGTTATGTGGGGGGTTGGTTAATAAAGGCCTTCTGAGGCGAATAAAAATAATTAAAGAGACAGTAGTGAAGTATACAGATGCATGAGTATGAATTTTTGCCCAAAAAATTCTATATAAATAGACCGCCCTCTTTTCTTATGTTGCACTGACACCTAGCGGCAAAACACAAACGCACACGTTTTTATTCAAATTACCTCCTAGTTAAAAAATGTTAATAGCTACCGTGTTTTCTATTACCTTGGGTAAACAAATAAACACAATGAAACACGCTGGCATAAACTGAACACATATCATAAATGTCAGATCGATATAAGCTGCCACATTGTTATTGGAGTAGGTTGTACCCTAATTGTATGCAATTTATTAATAACAAAATCATTTTGCTAACTTACTTTGTGCTTATAGACCTATAACAGACTGTTTAGGGTTCACATTGCTGACAACTTGCCCAAATAGCCAACCTGTTACCTGAAATATTTTTTTGTTGTTGTTGCTTTTGTTAAAATTCTCGGCTGATTTTACTGTAGTTTGAATATAGTGAGTTTTAATGCAATGTTCACCCAAAAATAACTATTTTCTATGGAACACAAAAATTGTTAGCAGAATGCCCAAACTGCTCAATAAAACTGAATAAAAGTTGTTGGTTTTTTGTTTTTGTTTAGACCTACAATAAAAAAGTGAATGGAGACCATGGCTCTCAATCTAGATTTTAAAAGGCAAGTAAATAACAACATACACTCTAAAAAATGCTGGGTTGAGTTGTTCTAACCCAGCGGTTGGGTTAAATGTTTGCCCAACCAGCTGTGTAGGCTAGTTTTATTTAACTAAACTATTTTTTAAAAATTACTGTATGGCTTGCTTAAAATGAACCCAAAGTATGTTGGAAATTAACATTTATTCATACGTTTAATAAATTAACAATAACATAAAGTTTAATGAATGATAATTCAACAATAAACATGTATTAAATTGCTAAATTATTGTTGCCTCTAGTAATTGTGTGTCTGATTTTTAATTTCCAACCTATTTTGGGTTCATTTTAAGCCAGCCATATAGTAATTTTTAAACAATAGTTGGGTAAAATAAAAAAAGCCCAGCACGTTGGGCAAACATTTAACCCAACCGCTGGGTTTGTCCAATTTCAACCCAACTTGGGTTGTTTTTAACCCAGCAGCATGTTTTTTAGAGTGTAACATTTAATTCTGTTATGTTCTGATTATATGGCTTCGGAAAACTTTGAATACTTTATGATGCTTTCATGCTGATGTGCTACGATTCATGCTATAGCAATGATTTATATGTCATTCTAGGAACTTAAAGCCCATCCACGTTCGTAATGTTCAGGAAAAGCATTCATATTCTTCAGAACTTCTCATTTTTGCGATCCACTGAAAAAAAAAGAAGTAATGCTTTTCATATAAAAAGCATATTTGAAATAAACAACTTCTGAACAACTTGAGTGAGCAGTTAAATGCATACATATATACGCTAGATGGCGATGTGGTGCTTTCGCCTTGTTTACGTGTGTTGCCAGATGCGCTTTTTATAAGCGAATTTGGGCTTTTTACCAGCTTGCTTATTTCTCTTGCGTGATCTGGCAACATTTAGTTTCTGGCCTGTGAGTCAACATCAGCTTCCTGAGCTCTGTTTCAAACACGCAGCTGGACAAAATGGTACGTGTATATTTATCAGAATAGGTTTCTTTATCAGAAGTACTTTTTGGGTTCCTTCTAAAACCATACGTCCGAGTAGATATTTAAGCTGATTTTCCAAAAAGCTGGTATTTTAGCGCTGAATGGTCACATGACAGCAGCGAGCTAGCGCAGATTGACTGATTCAGCCCAGTATCGAGTCAGAATGTAGTCAAGTCAGTCTCTTTTAAAAGGATTAAATCAATGACACTCAAAGTATATTCTTTTCTATATTAACTAAGTATGTGTTTCAGATTAGCGATACTTAGTATAGTGTGTTAAAGTTGAATGCTGAGTCCAGGAACCGAATGCTAGCCTACACTGGCTAACATAAAACTGTTTTCTAGTAAATTTTGAAAAACGTTTACTTTGTTTTCAGCTTACAGTGTTTTGAACCATTTAAAAATGTATTTGCCCAGCATTAAATATCGTTTCAAAGCAGTTTATACTGAAAATAGTGCTTTCATATCGAACTGGTGTCATTACAATTCTCTTAAAGTGAGACTGTGTTCTTATGGGAAGCGTCAGCAGCTTTTAACCCAAGCTTCACACTAACCGTCTCCTGCAAGTGCCCTCCATTTAACAACCACAATCAGCTAACATCAATCTAATTTATGTTGACGATATTATTTATCCACTTTGTTTCAGTTTTCCTTCTGTCTCACATCACCTTTAATGTTTTGTATGTTATTTTTTGTCATGATCATGCATCCACAACCCCTTTCTCAACCCCTTCCTCACCCACTGTTCCCCTATCCTGGCATCTGCATCGTTTTCAGGCTGGTCACAGAGTAAGTGCCTCTCAAGACCTCTCGTGCTCATGGTTTTCTGAATTTTAGAGTAGTGCTGCTGCTTCCTCTGGCACGATTCCTCTCACCCTCACCCTTGTTTCTTTTTAGACTGCTATGGGTTTATTTTGCAAATGCAATTCATTTGTCTGGGATCATAAAGTAGCTAAAAATCGAATTATCAGCTTGCAGAATGATTGAAAACCGCAGAATACTAATCATTACAGCAACACGTTTTGTGTGTTTTGAATATTTTATGAACGCTGTGATGTATATTTTAAACACAGGCTAAATAGAGTATCAGTGAGACTGGTCTGACACACCAGTCTCATGGGAATAATGAGTTATGTTTGGAATGGGATACTGCACAATACATCCTGAATTCTGCCTATTTTTAATTTAAAGTATGTGAAACAGTATGCTACTGCTGTATGTGTCTCTTTTCTTCTCAGCACTTTTGTTCAGTGTTATCATATTAGAAATAAAAACACCAGTTTGCATTATAATCCAGTCTTGTGTTCAGATGTATTAACTTTTGGGCAGTTTGATCGAATAAAAGATTGCATACGGACAATTTAGACATCATAAAGCTACATACTTCAGAAATAGTAAGGCTGCAAATCCAAAATCACATGCTCTCTTGAGTAGCTACTGCTTTTGAATAAGTACTTGAATTAAAAGTATAGTATGAATTTAATGCGGACGTATTACATTCACCATGTTTTCATTGTCATGTAATCCAGGGGTTTTCAAACTTTATGATGCTAAGGAGCCCCAAATATGATGAACCTTTTATGAGGGACCCCCTTCCTAAAATCCATCGATACATTTTAATGAATGAAAAAACATTTAGGCCCGGTTTCACAGACAGGGCTTAGACTAAACTAGGTTTTAGGCCTTAGTTCAATTAGGACATTTAAGTATAGCTTTTATAAACATTATATAAATATAAAACCATTACTGCTGTGCATCTTGAGACAAAACAATAGCACTGACATATTTTAAGATACATCAGTGCAAGTTTTTTTTTTTTTTTTCAGTTAAAACAACTCAAACATGCATTTTAGTCTAGGACTAGCTTAAGCCTTGTCTGTGAAACCGGGAGTTAAACTGATAGATAAATAATAAGTATGACATTATAAATACAACATATTGTTTCCAAACTTAAATCTACTATATAATGTTGGATGTATAAACCTCAAGAAGAACAACATTTTCAATTAAAAAAAATTGTTTATAAGCAACTTTCACAATAAATGTATGTAAGGAGCATCCATACTTCATTAAGAATACTGCCTTACAACCCCAGTGAGCAAGATAAATGGGACTATAGTGAGAAAAACTCACTAGAAAGATACAAAGAAAACATATACAATTCTGGAATGTGTGTGATACGGCAAGAAAGGAGACAGAAAGTATAACAAGTAGAATGTTCGTTAGACTTTATCCATTTTGGCTTCGTCCTTTTATTCTCTGAAATTTTCTGGGGCCCCTTAGAACCTTCTGGAGGACCCCTGGGGGCCCCCGGACCCCAGTTTGAAAACCCCTGATGTAACCTACCAGTGTCAGTTGCATCACTGTGGCCTCATGGGATAGTAAAGTGTCCACTGGATGTTCACTTCAGAATCTTGCTGGAAGTAATAAGTCATCCAGGAACTTTTCACCTGGGCTGCATTTGAAATTGCATACTTCCCTACTATACACAGGCGAAAACACAATAGGCAAAAAGTACCCGGATGACCCATTACTTCCGGTGAGATTCTGAAGTGTGCATACAATGGACACTTTACTATCCCATGAGGCCACGGACACAGGTAGGTCACGTGATGAGGGCAACATGGCGAATGTAGTACGTCCAGATTACATTCATACTATATAGAACATACTTTTTTTTAGCAGTCGTGAAGTAATTACTTATTCAAAATAAGTGCCTATTTCGAAGTCGAACATTTTCATTCACATACTGTTTTTCGCCTACTTTATAGTAGGGAAGTATGCGATTTCGGATGCAGCCACAGTGTAGGATGATAGTATGCTATTCCAAAGCTTTGTCCAGTAACACAGATCTGATTCTAGCGAAACATTTTATTTAGGCTTGTATGCGAGTGGTTTGATCTCAGCCTGTTTTAGGTTCAACAAGTTCAGCAGAGCTAACAGACTTTAGAAGCCGCTATCTTGCTTAGCTTTAAATTGATTTGTTGTCTGAAGAAAATGTGCTCGCATTTCAAATGATTACATAATGCTAATGCTTCCAAAGGTGAAACATTCTTTCCCAAAATATTTTAATCAAGATTTTATTCAGACAGCAACGCATTGCTTGCGGCTCCACTTTTCCTTCACTCTTAGTGTCCAACAACTAACGTTTGAACGCTAACAAGATGTATTTCGCCATTAGCTGGTGCTTGTGTTAGGTGATCTGCACATTCCCCACCGATGCAACACCCTGCCTCCCAAATTCAAAAAGTTGCTGGTGCCTGGCAAGATTCAGCACATCCTCTGCACGGGAAACCTCTGTACAAAGGAGAGCTATGACTACCTGAAAACACTCGCTGGAGACGTGCACATTGTCAGAGGAGACTTTGATGAGGTTGATTTTTTTTTTATTACCTATTTTTGTCTTTTCATACTTGTTTATGCACTTTTTTTAACCATTCACATGTTTTGTTTCTAAATGACAGAACTTGAATTACCCGGAGCAGAAGGTGGTGACAGTGGGGCAGTTTAAAATCGGTCTGATCCACGGACACCAAGTGATCCCATGGGGTGACATGGCGAGCTTGGCGCTGCTTCAAAGGCAGCTGGATGTGGATATTCTCATTTCTGGTCACACACACAAATTTGAGGCATTTGAGAATGAGAACAAATTTTATATAAACCCCGGATCTGCCACAGGGGCCTATAGCGCACTGGAAAGGTATAACATTTACTTTTACCTTCACATCATGTTTAATCAAACGTTATACGTGGATGATTTGTGATCTAAATTGTCTCTTCACAGCAACATCACACCATCATTTGTTTTGATGGACATTCAAGCATCCACAGTGGTAACGTATGTCTATCAGCTCATTGGAGACGACGTCAAAGTCGAGAGAATCGAATACAAAAAGTCGTAAAGAACGATGATGCTGTCAGCTGCCTTCTTTCAGGATGCTAATCTTGTCATTCCCTCTCACCTGAACGTCACCATCATACAAATGCTGTATCATAACGTTACGCTATATTTCAATGTAATATATAATACTGTTTATATGTCACCAGAATGTCATCATTTGTGGTTTCAGCAGATGGTTGTTGAGAATGCAATAATGCTGCATTATTTGCATAATGTTAGTGTGAATTAGTCTTATAAATATGTTATGTCCCCTATTCATTTTTCAAGGCCTATGTTAAGCGATCTTTCATAAAATAAAACCCCACATCACAAGAGCAGTGTAATTATTTAAGAGAACACATTTGACACATTAAAATTACTATTTTGAAATGTCGGGAACTACTGGACTGTTTAAGTCTAGGATATGTTTTAAGGATGACTTTGTTAGACATTTTTTCAAAATAAATGACACAGGGTTTCTGCAGGTCTTAAAAAGTATTCATTTGAACTACAATTTAAGAATCACAGAATCCTTTCATAAAAATTGAATTAACTGTACAATGTGGAATGTCACGGAATTTGTCAACTTTTGGATGAATAAATCAAAAGTAGGACGGGTCAGTACACTTAAAGGGATAGTTCACCCAAAAATGAACATTCTGTCATCATTTACTCCCCCCTCATGTGAATAAATAGTTCACCCAAAAATGGAAAACAGATTTTGGTTTTAAAAAAATAAAACTGATTTTGAGAAAAAATTTAACGCTTTTTTTTTTTTTTTTTTACATTTCTGTACAATTTTCTATGTTTCATGATTGCAATTAAATAGACATGTTTTTTGACTAATAAATCAAATGGATTTCATAGGGCTCTTCCTCAGGATTTTTGTTTTCCATCACAAATATCTAAACTTCCTTAAATCAAAATACATTTACTTGAGATGCAAAATGAAGAAATTAAGTCTTGTTTTCTGAGAAATTGAATAAAATAAAGTGAGTTTATGCTTAAAACAAGAACAAGTATCTGTCAATTTCTGAACCCATGGGCAGATATTTGTTCTTGTTTTAATCAAAATCACTTTCACAAGATTTATTATGTCATGTTGCTTCTCAAGTAAACGCATCTTGATTTAAGAAACTTTTAGACATTTGCACTGGAAAACAAGACAAAACTACTGAAAAAGAACATCACTTTTTTTTGTAGTGTAACTTTTTTGTTGGAAACTTTATTTTTGAACTTTTTTGCGAATACAACTCATTGTGTGCTTCCTAGACATTTACATTTAGAGATCATATTATGTTATCCTTACATTTTCTTTAATTCGTCATAAAACCTACAGAAACCCTGATGACATAGATTGATGCGTTAAGTAAGAAAACCAAAGTCGTCATCATTATCTTCTGATTCATTGAAAGACAGGCCACTCATGTGTCCAGCAAGATAAGAATCTGTTTCAGTCGCCTCCCATTCAAAGTCATCTTCCCATGGCCGTGAACCTGGAATTTAGGTTTGAATAATGTTAAAAACAACCTGAAGTGTTCATAATATCCGGATCATGTATATTGCACTATTTATATACAAACCTACCCCGTGAAGAAGCGTGTTTTGCAATGGTAGCCCTCCTTTTTCTTGGCTGTACCATGTTCGATTTTGCAAAACCAGAAGACACTCTGTGTAGTAGATACAATTTAAGTTTACAGCTAAGCCTCTCAAAAGTTTTACAGATGGCATCATATACCTACCTTTGATTATTGACAATTTTAGGTAAAGTTGTTTTCTTGGATTTCTTTGAAGTCGAAAATTTCTTTCCACTTCCTTTTGTCTTGCTCGTAGATGTACTTTGAGAGTTTGCCATGTGTTCTACTTCTGGGGTGTATGTTGGCATCTGCAGTCTCACATTTAAATTCACATGATGCGCATCCGGCACTAAATATGGAGTATAATATGTCAAATATTTAATTGTAATAAAAGTTATTGTTAATACAGGCTTAATATAAGTCCAATCGTGCTCATATGACGTGATGGTTCACCTGTCCTGATACACCGATGTAATACATTCATATAATGTTGACATATTAGCTGCCGCATATGCTCTTTGCTGTAGGCCTCTGCGATACTGTACAGGAAGCGCTTCTGTCCGGGTGTTAGGCCTGGATGCTGAAAACGAGAGATTATTTAAATGTGAATTTCAAGTTACTTGGGAGAAGGTTCTTATGGCTGCTGAATCTGATATTGTCATACAAATAATTGCAAATCTAACCTTAAGAACATTTTTGTCTTGTTCAGTTTTTTTTTTTTTTACCATTTTGCCTGTGTTAAGTGTGTATTTCTATTGGAATTCTAATATTTCACCTTCATTTCCTTTAATAAATCTATTTTACATAAAATAGTTTCACTCTGGACCTTAAGGACAAATGTCCCCATTGAAACTGCAATTTTTAATCAGGGCCTACAAAATGATGAAATCATAGGCTTTCATTCTGTTAGCAATCTAAAACTTTTGTATTTAGCTTAAATTTTCTTAAAGTTTATGAGTTTTATGAAATATATAATTGTTCATACATCATTTTAATAAACTTAAACCTCCATAGCTTTTTTGTTTCACTCTGCCACAGATCCTCTTTAAAATTAGACCAAACTTAAGTCTGAGCTCCCTTGTTTAAAATGATGACAGTTTTTTGACATGGATGTTTTTGTTCTCTAAGAACCTTTTTTTTTGACACACAAGGGTTAAGTACATTTTCATGAAATACCTGTAAAAATGGAGCAGCAGTCATGGTCTTAGGGATATGAATAGTTTTAATGTCCCGGTCTTGTTCTGGTACGGTTGCAGATCTCTGTGTTTTATGTCCAAATACTGAGTTTGTTTTCCCTGAATAAGGAGAGAATTTAAGTACTTTAAATAAATACTTAACAATTCACTCGACAATAGTTATTAAAGGAATAACTCCAAGATAATGTTTACTTCGCATATGACAGCCGTTTGTCTTCAAATGAACTCAATTGGGTCAGAGACTCTGGTTACTCTGTCCAAATTATACAGGTGTAACGTTTCTGTAATTTACACAGATTAAGCTTGCAGCCGTATGGAAAAAACCTGTCAGGCTGCTGGGGAGATAAAATAGTTGTGTTTTGCGTTCAAATTTACTGTACATGTTTGTTATTGCAGATGTATACTGCATTTACAGATGGATGCAGCACAAGAAGAAGAGGTGCTATAAAAATGAAGTGATGTGATTCAGGAACTACAACATACAAAACAATGCACTGAAGTTAAGTCAATTCTACAAAATTAAAGCAACACGTCCTTATATAAGATATATAAAAATATTTGTAAACAGAATATTGTTATAATTTTAACGTTTAACTGGGACTCTTTGCTTTTGGGATGACTAGGAAAAGTGTCCCAATTAACCTAAATTCACCCAAAGGCAGTAATTGCTAAAATTTATGGAACAAACTTACCAGTTTGCACATGGTTAGGACCAGATGGCCTGTCAAGACATTATCATATGAAAAACATTATGTATGGGTATCTTATGTGACAACAACGCAATAAAGTAATGTATACAGCTATGTCATGATATTCTCTGGCTTACCTTAAAGGCAAAAACGACTTTTTGTGGTGCAGACTTTTATCGGTGTTGTTTTCAAGGAATTTCACGTGCTTTTTCATTGCGAAGTGTGACCTGAACTGTAGCATATACAAGTGATATAAGACGACCTGTAATCCCATCCGCGCGTGTGCGTTTCCAGTGTTTTGACTCTAGCGGGCTTCCGTAGGTGACGAAAAAACAGCATGGCAGCTGGAGAAATTGTAACCGGAACGCATTACGGAGACAAATAACGTTTTCTGTGATATAAGTGAAAATAACATAACATCTAGTGCTTTTGGAGCTGGAGAATCGACAATGCCTCGATACGCGCATCTAGTGATGGGCCCTGCCGGAAGTGGAAAGGTAATCAGCATCAGTGTGACTACTAGTTGGGCTAACAGATGATTCCTTAAAATATTATGATTTTGTTGCTTTATTGTGTGTATAACTGTGCTGCCTGAATTAAAATCCTAAACACTAGGTTGGTCTGCATTACGCGTGATTATAATTAGGCTACAATACATGAACTAGTGGTATATCGTTGATTTCAGTACGGTATAGTGATTTTAATATTTATTATTTATAGAGTTATTTTCTCCTTTTTTCAGAGTACTTACTGTGCCACAATGATAGATCATTGCCAGGCCCTCAACCGATCTGTACAGGTGGTGAATCTGGATCCAGCTGCAGAACATTTTGAGTATCCTGTTATGGCAGGTGAGGAATCAGTAACTTGCATAGATAAGTTACACACATAACGTTATGTAGTTCAGTAAAATGCACTTTCTTACTCACAGATCTTTTTTTTTTTTTTTTTGAGCATGTGTTCATGTCAAAAAGGTTATTGAGAAACAAATTCTGTCAAGTGTTTTCAAGCTTTTGACTGGTTTTAAAGGATTAGACTGTAATGTGCCGACAGTAATAGTATCATAAAGTTATTATTTACATGGGAAAACAACAATGTCAAAGTGTTACAACCTTTTTAAAACCTTTATTTAACCTTTTCAGTTAACAAACAGGCATTCAACGTCATTGTTTAACACACCCACAATAAATCCAAGCAGCATACGCTGAAAGAGAAAAAAGTTAATAAATATATATTTTAATAATAAATAAATAGTAATACAATTATTACTTACAGATAATAAATACCACAATAAAAGCAAATGATAAAATAAGTTATGATACATGCAGTCGTTCACACAACATTAATTAAAAAAACAGATAGGATTTTTTTTATTTCGTATTTAAGTTTTTGCATTATAATTATTTAATGTTAAAATTGATATTTGAGTGATATAATATTCATTGCATATTTTAGACATTCAAAAGAAAATATTTAGGTAAAGAACAATTTTACCTAAAACATGAAATACTCTGCCCCAGGCAATTACATAAAATGGCAATGACAAATGCTGAAAAAAACAAAAAAAACAATATGTACCTTTGGATTAACATATCCAAAAACCATTAGAACAATGTTATATATTTTGTTGACTTCACTTGTGTACTTGCATTATCCCAAATATTTCCAAGAATGTTTGAATCCAGAGAAATAAGCAATTTTAACTATCAATGACATCATACACGTGTTCCCCTCGATTTCCGGTTGTATTTTTTAGCATTAATGTATTATGTGTTTTATTAGACAGGTGAGCAACTGTTTGGATACATTCATCGACAGAAAACTAATCATTGTTATATATATCAACACCGTTAAATCTAATTTTCATGATTTACTGCGAGTATCATGTTTTACCATGCCTAATATCAATCTAGCTTACTGTAGTGTGCAACAAGTGTCTCATAGTAGCCGCCGAGGGAACTCACAGAGTAGCATTATAACATAACTTTCAACACTCAAATAATGTATCTAATATGATAAAAAGGCGCTGTTTCTCCCCACATACACATGACCGGAAAAAGTGTAAGCGCTCGTCTGCAGCATAATAAAACCTCTGCGAAATCCAGTCGTCATCAAGCTACGCCCTTTTATTAATAAGTCACCTCTAGCACCTCTATTGTGGCTTTAACACATTATTAAAATAGTAAAAATGCATACAATTTGTATTTTATAACTAGTGTTGCAACTGCCCTTTTTTTCATTTGTCATTAGTCATTTATGTTAACTTCAATGCAACATCCTAGAGATTAAACTGCAAATAGGTTTACTTTCAAAAGTTTTTTTCTTCTTTTTTCAGGCAGAGAAAGAACTCTATGGAGCTTGTGCTCAATAGTGTCATTTCTGTAACTAGTTTGTGTTTAAAAACATCTAGTGTGTTCTGATACCATTACCCTCGTAAACAGATATTCGAGAACTGATCCAGGTAGATGACGTTATGGAGGATGACTCCCTGAGATTCGGCCCCAATGGAGGACTGATCTTCTGTATGGAGTATTTTGCCAACAACTTTGACTGGCTGGAGGAGAGTCTTGGTCATGTGGAGGATGACTACATACTGTTTGATTGCCCTGGTAAGAGGTGATGTGCCAGATGATATGGTGCTTCTGTTGAGGACTGGCATGGAATGGTAAAGAGTGTTATGTCCTCTTGACTGCAGGTCAGATCGAGCTGTACACGCATCTGCCTGTTATGAAGCAGCTTGTGGAACAGCTGCAGCAGTGGGAGTTCCGAGTGTGTGGCGTCTTCCTGGTTGACTCGCAGTTCATGGTCGAGACCTTCAAGGTAATGCTTGTCACACGGCAATGACTATTCATGTAAAAACTAGTCTCATGTTTTTCTATACAAATACATATAAGTATTACAGTTCTATGAAGTGGAAGTGATGTCTGTTTTGGCAAGTATCGTCTGGATTCTGATTGTAATTGTATATTTGTTGTTATTCATTTTCTAGTTTATCTCAGGAGTTATGGCTGCCTTGAGTGCCATGGTGTTGCTAGAAATTCCACAAGTCAACATAATGACTAAAATGGATCTACTCAGTCCAAAGGCTAAGAAGGAAATAGAGAAGTATGTTATTAAAAGATCTTGACATGAGATCCGTTTATATTTCACTTTTCAACCTACAGTTAGATGTCATAGCAGTGTGTAATTTGTTGTTGTTTTTTTTTATTTGCAGGTATCTAGACCCGGATATGTACTCGGTGATGGAGGACAACTCTGTTGCTTTAAGAAGCAAGAAATTCAGAAAGTTAACCAAGGCCATATGTGGTTTGGTAAGTTACAAATTTTCCTTGCCTTGAGTCGAGGCATTGATAAATACTGGTATATGTACAATTCATGTGCATCATCTAGGGCTGAACAATTTTGGGGTAAAAGTCTGATTAAAATTCAATTAAAAAAAAAAAAAAAAAAAAAACTCCTGGTTTGATGGGCTGTTGTTATAATTTTTGATTACATATAATATGATGATATTAAAGGGGTGGTAAAACACATTCTTTTGAAGGCTTGACTGTGTTTGTGGGGTGCACTGTAACATGTGTTCATGCTTCGTTTTAAAAAAAATTGCCTTATTTTTCATATATTTGACCTTTATTCTACACTGCTCTGTCCCTCCTTGTAAAACGGTCTGATGCTTTCCGGCTTGTATGAAGCCAGTCCCTCAAAAATACGCAGTGGGCTCTGATTGGTTAGCTGGCCCAGTGTGTTGTGATTCGCTAAACGCCTAGTGCACGTATGTCGGAAACGTCACGCCCCTTACCGGAGGCTGTGCTTTGGTCAGTGTTAGAAACAACGGCGTCAATAAAACCATATGAGCCCGAATCAGACCCAGAACATTTGAGTGAAGATGATCGAGCAGAACCTGTTCAGTCCTCAAGAGTAAAGACTGCGGATCTATAATGATCGCTACTGAATGGCACTTTAACTTTTGTATTTTTAGAACGATTATAGCCAAATATCTGTCGCAAGAACTAACCCAAAACAAACACTAAGCACTGGCTTTAACTAGTAAGTTAGCAAAATCACACACAGAACCATGTTTAGCAAGCCTGAAGATAAACAATACATAAAAGCTCTAATCAAAGAATCATTTACACTAATGTCAGGTTCGCTGTTGAGATTTTAACGTTAGTGTTTGTAACGTTAGCTGTTCGTCGGATAACGTTAAGTATGAATGAGCATTTAACAGACTGGTTTGCAGAACAGCGTTGTCATCTGTTTACTTCCTTGCTACAACGTATAATTAACCTATTACAGGAAAACACATCGATGAAAAATAAATCAGACTTACAGGTTGTGGCCCGTGAACAGCTTCTGTTTGTAAATCCAGCTTTCAGGACAAGCCATTGTGCATATCCTGTATTGAACTCGCGAAGTTTGTGTTGTCCTCCGTGAAATGTGCAGCGCGCGCGTCGTGCATCCACGCACCGGCAGTGTTTTTTTCACGCAGCTGACGTTGTGCAAATCTGGCATTGAAATCGCGAAGACGGTGGATGTTTTCCTCTGTTAGATGTGCTGCAGGGAGCCCTGTGCGCGCCTGATTCCCCGCTGACTCAAACACACGTGCAACATGCTGTATGTTAAACGCTCTGCAACGCACCCCCGTCCCAAGGAAGGCTGAACAGAGCAAGTACCCCAGACCTGCAATCCGGATGAAAATAACAGCGTTTCCTCGGCATCGCGGCAACAACACTCCAGCCTAACTATACCACAACAGCGCCGCGATACAAAATGGCCTCACCCCCCCTTATTTAATATTCTCGGAGGAGGGGTTTATGTAAATATTGAGCCTGTTGATGTCACCAACCCTGGAGGAATGTGTGTAGTCGCCTACTGGCCGTTTGCTGTAGTTCTTAGAAACTGATTTCTTTAAAAGCAAATATCTCCCTTTGCTTTAAACTTTGAACGTTGTAACTTTGCAGATGTTGTTTATGCTCAAGCAGCAACATTACACGTTAGCTAAAGTTAGAATAGTGAAATCGTGGTTTACCACCCCTTTAATAATAATGATTATTGTTTATTTGTTTATTTATTCATTTTCATTAACCACAATAAGATATTTCTATTGTAATAAAACAACTTGTCTCTAAACAATTTTAGTATTTAATAATAATAATAATTTTAGTTAAATATTTTAGTTTAATATTTGTCTTAATTTCTTTCATTTTCAGTATGACTAAGACTAACAAATTAATTATTGTCAACCAAATTAAGAAATGTATTACTAGTGTTATAATACTACTTCACTGTATACAAATTGAGTATTTAATAATAATAATATTTTTACAATAATGTCAGCTGTAAAATCACAACACTAATATTTTTATGTTAAAATATTGTCTTAATTTTTATTTTATTTTTCTTTCTTTATTTTCTGCAGAAAACCCAAACTAAACTAAATATTCTTTGTTGGCTAGAGGTTTATAAACTATTCTTATTACAAATCTGTTGTAACACTTTACTGAAGTCTCACAGTTTGATAATTGCATAACCACATCACAATTTCAATTTTATTTAGATTAATTGTTCAGCATTAGCATATTCACACTGATCATATCTGGTGATAAATGTTTTACAAACATTCTTTAGTAAATTGTCAAAATGCCACTGTTTTCTTTAGATTGATGATTACAGTATGGTTCGATTCCTGCCCTTTGATCGCACCGATGAGGAGGGCATCAATATTGTCCTGCAGCACATTGATTTCTCCATACAGTATGGTGAAGATTTGGAGTTTAAAGAGCCCAAGGTTTGCGCATAATGCTATTCACATATGCTATGAACTGATGTTTGTTTCAAACATAAAACCTGTTTATAGTTAAAAAAAAAAAAATTGTTTTAGATCAAATTACAAATGTTAACATTAAACCGATCCAATTTTTTTTTTTTTTCTCTCTAGGAATTTGATGAAGAACCCAGTAACACGAATTTTGATGAGTTCTTCCAAGACACAGCAGGTTCTTGAAATCCCACTGTGAAGCCAAACTACATTTAGATGTGTTCCACTAATTAAGAGTTTCATTTATTTAAACAATATTTTGTCATGTTCATAATCTCACTGGTATGTGCTATGTCTCAATCTTCTTAGCAGAGTTTTATAAAATGTAATCAGTTTTTTAGAACTGTCTATTTATTTTTGCAATAAAAATATGGAAATGACAATGTGGTTTTAATTTTTTTTCTTTGTTTCAACACCTTAGCCTAAGGGAAATGTTAAGGGAGGCATATCCTGTGTTTATCATTGAGTTATTCACTTAAAGGGATAGTTCACCCAAAAATGAAAATGACCCCATGATTTACTCACCCTCAAGCCATCCTAGGTGTATATGACTTTTTTCTTTCAGACGAATACAATCGGGTTTTATATTAATAAATGTCCTGGCTAATCCAAGCTTTATAATGGGAGTGAATGGCAGCCCAAAAAAGTGTACGTCTCGCCAGTTACACTTTGTTCGCAAGTTGAATATGGAAGTTGGTCTGGCGGAAGCTAGATATTTTACTTTATAATGTGTTAAATATAGATATTTTTCCTACACAAACTCTTCGCTTCAGAAGGCCCTCCTGGAGCGGTATGGATTACTTTTATAATGGATGGATGCACTTTTTGGGGCTACCGTTCACTGACATTATGATGCTTGGATTAGCCATGACATTTTTTTATATAGAACTCTGATTGCATTTGTCTGAAAGAAGAATGTCATATAGAACTAGGTTAGTTGGAGGGTGAGTAAATCATGGGGTCATTTTCATTTTTGGGTGAACTATCGCTTTAAACAAACTTTTATATTTGGCTATCCAGTCTTGATTACATTTTTTTCCTAAGCACTTATGTTATCTAGGTAAGCAGCTCGCTTGGTGGTCGTGACGTCAAAATGTGTTGAACATCTTTAAATGGCACACGTAACTTTTTAGAATAATTAAAATAAGTGATAGTAAAGATTTTTAAAGACATTTTGTTGTGGGGAAAAAGTGAAACCGCAAAGCTGGTGTTCTTCGGCGCCCCCCAGTGTTCATGACGGGATACTGTACTGGAGACTTCCTGTATCTGTGTGTAGGGTGGGACAGCGGAAGCGGCGGCTAGCAGCTCTGACAGAATCATTTTTGCCTGCTAGGTTTGGGACGTATTGTACCAAAATGCCGGTAAGAAATTATTAAACGTTACAATTTAATCAAAGACCGTGATTGTTTGCTTCATGAGCAGCTGTTGTGCCACGTTTTAGAGCTGGAGCGAAAAATATTTTAGCATTATTAGCCACAGAGCTAACCTATACATTATCTTACTCTGGGCATTTTTCTACAAATGTAACAGTTTTACAAAGACGTTTTATTATGTTTTGGTCTTTATGCTTAATTGACCAATGTATATGTATATCGAACTGTCAGAAATATGTTGCTGAAACAGATTTGTTGCAATTTGTTCATGGTGCAAACAACTGGATTTCCTCATTTGCATTGAGTGCAGTGATAACTGACTGATTATCTACAAATTAGTCATTTTAAAAACAAGTTTGCGGTGTTAAAGAAATAATTCTTGATTTTTGACCTGCATTTGATGTTTTCCCCACTCTCTTCAGGCTTACCACTCAAGCCTGATGGATGCAGACACCAAAATGGTGGGGAATATGGCGTTATTGCCCCTTAAAACACAGTTTAAGGGTCCTGCTCCTAAAGAAAGTAAGAAAGTTTGCTTGGTTTTAGGCAGTACTGCGAGATCTGAGATGTGAGATTCTTCCTTAAATGGCCATCATTAGTAAAGCGTATTTGACAAACCAGCTGTTCCTTCCTCTTTCCATATTCAGCCAAAGACACGGATATTATCGACGAGGCCATCTACTACTTCAAAGCTAATGTTTTCTTCAAGAACTACGAAATTAAGGTAAGGGGTGAATATTCGTAGGCCAACAGGAAGTGTTCACGAACCTGAAAAAATTTACTTGCGTGCCTTAACACGAATTCATAGCTCTGTCCTGACTGAGAGAATAAAGGTTCTCTCTGTATCCTCATTGTAACTTGTTACATGTATGCATATGCACGTAGTTTTTTTTTGTTGTCTTTTTACCTTAAACATTGAGGTTTAATATTAGATTTTAATTCATTATAAGCACTTTAAAATCAGCATGAACTTTGCTATATTGTAACTTGTTACATGGATGCATATGCACATAGTTTTTTTTTTTGTCTTTTTACCTTAAAACATTCAGGTTTAATATTAGATTTTAATTCATTATAAGCACTTTAAAATCAGCATGAACGTTGCTATATTCTTTACTTCTCTGTTGTGACGTAGCCTATATCCTTTTTTTTTCTTTTTTTCTCGTACCCTATATCCTTTTTCTTTCCCTCTTTCTCGTAGCCTATATCTGAGCGAAACAGTTTCTCGAACAAGAAAAAATTTGAGAACGGGATTTTATTTTGTCCCTCAGAATTGGTTGGATTGTTGTAGTTGCCATTTGATGTGATGTCATTTGAGTGACCGGTTGTCCCCACTGATCTATATAAAATGTTCTCTATATAGATCAGTGGTTAACAGTTCTATATAGCGCCATCAGAGAATAGAAGTTACTGCAAAAGAGAGGGGAAATTATTTTGATTAAAGATTACGAGAGCACATGTATTTAAAATAATAATAATAATGGTCTGCATGGATTAATATTGTAAAATAAACTCTGAATTTAATTAGTTTTACAATTTTGATGAACTTTGCAACATTGACTATTATTGAACTGAATAATGACACTATTGTCGTCTGCTTTATAGCTAAAGTTGGTTTTGTTTCATATTTGGTGAACTCTGCAACATTTACACTATTATTTTCCTATTTATTACTGTGAAGATGCTTTGACACAATCTGTACTGTATTAAGCGGCTTATATGCAGTATATAAATAAATTAAAAATTAATTTCTTTAATTTTGATAGAATGAGGCTGACCGAACTTTGATCTACATCACGCTTTACATCTCTGAATGCCTCAAGAAGCTCCAAAAGGTAACTGTTAACAAAAATATATATAAATATTCAGTGATTAATCATTTGTCAGGTGGTGTTGGTTTTCCTCATAGCGAATGCTTCATAAGTGTCTAACTACAATCTAATAAATGATTTCTAGTGCAGTTCAAGGGGCCAAGGAGAGAAGGAGATGTACACGCTGGGAATTACCAATTTCCCCATCCCTGGAGAACCTGGCTTCCCACTGAATGCAATGTATGCTAAACCCCTCAACAAACAGGAGGAAGGTATGGCACAACAAAGTCAAAATTTTGCTGAGTCTGATTAATTTTCACATCCACTTAGACCTTCTTTATGATGAGTTTTTTATTAGTGGTATTATCGCCAAATTGATCTAGACACCATCTTTTTCCTCTGGACAGAAACGATGAGGGCTTACCTGCAGCAAATCCGACAGGAGACGGGACTGAGATTGTGTGACCGTGTGTTCGACCCTCAGACAGACAAACCAAGCAAGGTGATGCTTTTTTTAAATATAAGTTTTTTTTTCCCCTTTGCATTGTGACAATTATTTGAATTACAATTAAGCAAATTTGTGTTGTTACTGTAATACAAATATAATAATTTGAGAAAAGCAAGGGAAGTTGTTTTAAAGTTGTTGTTTTTTTGTGGCATTATTTTAATAACAGTTAAACACATTTTTCCTCTGAAGTTTTGTTACTGTAATACAAAAAAGCAAGACCATTTTTTAAGGATTTATTTAGGTTTTTTGCTACATTATTTTCATGACAATTATACAGAGCCCCGCACATGACAGATAAAAATAAAAAAATGTATACAGCATATTGTGGCCCTGATTTAAAGGTGTAGTGTGTAGTATTTATGAGGATCTATTGACAGAAATGCAATATAATATACATAATTATGTTTTCATTTCTGTATAAAGAACACAATGAACCGTTATATTTTTATAACCTTAGAATGAGCCATTTCTATCTACATACACCGCAGGTCCCCTTACAATGAAGTCAACATTTTGCGCCGCCATGTTTCTACAGTGGCCCTAAACGGACAAATTGCTCTACAGAGCGCTAGTCACTCTCTGCGCTCTCCGACGAAAACAATTTTGTCCTGTGCAGACCACCGTTAGCCTAGAAATCTAGACGCACCCTAGCGGCAGCAAATATAATTTGCATCCAGGGTCGTCTAGCGACTCTCCGTAGACTTGCGAGCTTGAAAAACCAAACTCTAGTCAGGCCAATCACATCGTGTATAGAGTCGGTGGGCGGGCTTAACATAATGACGGCAGAGTTGTGACGGTTCCGTGTGAAATCCCTGCTAACAAAGAACGTTACGCCACTGAAGTCATTCTTAAAAAAGGAAGATGTGTTCTGAGTTTTGCAGACCGGAATACGGCAAAAGTTTAATCTATCAACTAGCTCCGCTGGTGGGAAAACGCATGGGACCCGCTTGTGATTGTTGTCACCACTGGTAGCGCTCTGGTTCCTATTGTGTGCAGAGGGAATTTGAAAGACAACCGTTTATCCCGCCCCTCAGATTGAGTAATGCCAATGGTGTGTTCCCAGACCCAACATCTTGATGTGGGTCTGGCTTGTCAGGCTAGACCACCGTAGTTTCTATATGTGCTTCGAAAGGGAGGGCACGAGCGGAGGTTGAATGCAATTCACAACCTCACTGCTAGACGTATTAGTAAGATATACATTATATACATATAATTTTTTTCCCTATGTCATGAGCTGGGCTCCGTACAATTAAGCATATTTCTTGCTTTTTTTTTTTTTTTTTGCATTATATTAATGGGGTCACAATGCAAAATATAACAATTATATACAACTTTCTCTTTACGATTTAATATTTGTATAAAAAAAATATTTCGGATTTGAATACAACTTATATTTAAATATTTTATTTATTTACTTGTATATAAATACTTATTTATCTATTCATTTATCCATTTTCTTAAGATTCACCAAAAGTGAATGTTTGAAATTCATGTTATTTGACTAATTTCTAATCAAGTGATTATGATAATCATTCAAATGTCTTTGGTCTACAGTGGTGGGTGTGCTTTGTGAAGAAACAGTTCATGAACAAAAGTCTGTCTGCACCTGGCCAGTAACAAACCACTCAGGATCGCTCTTGGTGCTTCTGCGTGGGATGTGGATGTTTTTTTTTTTTTTCTTCTTTACTGTGTATGCGAGCGTGTTTACTCTGATTCTGTTGGAGTTTTTTTTACTGGTGATATCAAGCATATTTGATTTCTGGCCTGTCATGTAAAGCAGGAGCTGATCAAATAAAGATTTATTGAAGAGAAACAGCATCTCTCGTCAGTGAATGAAGACATACTACTAATACAATTGGTGCCAGTGTTATTTTAGTAATATTTATATTAGTGTTAGTACTATAATATTATATATTAGTGCTGTCAAATCGATTATTGGCATCTAACATAACATTTTGTAAATATATATGTGTGTGTACAAACAAATCCACAGCCATTGCGCGTCTCCAGCAATACAGCAGTTTCATTACTGAATGAATCTGCATTTTTGAACGAGTCAGTTTAATGAATGATTCAACGACTCATATTTCAATAATTCATATTTACAAACTTTAATGTTAGATGCGATTCATCGATTTGACAGCACTAATTTATATACTACCGGTATTATTTATTCATTTTAAAATTACCTTTTTATTTCAGTTCTCATTTTAGTTTTAGCACTTGTGCTTTTGTCATTTATATAGTTTTAACTTTTTAATTTAGTCATTTTAATACTTCAAATCATTATTTCAGTTAGTTGCCAAGGCAATATTTCTTATTTTTGTTTTAATAAAATTATACTTAATTTCAATTAAAACATTTTATGTACGTATTATAGTATTTATTCATGTTTTGAATGTGCTTTTTTCCATTTTCATTTAAGTGATTGTCATTTTTCTTAGTTCATTTTTTTTAGTACTTCAACTAAATTTTAGTCGGTTGCCAAGGCAAAATTCTAATTTATTTAAGTTTTTCCATCTAATATTTAGATTTTATATGTATTAATGAAAACTACTTTTAATCGTTTTAGTTAACAAGAACAACACTGCTTGGTGTGTAGTGAGTTCATTATAAGGGTTTTATTTATTTAAACTTATTAAAGAACAAATGATTGCTGCAGAAAGAAATAACATTCATATAATGCTCAAATCCATAAGCCACCAAGGATCATACAAACTGGAGTAAAGCTATGGTATTTCACACCACTGAATCAAATCAAAATGTGATCAAGACCAACTGAAAATGTAGAATTATTGCCATATTTTTTTTTAACAATAAAATTACATTTGCATTAATACACAACAGCAAACAACTCTCACTCTGAAAACAAGTGTTGCCAAGAATCTTATGCACCCTTAGAAGTTATTGAGGTAACTGCTTATTACACGACTGACATAAGACATAAACAACAGGACGAGACTTGAGAATAAAACATAAGGACAAACGGTATATATGTAAGACAAATGCTACATTTTAATGAGCAATTACATGATGGAGCCTTCGGGAACAGAAAGAGTGAACAGGATACAGTCATAAATGAGGTTACAAAATCTACATGTGTGGGGTCGGGGGACATCACAAACAAATGACTGATAGAGCTATGGTACAATACATCATATTTACATACACAAAAAATACAGCTTTTAAGCTTACCATTTATACAAAAAATATTCTCTGTCTCATGCAAATATGTAACTTTTTGGTTTGTCCAAAAGAGGATTCCAGCTCAAAAACTGAATAGACGCTGAGACGGACTTGACATCACTGAATACAATTTTCCTTTTTAATAGGAGAACAACTTAAGGCAGCAGAGAAAGAGATGGCCCTTTGAGAGACATCTGTGGTATTGTTTTTTTTGTGGTTTTTTTAAGGGAATAGGCCTGTCCCGACATGTCAGTGAGGAGAGAAATCAGCATCGATTCTGATCATCAGCCTCTACTAGTACCATAAACGCACAAAACACGCCCGAATTGCATAAAAGACTGTTCAAAACTGATGGCTCAGTGGCAGATAAAAAAGCGAGTCAAAACACAAGTGTCATGCAGTAAATTTCATCATAATTAAGATAATAAATAATTCAGACACACAAGAGGGTGGGGGGGGGGGGAATCGACATTAACAAAACGTGCTATAACTCACACATTCAGATAAAATAAAAAAACGAATTAACCAACGGTGGCTTTGCTGATATCCCTAACTGGTGCTACCCCAAATAACTGGTGAATAAAATAAAGGCGATCCCCTATTAAGGTTTGTAATTGCCATATACAGGGGGGCTGGTTAGAATTCAATATATACGATGAAGCATTGCCACACAAAAATGTGATTCAACACATCAGTTAAACCTATTAAATTGATATGAGCTTGTAATGGATTTTTAAAATCAATGCAGAAATAAATCCTGAAACTGAGATGTCTGTCTTTGACCTCAAGATATGGAGATGGAAACTGATAGCATATGTATAAACAAATGTAACCGTGATGGGGCATCTAGTCGAATGCCATCTCTTGGCTTTTCCTCACGCAGCGGGCGACTTTCCTTTTGAATTCACCGTTGGGGTCGTCTCTCCATTCTTTCTGCAAGCCAAACACAAAAGTGAAGGTTTTAATCATCGATTCAGAAGAACAAAAACATGAATTGGCATTCATTGCCCATTTTAGTTAGAGTGACATTTCAGAGTGAAGTAAGAAAGGACTTGAATTTATCCACTGGCATTTTTGGGGAGGCTTTTCAGTCAGGATGAAGAAACTTAAATTGTAATGCTGCTTATTCAAATCCATCTTTTTTGCTATTTAAGGGATAGTTCACCAAAAATGTACATTTTATCATCATTTACTCACCCTCGTGTTCCAAACTTGTATGAGTTTCTTTCTTCTGTTGAACACAAAAGATGATATTTTAAAGAATGTTAATGACCAAACAGTTGATGGTAACCATTGACTTCCATAGTAGGGAAAAAAAATGGCTACTGTCAACTGTGTGGTTACCAACAGTCTTTAAAATATCATCGTTTGTGTTCAACAGAAGAAAGAAACTCATCCAGATTTGGATATTATGATATAATTTTAATTTTTGGGTGAACTATCCCTTTAATGCTGTATTCATCATTAAATACATAAAAAAATTTGAGTTAAAATGAGACCTTGTAAATTTTTACCCATTCATTTGATTAGATTTTGATGAAAGGTTTAAATGACCATTACATCAAAATTGGCAATTCTTTTTTCTTTTTTTTACAGAATATATTTATATTTTTATAACAGATTCACAATTTCTGATTCATGCAGTGAATCTAAGTATTTGTTACGGTTAGCAAAAAGTTTCAGGTATTTTTATTTTGGGAAACTTTTACTTATTCCAAAGCATAATAATCACACTTTTTACTCCACTATGTTCCATAAAAACATTGTTCCTCGTTATTACGAACTGAAGAAATCACCACCTCCGAGACACAAGAACAATGTCCGATTCATGAATGAGTTGATTCTTTCCAATGAACCTGCTGAATTGGTTTTACAAATAACACTGAACAACCATTTGTGAATCGGACAGATCCTATTGCAGCTGTCCTTGAGCCGACAACTCACTGATTCAATGAGCCAAGCTTGAAATGTGCGAGCAAATGATGGTGTGAAAAGTAAGTTATTAATTAAATTGCATAATGAATTGTCAATGAAATATATAGGTTAATATTAATAATGACCATGCAAATGACCAGAGGTGGGTAGTAACGAATTACATTTACTTGAGTAAATTTTTTGGGTAACTTGTACTTTTAGAGTAGATTTAAAGATGGGTACTTTTACTCTTACTCAAGTAAATTTCTTGTGAAAAAACTGTACTTTTACTTAGTTACATTCGGTGGCGTTCCTCCGTTACTGTCAAATGGTAATAATTATATTATATATATTAAAATAAGTTAATATGACTTTCGCAAGTCTCGCGAAACGTTGGAGAGGCTGCTTCGCGAGAGGTTGCTACGCATCTCCCGCTTATAATTAGTGTGCGTTTAGTCGGAAGATGATGGCCAAAGCAGAGGAAGATGTGTGTGAGCTACGGGAGGCAGATTGCCCGTGGCCTCAACTTCAGTCTATGTTTTCACTCCAAGATGTCAAAAAGAATAGTTTCATAATGCGATGCATGTTGTGTGCACCAAAACGAACTGACATCTCTCAGCATACAAGAAAAGAAACACCCTGAAAAGAACATGTAGCGGTAAGTGTCACAATGATGCCTATATTTGAACACTATTAACGGTCATTTGGTAACTATGGGAAATGTTCCCTTATTATAATACTATTTCACACACTGTCCGAGTGTTTTCCTCATATGCGCTCTTGTGCAAGCAATGACAAATCGTTTGAATCCTCCAAACAACACACGTCCACGAACAAACGTTCACATCTTCACATTTACATATCCTTTTCTTCACAAAACGAAACAAATTGAATAGCCAAATGTGACGTCTTGCATAAATACACAAATCCGGACAGACACCTGTCTGAAGTGTAGAAAATACATACAAATAAAAACTGTATTGTATTTTATTCCTACCTAAAGAATAGCCTATATACTTATAAAAATATAAAAACAAAGTATGTTTTAAGAAGAGCTCTAGTTAGCCCAGCACACCATTAATTTACACTGTTTAACCATTAATCACACACACACACACACATATATATATAAGATTCATTAGTTTACATTAGTTAACATGAACTAATAATGAACTGCACTTATAAAGCACTTATTTATCTTTATGTTAATTTAAACATTTACTATTGCATTTTTCAAATATTGTTAACATTAGTCAATGCACTGTGATCTAACATGAATAAACCATGAACAGCTGGATTTTTATGAACTAACGTTGACAAAGATTAACTAATGCTGAACAGAGGTGTTGTTCATGGTTAGTTCATGTTAACTAATACATTAACTAATGTTAACTAATACAACCTTATTGTAAAGTGTTACAGAGAGGTGTGTGAAAGCTCTCCAAGTAGCCTGAAATTCAGGGTTTTCACTTCTTAACAATCAGATCGAAAGTAACTAGTAACTAACTACTTGAGTAGTTCTCATCGAATACTTTTTTACTCTTACTCAAGTAAATATTACGATTGTTACTTTTACTTTTACTTGAGTAAATATTTCCGTAAGTACTTGTACTTTTACTTGAGTACAGATTTTGGCTACTCTACCCACCTCTGCAAATGACATAATTCTAGTATGTTTGCATAGCGTTAAACTTATGTTAACCCGGCAGTTAATGTTTTGCCCCAAGTGGCGTCTATACATTATATTTTTATTATATTTGTTGCCACATATTTACATTTTCCCCTCATTTCTAAAATACTATATGGTATATTATTTCACTTGTTGCAACACTTGAATTATCAGCAACTTAAAATGATGTTTTAGTATATTAAAGTTTAATATTTTGACAGTGTATAAGCAGTGTTGGTAAAGAAATAAAAATGTTGCTTATTTGCAATATATATATTAAATGTCTGCCTAGTGCTGACTAGAATAAATATAGGGTTAAACGATCAGTACTTTTTACTTTTAATACTTAAATACATTAAAAATCAAGTAATTTAGTACCTATAATTTTATTGGAATATTATTTTAATGGGGTATCTGTACTACTACTCAAGAACTTGATTTGTGTACTTCGTCCACCATTGGTTTCATGCCAACTTTAAATGTGACATTTTTGGAGTGAAACAATTATTATTATATTAATGTGTGTTAAATTACTGCATTATCTATTTGCCAGTGTTCTAGAATGGTTGCAATTCCTACTTTTTTTTTAATCAGTTGATAAATCAAGTAATTTCATAGGCTGAGCACATTGATACATTTACATGAAATGTGAATCATTTTTGATTAAAAAAACAAAAACTATGGCTGAATCCAAAATCGCCCTCTTTACCCTCAAATAGTGCATAATTTGAGGGGACAGCCATTTGTGGTGGTGTCCGAAACCATAGTGGATGTTATTCTAGTGGAGTGCACTTATTCTATCCCACATTGCACCGCAATAACAAGTGTACAGCCGATGTACACTCAACGGCTGACCGAATTCACTTACTTGTTTTCATTCACTCCTTCAAGTGAACTGTATTAATGGAAAAATGTAGGGAATAGTGATTGAGGGTTTAGGGGGCGATTTTGTATTCAGCCGATTGTTTCCTTCAAGAAAAATGTGCTCTGGTGAATTGCATAAAACCAGGAATGTTTATAATGTAAAGAAAGTTAATAAGGTCCATTTTGATTTCACAGTGACTGCCATTATAAAACGTGACTCAGTTATCATCAAAAAATCACTAAACTTACAGCTGCATCCACATTGGCTGGCGAGTCACCATTAGGGTCAGCTAACATGGAGATCACACTTATCATGATGGTCTCTACGGTGTGGATGGGCAGCCAACGCTCCTCTGGCTTCTCATAGCCAAATTTGTCCTCTCCTGGCTCATGTAGGATTGAAATGCACACATCTCCGTTCTTCGCAACTGGTTAGAAATGAAGAATAATATCAGTGTCTGCTGCTAGGGGTTTTCACCAAAACTGACAGGTACTCACCATTAGGATGCCAAATCTCCGTAATAAACTTCATCTTAGGAGGTCGAAGTGGGTAATCATGAGGGAAAATTAGATGTGCCTTAAAAAATCCACCCTCACTATGAATCAAAAACAGAAAAAGTGAGTAAATGGTTTTGATGGAAGAGATTTGACTAGATTACAGCTTCTTACTTACAGCTAAATCCAAACAGCACATGGCTGGTAACAGGATTGGTTACTTACAACAATGTGTCTTGAGGGCCGATTACAACAACCTCCCACTGATAGATATCATCATCATCAATCAGACCAGCAGAAAAACCTTCCACTGGGTTTTTGTTGAGCTCTGTAAGATGTAAAACAAAGATGAATGTCAAAGCATTTGTTTAAAGACACACACACATACATACATATATATATACATATATACAGGGAGTGCAGAATTATTAGGCACATTGATTTTCTGATCATATTTTTTTTCCAGGCACATTTGACCAATTCCAAACCACAGTAATCCTAATAACTACTATTGATTTAGTATTTAATAATGTATAAGTGATATATAATTGTTCATGAAGGCTGGAAATGAAAATCACCTTATATTCAGGTGTGCAGAATTATTAGGCATATTTTCTTTTACAGATAAATTGAGCCAAAAAAGAGATTTAACTCAGACTGAAAAGTCAAAAAGTATTAAATGCCCATGAGAAGGATGCAATACTAATGCAATACTAGACATTGCAGTTAAGGCATGACCATTGGACAGTGAAATGCTCGTTGGGTCAGCAGGGTCAGACAAAAACAGGTGGTGAAGAAAAGACACCTGTCAACTGCAAAAGAATTAAGAATTAAGGTGAAGAATTAGGGGTGAAACCATCAGGAACCCTTTAGTCTCCAGCGCCACCATTTTCCAAAGCTGCAACCTACCTGGAGTCTCCAGAAGTGCAAGGTGTCAGGATCTCAGAGACTTCAGTTAGGTAAAGAATCCTAAAAAATGACCCCCACTAGATAAGAATCACAAGCTGAAGTGTTGTAAAATACATGAAGAAGGTTTTTTTATAGGCTTTATGGACAGATAGGTTGAGAGTGACTCTTGAAGGACCAGCACCACATCCTCTAGTACCACTGTTTGAAGAATTCATCTTCCAGAATCTGGCAGTACGTTTTGGGAGTTCATTTTAGTCCATCCTGAAGTCCGTTTTGCAGAGATGGACTAAAAATGAACTCCCAAAACGTACTGCCAGATTCTGGAAGATGAATTCTTCAAACAGTGGTACTAGAGGATGTGGTGCTGGTCCTTCAAGAGTCATTCTCAACCTATAAAACCTATAAAGCCTATAAAAAAGCAGGCTTCATGTATTTTACAACACTTCAGCTTATGATTCTTATTTAGTGGGGGTCATTTTTTAGGATTCTTTACCTAACTGAAGTCTCTGAGATCCTGACACCTTGCACTTCTGGAGACTCCAGGTAGGTTGCAGCTCTAGAAAATGGTGGCGCTGGAGACTAAAGGGTTCCTGATGGTTTCACCCTTAATTCTTCACCTTAATTCTTAATTCTTTTGCGGTTAATAGGTGTCTTTTCTCCGCCACATGTTTTTGTCTGACCCTGCTGACCCAACGAGCATTTCACTGTCCAATGGTCATGCCTTAACTGCAATGTCTAGTATTGCATTAGTATTGCATCCTTCTCATGGGCATTTAATACTTTTTGACTTTTCAGTCTGAGTTAAATCTCTTTTTTGGCTCAATTTATCTGTATAAGAAAACATGCCTAATAATTCTGCACACCTGAATATAAGGTGATTTTCATTTCCAGCCTTCATGAACAATTATATATCACTTTTACATTATTAAATACTAAATCAATAGTAGTTATTAGGATTACTGTGGTTTGGAATTGGTCAAATGTGCCTGGAAAAAAAATATGATCAGAAAATCAACGTGCCTAATAATTCTGCACTCCCTGTATATATACATATATATATATATATATATATATATATATATATATATATATATATATATATATATATATATATATATATATATACATATACACATATATACATATATATATATATACATATACACATATATACATATACACATATATACATATATACATATATACATATATATATATATATATATATATATATATATATATATATATATATATATATATATATATATACACACACACACACACACACACACACATTAGATTACATTTTCTGTCATCTAATGCTTTGATGTTAATATTTTAATTTGTAGGAATAAAGAAGTAAAGCTTGATCTAAATATCGCCATGTACTAATATGCTTGTAATCGTATTTAATGAAACCAAAATATATGTGTTGGTGTCGTTTCCTCCTTGGCAGGCGAATAATTTGTATACTGCATACTAACACGTGTTAACTGATACTATGATCAGCTACAATTAAATTTTTAACATCCATTACTATTATTTTAAATTATATAAAATGCTTTGTTTACAACTAGGTTATTTTCTTAAATACAGAGTATAAGCTTTGTGATCAACATGCTTATACCTCACCAACTTATTCAGCTAGCCTGCTAGCCAAACCTTCTGACCTTATTACTTTACAAGTGGACATAATAAGCCCATAAGCTCTTGCGCAAACACAGATACGGTGGGTTTCGTTACACGCTATGTGATTTTGTTAAAGAGTACAGATAGTGTGAATAAGAAATAGTAAATATGACATAGTTAAGACTTGTACTATTCACGCTAACAGTTAGCCACCTACCTGCTAGCTGTTTTCGCAGAAGCAGGGCCGATTGCTCCGTCATTTTATTTCAACTACTGTTAACAAAATAAATACTTTCTCCAACGATGAAAGAACGAGGTAAAGTCGCCGCAATACTGGAAGTCAAAGTTGTTCGACACGCAGCTCTTGGACAGTGTGTATTGAGATCTAACGTTACTTCACATGCGCCGGGAACTGATGCATGTTATACTGGCACTGACCTCAAGGCTGTGTCTAATAGGTACCTGCTTACTATAGAAGTATTAGGAATCTTTTTTGAGTTATGATGGCCAAAGTGTTGCATGCGGTTATGACGCCCTAAATCGCCGTCTATGTAGTTAACTTAGCTCACTAGGTTTTGAGACCCAGCCAAAGCCAAATGTTCCAAACAGCCACACTTTTGTAGCTCATTCTTCTGCTGAAAATATCTGATATTTATTTTCTTATTAACAGAATTCTTCAATCGTGATTATCAAATGTTTTAATATAAAATACAAGATACAATACAAGCTAGAAACCGTTTCCAAAAATGTATCCTAATGTATTAATATTTTGTTGTAGTGGAAGTACGCTACATCCTCGGTGCATTTTCCATTTTTAAATAGTTAATGTGGATTTATTTACGATTTTAAACATTATACATAATAATAAAATCTCTGTTAATAAAATTCATTACACTCAAATAAAATGTTTCTCCAAACATTCCACCTTTCATTAAAATTTTAAATGTTTTTAATTTAATTTGAAGATGTCGACTAGACTTAAGTGAGTAGTGTTGTTATTGTGTTGTGTTGTGTTGTGTTGTGTTGTGTTGTGTTGTGTTGTGTTATGTTAACTAAAACTAAAACTATTAATTACAATAACTTTAAAATAAATATATTTTTTTTAAAAACGATTAAAAACTATTAGAATGATAAATGTTGTGCCATGTTATTTTTATATTATATGAATATTATTATTAAATGTTTTTCATTTCTATTGTTAGAAATATTAGGAAAAATTGTTTTGCTTTAAATGGGAAATAGCCTATACTGGTAATTTTGTTTACGGAAATTTCCTTTAACCTTTAAATCTGTTTACGGAAATTTCCTTTAACCCTAAATCACAACACAATGCAATGCACCTGTGAAAAATAAATACGCAAAATCCCTCACGTGTACATACATAATTTTAAACGAGTGGTGAATGTTAGTTGCCGTTCACTGATGTGAAGTGCAATTACAAATGATATACACTAGATGACAGTGTCTGCTTGAAATTTCTCATCCCTAATGTAAGAACCGCAGTAACATACATTTTGTGTTTTAGTTTTGGCTGGAATGTAGTAACTAATAAATAATAAAGTTATAATATGTGCTTATTCATATGATCAAATATCTTAATATTTCAACACCAAACTTGAACTGCCTTCAGATCAACCTGAATCTGGTAAATCTGAGTGGATTCACAAAGTCTGGCCCATCCTGTATCTTGAGAGCTTTACAGTCCTCCTGACATGCCAGAATCTTACATTTGCTTTTTTACAGAACCATAAAAGGCAAACATTTGGCTTTCAGCCCAGAGACTGATACCAAACATAGACTGAATATGGGAAAGAGTTGTTAGCAAATACATTCCACATCCTTGAAACTCAAACAAGGGGATGGTTTTCTGAATAAACAACCATGCTCAGGTGACAAAAGGCGACTTTGTGTACTCTTCCTGGCGGGTTTTCTCAAGAGGGCTCACACTTTGAGGAATGGTTTACCTCATGCTCAGATCTGTGTGTCGCACTCCATGGCTACCAGAGATTTGTCATGTGCCTTATCTTTTGTTGATATGTTTAGCATGCTAATGTCACCCCATACACAGAGAAAAGACGCTACACTGAACACAGCGTAATCCTTCGGAAACATCTGACTCTTCTCATGAACTGTGGGATGCCTTATTACTGATTCAAACAATCCAACACACCCAACAGAAAAAGCTTAACAATTCAGAAATCTAGATCAACTAAACCTCCTGTAAAATTTTAAAATGCTTGTAGCCATTTGGAACCCGTTACAGATATAAATCCATAAAGTTCATCTACAGGTCGAACCAAACAGCTTGACACTTCATTGCACAGCATTGAGATGCTGATCGAGTTGTTCTTTCTTTCTCAAGCCTGCTGCAATTAATGTGTCAGTCAAGAGGTGTGTGATAAATTGGCTATTACTGGCTCAGCTGACCTTTCAGTGAATGGAATTACAATACAAAACGGAACATCCTTTGTTTTATCTTTTATAAAGCATGCTGTGGATGTTATTGTAGCAGTTTATGCCTTATACGTTCACAGTTTGGATTCACAGGTTTAGTTTAACTGTTAGGGAATCAAAACCTAAGCACCTAAGCACCTAACCATAAATCATTTTTAATCATTTCAGATAACATGAAATTACATGAAATTATGAGCATAACTCATGTTTAAAACATAATTCATGTTTTGTTTTGTTTTTGCCAGATTTTTAAAAGTCCCTATACAGCAGATAATATAATTTATATTTTAATATAATATAATATTAATACTAGGGCTGTCAAGTCGATTAATCGCGATTAATCGCATCCAAAGTAAAAGTTTGTGTTTTTAGCCTAGTATGTGTGTGTTTACTGTGTATAATTATTATGTATAATATAAATACACACACATGCATGAATATATTTAAGATTTTTTTATATTTATATATAAAATCTTTATATTTATATACAATATAAATTATATTAATATATTAATTATACACATGCATATAATTCTTAAATATATACATGAATGTATGTGTTTTTATATATACATAATAATTATACACAGTACACACACATATATTATGTAAACACAAACTTTTATTTTGGATGCGATTAATCACAATAAATCGATTTGACAGCACTAACATTTCATATGGTCATGGTATAGTTTGAAAGTTTTAACTTTAACAGAATAATACAGAATAAATCTTGGAGGTTAAAGTTTCATAACAGGGTGAATCTGAGCTGTATGATTATGCTGATTGCCCTTTTAGGACATTTCTGTTTCCATGAGCCAAATCAACTTTTGGATAGGGATATCAGTGTACAGTAATGTTTTTGTGTATTTATCCACAAATTATCAAAAGAGCTTTCAGAAACAATGAGTAAATGTTTATTGCAACCTTATATTCCAGATAGCCATTTGACTGTGAGATCGATTTATAAATATGGAAAAATGGAAAGCACCATGTCATATCCCCATGACAACCCAGCTGTGGCACAACTAATTTAGCTGTTATATTTCTTTTTATCAGAGCCTGGACGCAAAATAGCTGCAGATCCAGGGTCCATGGTAATCTTATGATGTTGTTTCATTCCTCCTTTTCATCAGTGAGACCGTGTGCGGTGAGTGGCCTTATCTTGTGTGTTCAAATATACAAATATTTGAACCAGAAAACGAGGACCTGAAAAGGATATGTTTATTGTTGTTGTTGTTGTAATTCATCTATTATTCTTTAGTTAAACTACATGACAGGTTTGTGTATATGTGTGAAATTTGATAGCATTCGTAACTTGAATGTATTACCAATGTGGGAACATTGAAGATTCACACTCAGGAATAACCTTAATTTCCTATAATCTGAATAAATGTTGTCATACTTACACTCTGGTGAATATTTCTCAAGATAATTGTATTTTTGAAAGCCAAAAGCCAAGTTTCACTATTAAAATCATCCAGGAAAGTAGATAAGGTCATTAAAACAATTATGGAACACAAAATGATTCATGAAACATGAAAGGAAAAATATAAAAACTACAAATATTTTAATGAAAAATTTATATTATAAATATATATTTTATATATATAAATATAAAACATTTTTAAATATATACATGCATGTGTGTGCATTCAAAATATACATAATAATACACACACATATATTATATAAACACACATTTTTATTTTGGATGCGATTAATCGTTTGACAGCACTACTTTTCATTAATTTAAAGGGATAGTTCACCCAAAAATAACAATTCTGTCATCATTTACTCACCCTCAAGTTGTTCCAAACCTGTATGAAGTTCTATCTTCAGCTGGACACAAAGGAAGATATTTGGAAGAATGTTTGTAACCAAGCAGATCTCGGAATCCATTGACTATCATAGTATTTTTCCCCCCACTATGGTAATTTTTGAGTGAATTATCCCTTTATAGTACTGGAATTACTAAAACGACATAGAAAATAATTAGGCCTAATAAAAATATAAAGACATATTAAAAACAATAAATAATAAAAATGACAAAAACACAAAAAAACTTACTAAACCTTTAAATAAAATTAAAATGAAAACAGAAAATGTAAAAAAAAAAAAAAAAAAAAAAAAAACCTTCAAAACGTTTCGGTCGTCAATTGGTTATTTGAATAATTCATCAACATATTCACTGTCGCCACCTACCGGCGTAACCTTCAGAAAGGGGCACTGAACGAGTTAGTGAATGAAACTTTTTGGCGAGTCCCTGCCTGGCATGAATCAAAACCCCCTACCCTACCGTTTCTAGTTTGTGCATTCTAGGGAAATGTCTTTGCTACGCTACACCCTTCTTCATCTGTAGTGACGTCTGCCAAAGCAAAGAGGGTCAGCTGATCCACACTGACGTGACGAAGAAAAGTCAAAGGAAGGAACGGGATTTCCGGAGTCCGCGCAGCCAATGAACGCATTCCACATGCGGACAGCGAGAGCTTTGCATGCGGATCAGGAGAGCGGCGGAGCGGAGACACGCGATTGGTGCTGATGGTGCTAGAGCTGCGAACACCGGCTGCGGTTTAAGGGAACGAGCCGAGAATAGATCCAAAATACTATTTTGACGTTATTTATCACATCATAAGGACACTAGGACTCCCGGCAGGCATCGAACAAAATTCAAGATCAAGAACAACCAGCGAGTTCACGATGTCTGTTGCGTAATTTTTGGTTGAATTAGTCCGGGTTAGTAACTTTCCTTCGAATTAAACGCCCGAACTTAAAAGTTAAAATCTGTTTATCTAAAGTCACTACGGTTGTTTTTGGATCAAGTTTTTCGTGAATCCGAAGGTCTTGGGAGTCAGGACTGAAGGCTTCGAAGACGACCGTGTTTGGGGGGGTTGAGAGTCCGTTCATAATCAGCGTGTCCACGATGGAGAACGCACATACGAAAACCGTGGAGGAAGTTTACAGCCATTTCTCCGTCAACGAGAGCACTGGGCTCGGCCTGGAGCAAGTGAAGCGGCAGCGGGAGAAATGGGGACCGAACGGTGAGTGAGCAAACGTGGCCAGGCTAATGCTAACATGAGTGACTGGGATTGGCAGTGGACTAGAAAGCAAAGGTTTAACTTAGGTGATTTCGCAATGTTGATCGAGCTGAAGAGGATTGTTAGGCCCGTACAATAGCGGGCGCACATGCGTCGATATTCATTTCATCAGCCGGCATCTGTCCGAAATGAAGGCGCGTGACGTCACTGCTGCTCGCCACCAGCGAGTGGTCTTGGCCAGAAACCAGTGTTGTTAAAATAAACCATTTTTCTTTTTTTTCTTTCTTTTTAAAATTGGTGTTAAAACGTTAATATTGTATTTTGCTTTAAAGCCTAAATGATGCAGAAGATTATAAAATAATATATTTTTTTACAGTACATGAACTATCGGGATCTAATGTAATATTCTTTTCTTTTCTCTCACCATGCTGTGAATCTCTGGCTGCCCCACAGAATTGCCTGCGGAAGAGGGTAATCCTTTGTCATGCATTCTGTCAATACCTCTTTTTATGCACTTCACCCCTTGGTCTTCATTATCATGTATTCTTTCACACGCTTATTTTTCAGGAAAATCGCTGTGGGAGTTGGTGGTGGAGCAATTTGAGGATCTTTTAGTGAGGATTCTACTCCTGGCAGCTTGCATATCTTTTGTAAGTACCTCAATTCAGTAATAATTTGAATATAGTACCCGTTTAGCTTTCCTTGTGATAATTTCCCCCAGTTTTATCTGGATTAGATAAGGTTAGATTAGATCAGATTCAACTTTATCATTGTGCAGCGAACAATGAAGTTAGCATCTAACTAGAAGAGCATTTAGGCAAATCTTGTTATTAATATTAAAGAATTAGTTCACCCAAAAATGAAAAAATGAGGGACTTTCTGTCCCTAGATTGACAGCTACTACCACCTTGCTTGTCGCTTCAAAAAGTTCATAAAGAGATTGTAAAACTAATCCGTATGAATTGAGCAGTTTTGTCCAAATTTTCGGATCACTTTATTTTGATAAATGTGGACAAAACTGCTCAATTCATATGGATTAGTATTACAATCTCTTTATTAACTTTTTGAAGCGAAAAAGTGGTAGTTCAGTAGACTGTCAATGGAGATACAGACAGCTCTCAGATTTCATTAAAATATCTTTGTGTGTTTCGAAGATGAGTGAAAATCTTACGTGTTTGGGAGAGTAAATGACAGAATTCGCAAAAAAAAAAATCTGAAAGAAAATGGTTTGTTAGTTTTTATGTTTCTTCTCCAATGAAAAAAAGAAGCTTTGACTGTCACCAAGCGACATGTGAACTAAACCGGTCTGGAACAACATACGTTAGTGGACAGCAACAGAATTCCCCACACAGCTTACCCAAAAAGAAAAAACCCAAAGTTTTCTGTAATTTCTCCTCCAGTTACACTCCTGGGCAGTGTTTCCCAAAAGCATCGTAAGCCTAAGTTGATCGTAGAGACCGTTGGTGGCTATTGTTCTACGGTCAACTTAGGCTTTTGGGGAATGCAGCCCTGGTTTTGCACTGGGTCAGCACTCAAATATAATTATATAGCATCTAAAAAGTGAAGTGCAAATGGCAAATCTGCAAGCATTATCAAGCTAAATCGTAACTTTTGTATTTTTAAAAAGTGTGTGTACATGTACATTTAGTTGTTTTGTTTTAATGGTATTATATGGTTTGGTTCATTAGGAGTCTTAAATATGAATCTCTGCATGACATGTTAAAAACTGAGATGAAGTGGGTAATGAGTACCATGCTGAAGGTGTCTGAATAATGCTCTGCGTGATGTTTTGATCATGTTACAATATGCTGTCATCAGGCTACAAGGCGATGATGTACAGTGGTCCACTCAAGTGGTTCATTTATGCTGTCTGGAATCTTTAACACATGTCTGTTTGGATAATGTTTCACCGCAGGAATGGGAGGCATGGTGCAAGTCCGAGAGGGCTTAGAGAGCTCTCACTAACTAACATGGTCCGGAGGTTAGGTTACTGTGTTGAACTGACTTAGTCATCCACTTCCTCTGTTTGGATCTGGGCTTTGCAGAAAAAATAGTTTGTTGTTGCATCAACATTGAGGATTATTATTATTACAACATGCTTGTTTACATGACAAATATATAAAAAGAGAGGGGGAAAAAGACGTTTCTCAAATGCTGTGTTCACTTCTCTTATTGGCTGCTCATCTTCTTATCTGGCGACTAGTGTTGTGATATTGCACAAGGGGGAAGGTTGTTGCCCCTGAATTGGTCCTGTGTATTGTTTAAGATCTGTCTTATGCCCCATTTACACCTGGCTATAGTATATACCGCTCTAAATGGGGTCCAAACTTTTGCTTGCATGCCCTCACTAACCTCTCATAGGGATGCATTAACTTGCTCTTACACTCACCTTTGTTATTCCCAAAAGGCAAGGGTGTTATTCAATCAGAACAGTGCATGTGCATCCCATCAGGACTAAGCACACACAGCAACTGGAATTTACAACTACAGCACTTTCCACAAGGGCCTTTTATAATTGAAGTCAGAATGATCTTGAGTGGCATCTCATTTAATAGACTGAGCCATTGTGCTTTGCACCCTTTAACATTCAGAAGTCATCATTTTACCAGAAATAACATTTCATTTGTGTATTTTGTTATATGTTTAAGTTGCTATTAAAGTAGCATGACCTACAATGTTGTTGTTGCTATGTTGTTCTATAAAGGCAAAAACGTGCACAATTTAATATATAAAAAAAGACTAAATTTAGGTAATTATCGTTTGAAACGTTACAACAAATGCGTTATTCAAAATAAAAATATTTTAATTGTTATATTAATGATGTATACTCTGTAATTTTGCGATCGTTTTGGAACAAAATGTTATGTTCACCATTTGTTTGATCAAAACTACACTAAAAACAGCAATTTTATGAAATATTATTACAATTAAAAAAAGTTTTCTACTCAAATAATGATTAAAATGCTATTTTTTTTCCTGCAGTAGTTGTGCTGCTTAATATTTTTGTGGAATCGCGATACATTTCAGGATTTATCAATGAATAGAAAGTCGAAAAGAACAGCATTTAGTTGAAATGGAAATCTTTTGTAACATTATAAATGTCTTTACTGTCAGTTTTGATCAATTTAATGCCTCTTTACAGAAAAAAGTATGCCAAACTTTTTAATGATAGTATATATTTATATTTATCTGTAATAGTGTATTAATTATACAAGTTTCTGTATAATTCTTCATAGAAACGTGCTGCTCGTTGATCTAAATTGGGTAGATGATGTTATCAGACGCTCGTCTATGATTAGCCCGTTTGTCTTTTGTGAACTAGTAGCTTAGGTACGCAATGTATCACCAATATAATAACAAAACCGCAAAGGAAACCTGTCATACAAGGTCAGGGATTTAAATTAATAGAATTCAAGCTTGACCTAACATACCCTCTGGGGACTGCATTAAGAATGGAAAGCTTTTTGCCTCATTGGAATATGTGGGTTGGTGTTAAAATGCTCTCTTTAGTGTTATGCACTGACTGTACATTGCTTGTTTGCTAAGATAAGCATACAACTATTACATTTTTGCACAGGTTTTATGATGTTCTCGAATAGGCCAGTGAGACCTCTTGTGTGGCTCAGGTACGCTTAAGCCCATAGAGTCTAGATTGATGAAAGCTGGTCTGTCTTAATTGGTTCATATTACATAAAGGGCTCAGTGCTACAGCGTTCACTGGACCTTGTCTGGACAGTGTCAGCATGCCTGTAAATTCACATGGCCGGCTCTTTAAGTACTTTGTCTCAGTCATGCCACTTAGAAGCGGAATGCATTAAATATAGTCATTCTTGTGCAGTTGCTGACGACAGTCTGTTTTGACACCTGGCAGACAGCCACAACTGTCAAGACATAGAGACATGCTCTGGTACTGAAAAAAATGTGAAAACAACATGACGCACTAAAATGTTTATTTGGTGTCTTCGTTGGAACACTCCTGTGTTATTCAGTCATTTGATTAGGGCTATGTTTGAACATGAAATCCTAATTAAGAAGTATTTGTTTGTTCTGTTTTTCTTTTATAGGTACTGGCTTGGTTTGAAGAGGGAGAGGAGACCATTACAGCGTTTGTGGAGCCTTTTGTAATATTGCTAATTCTTATAGCCAACGCCATTGTAGGTGTCTGGCAGGTAAGTTTGGACTCCTTTTGTTTTCAGCTTTGCCTTCTTTTATTCTGTATTTCTGAACAACATGAACACCAAGTGGAAATGCAATCGATTTTTGCATGTGGACGTGCTCTGACAGATTTTTACGAACTGTAATCTTTGAGATGCATACTTTAACGTTGCATGAGAGCAAAACTGCTGTTCTACTGCTCGTAAGTTTGGGGTCAATTTTTTTGTTTGTTTTTGTTTAGAAAGAAATTATTTTATTCAGTGAGGACCTATCGATCAATGGTGACCGTAAAGGTGTTTATAATGTTCCAAAAAAAAAAAAATTTAGTTTTCATTGATAAGAGAGGTTTCTTGAGAACCAAACCAGCATTTATTTAGCTTTGCCATGACATGAATTAATTCGATTTTAAAATGTATTAAAATGGAAACTATATATTTTACTGTATTAATGGTTTTACTGTAGTTTTTGATTAAGTATTCATAATGAGCATTAAAGCTTTACATCTACTGTTCTCCAGTACCAGCCGTTTTCTGCTGATAGTTTGCCTGTGCCTTGTAACAGGGTTTCTTTTAGACACTTTTATATTGCGAATGTAGTTTTTCTCAAAGTGTAGTTAGCCTTGTTATGAAAATGAAAACATGAGGCCGTTTTTTCCCTGCCCTTTTCTAAAGATAGTCCTGCTGTCCCCGTGGAATCCAGAATAGAGCCAAGACCCTATTTTCTCCAGCACCTCTCAGCGGCCCTGAAACCCATGTCCCAGATTTCTCTCTATCATTTTATTTTGGTCTCCATTCATTACCCAGACTGCCTGAGAATCCTTGTCTCCTCCTAGTAGTTTTCTGTTTCTTCAAATGGTCTCCTTAAAGGGCACTGCAGCAGCACAGTGTTGAATGCCTTGGGCTATAGATTTTCAGATAATGGTGTATATAAATGGAAAGATTTCTATAGCCCTAAGAAATTACAACTGAGTCCAGGCTTTAGAGCCTTTGGTACCTCTAAGTTCGCCTATATTATAGTGTATTCTTGTCTTTTGCAGAATTTGTTTAATGCATTTTTCTTTATGAAAGCCTAATCTAAAATGTATCATAGTTTCCACCAAAATATTAATCAACACAACTTTTCAACATTGATAATGATAAACTTTAAATTGTAATAATATTTCACAGTATTACTGTTTTACTGGATTTTTGTTTAAATCAAATGCAATTATGCCTTGAGAAACATCTTGGCCACTTATTTGATGTATTTTTCTTATCTTTGCTTGTTTAAAAAAGGAGCAATTTGTGTGTGTCTCGCTTCAGTTTTTAGTAGGAATTGTGTTAACAAAGAAATGAAAACCGCGCTCATCATATCAGCCCTCATATCTCATCGTATTTCATGAGTTTGTCTTCATACAGTTTTGGCTCACAGGCGGCCTACTAGTGCTCCCATTGCAATTCCTCATTGCCCGTACCCGCTTTTTTTGGTGAATTGCATCTCTAGTGGCAGGTGTGACATGAGAGCCAAGAGGACTAATTATCCTCTGGTTCATTCGGCCACTTTTTCAATCAGAGAGGAGAGTAGCGGTTGTTAGCCCAGGGCAAACTTCATTTCAGAGAGCACCGGTCCATGCACCAGCTTTAGTAGATTTACAGGCCCATTAAACATCCACAGGAAAGAACCGAGTCTGTTTCTCAGCAACCAATACACACTGAAGTATGATGGTACCAAGGTAGTATTACCTTGAGTATACACTACCGTTTAAATGTTTGGGGTCAGTCATGTGTTTGTTTGTTTTTTCCAAGATATTAATACTCGACAAGGAATAAGGGTGCATTAAATTGTAAAAACTCTTACTGTTGAGGCCTGTTTCAGTTAACACTATTGTGGGCAAAAGTTGCATCTTTATTTTCAGTAATAGCTAGGATCAGATCATATATACATGATGCCAAATAGGTCATTATAGAATCACACACAAGTTCTTAATATGAAATGAAGATCCTCTTCTGTCCTCCTCATGCCAGTGTCAAGTATCTCTTAAATATATTAAGTTGCTCTGGTTTAAGTTCTTTGAGGAAATTATTTCAGGCAACCTTGAATCCATTAAATATGCTCTGCTTCAATGAAGTTTGAATCAAAAGACAGAGCTAGATTCACCTTCCTCCTTTCAGTTCTGCTCATGAAATGAGAATCTCGAGGCCTCTTGGACCAAACCGTGTGACTCTCTCTGATTTTCTGCCTTTTCTTCTTTTTCTCATCATTAGTGTAACGACAGGAGTCATTTTTTTAGCTATCTGAAATGTTATCAGTGATGTAAAGCACTGTGGTTAGAATGAGCATTTTGCAATGCCAGACTGATTTTAGTGTGATACACCTTACTGCATGGTGCATGACTAGAAACTCTAGCAGCAGTATTTTATTCAAAAATTTGCTTGTTAGTCTTCTATTGAAAAACGATGATTTGCCTTTTGTGGCATGTGTATTTATAGCTTATTGCCTTAAATGTCCTAGTGACCACAACCCATCCCCCTTCATTTGTCTGGGTCCGGACATGAAACTGGTTTTTCACCCTTAGGCACGCCAGTGTTGTTTGTTTGACATAAGACTTTTTGTTCCCATCATGCAAGAGAAACCACAGGAAGTACGCTGCCAAATGCTCTGCCAAGCAGGCTACCACTATTAGGAAGTGTGTCCCTTGGGATTAATCGTGCTGATGGTAAAAGGTCACTTTAAACACAGCATTTAACTTAAGAATAAGAAGGTCAGCGTCAAAGGCAGTTTCCCTTCAGTTGTATCTAATGGTACCTCAGTCATCCAAGACAAAAATTCTCACAGTGAGGTGAGCCAATTTAGCCCTGGATTGTCTTATCTCTAGGATGTGCCGTTGAATATTTAGTTTACATATGAAATTGTTGGGGTAATTTGATTTAGTTTTTTTGTAGCTATTAATAATAATGTAGTCTTAGTTCTCAGCTCCATTTAGAGGGTTAGTTCACCAAAAATGTTTAATTCTGTCATTAATTAAATGTTGTTCCAAACCTGTAAGACCTTCATTCATCTTCGGAACACAAATTAAGATATTTCTGATGAAATCCAAGAGCTCTCTGACCACTCCGTAGACAGCGATTTAATTAACACTTTCAAGGCCCAGAAAGGTAGTAAAGACATCTTTAAAATCAGTGGTTCAACCTTAATGTTATGAAGTGACGAGAATACTTTTGTTTTGTTTTTTGCGTACAAAAAACAAAAAGTATTCTCGTCGCTTCATAACATTAAGGTTGAACCACTGTAGTCACATGGATGATTTTTAACAATGTCTTTACTACCTTTAATTAAATTAAATTGCTGTCTAAAGAGGTGTCAGAGAGCTCTCGGATTTCATAAAAAAAAATCCTAATTTGTGTTCCGAAGATGAACAAAGGTCTTACGGGTGAGTAATTAATGACAGAATTTTCATTTTTGGGTGAACTAACCCACAGATTCTCTATAGCATAATTATGCTCATAGATCCATATTTTTTTCAAATTGTTATTGACCTGGGTTTTTTTTTTTTTTCTCAAATGTTTTGATATGATGGATGAAATATGGTAAATTATTTATATATTTTTCTCTGAACATTTCTGTGGACCCCTTGCAGCCCAAGTTCCATAAAGTTCTTATGCTTTTAATGCCTGTTATGGTGTCCCAGGAATATTAAAATGTCTAATTTCCATTCATGTTCTTTTTGCAGGAGAGAAACGCTGAAAATGCCATTGAGGCCCTCAAGGAATACGAGCCCGAGATGGGTAAGGTCTATCGCCAGGACAGGAAGACTGTGCAGAGGATCAAAGCCAGGGACATTGTACCCGGGGACATTGTGGAAGTTGCGGGTAAGGATGACTATTCAAAAATTCAGCTTGTGAATGGTGAATTCTTACCAACAGAGTAAACTAATCAGCAACAGGTGTGAAATAGCCAGTGCCATCATCCAGATGGTCGGGCCACTGTGTGAACAGGTTGGTTTCCCACTGGTTTAGGCTTACAGGGACACTCTCTCTGAACCTTTGTGTGTGATCACACGGTTGCCACGGGAGAGATCGTGTTTCACAGTAAAGACCTACTAGAGAGTACTACAAATTAGAGCTCTGCTGGTGCTTTTAGAAAACACAGCAAATTAGCTAATTGCTCTGTCAAGTTGTCTTTGCCACAAATTCAATTTATTTAAATACATGTCATCACTTTGTATTGCTTGAGAAATGAGAGCTAATGTTACGTTTTTGTATGTATTCTCTGTGCCTTTTGTTTTTGTGAAAATCAAATACCGCTTGAGTCACACTTTCTGTATTTCCTATTGAAACAGGAAGTTGAGGTGGTACATATTAGACTTATCACTATTTTTTTGTATGTATGGAAATTAATACATTTGAAAGTCTTTAAAAAATATACTGTATATACAGTCTCTTCTCAACAAGCCTGCATTTGTTTGATCAAAAATACAGTAATGGTAATTAATATTGTGAAATATATTGTAACAATTTAACATAACATTTCTAGTTTAATATATTTTAAAATGTCATTTATTCCTGTCATGTCAAAGCTGTGCCACATGATCCCTCAGATATCATGGTAATATGCTGTTAGGGGCTCAATGTTGAAATAATTTTATTTCTGGATTATTTGATGAATAGAAAGTTTGTAAAAGCATTTATTTGAAATGGAAATAGAAATTACATTCATAAATGTATTTTACTGTCACTTTTGATCAATTTAATGCATCCTTGTGGCGAAAAACCTACTGAAAAATCTTACTTTAAATGTATATCCAAGATTCATTTATGATTTAAGACACTTTCAAAATCAAAAATCACTTGCAACTATTATTTGTTTGGAAAAGGAAATCTATTATGAGATTATTTGCTACTTATTCTATTCAAAGGTGAAATTGATCATTTAGTTTGAGGGAACGTTCTCTTTCCAGAGGGTGTTTTGTGTAATGCTAGATGAGTCATCACTTTATTTTTATCTATTTTTCTTGAAGAGAATGACTGTAAAAGTCATGTACTTTGTAATTTGGTTAACTTTTATAGTTTGAGTTCCTGTGTGAATCCATCTGAATGGGGATTATCAGGAGTGCCCCTTGCTCTATATTGCATCACGTAATGCCACGTCTCTTTGCTCACTGGAATAGATCACTAGGCACTTCCTTATTTCCTCAGTGTTTTAAACATTCAATGGCTGCTAGATCCTTTCAGCTAGTGTGAAAATGGCAGTCCACTGTGACCTAAACTAACCGAAAAACACTTTCTCATAAGTGTGAGTGTCTTTAACATATTAAAATTTTTGGCTCTGGGCTGGCACACTCTGTTTGCATTGTGTACATGTGTAACCTTTGTATTACCTTGTGTGTCCGTGTTGGGCTTGATGAGATGTGTGCTCACCGGCTTCAGGTGGAGTTTGATAGCTGCTTAGTCATGATGAGATGAAATGGGCAGCGCTGAGAGGTGAGCCACATGGTACAGCAGAGCCTCCAAAAGCTGGATGGGGATTGGAGGAGCCAGTGTTTTTGTGGCTCTGACTAATACTCTGTGGTAATGTGAACAGGTGAGTGTACCTGTTACATAACCTGCGAGGGCTGCCTAAACAGATGGGTCCTGCAAAATTAAACGTTCCACTTACAATGCCACTGTGTGGGTGGTGGAGTTGCTAAGGATTGATCTAAGGGATGATATTATGGGAAGTCAATAAAGAAGATTATTTTGCAGTAGCTGGAACAAAAAAATGCTAAAATGAAAACTTTTGAAGCTTAATTTATTTCTCGTATAATAACACAACTCCAAGAATGTGTATGTTTATTTTTACTCAAAGTTAATTATTTAAAGTATACATCACCGTAACAGTTCCTGGTTCATTTCGAAATGGACATAACAAAAAAATGACTCGAGATTAAGTTGCGACCAGAATAATGGCTCTACGATTCACTGAGCAAGTCTGATTCAAACAGATGAATCACAAGTCAATTCAAGGGATATTTCACAGATATTTTTGACTGACTCATTAAAAAGCACCAGTTTTTGAGTTTTTCTTTTTCTCAGATCAGACACCACTGCGTTCATGGTTGAATACAGAAAGCACCGTTGCGTCTTACAAGACCGTGTTTGACGAAACCTTATGCTTCTATATGCAGGTTGCTGATGGTGGCTATTAGGTCTCGATAAAAAATATTGATTTCTCGATTTTTTTTAATTGATTCTCCATTTTCACGAACCAATATTGATTCTTAAATCCCAAGAATCGATTAGTCATCCTGTTTTCAGTTGATGGATGGGATGAGCTCTAATTTTCCGTTCATCCAATAAATCGCAATAAGCTTTGCTACTTTTGATATGAAATAGTCTCAGATGTCAAACTATGTCCATTTTATTACGAAATTCAAAAAATAAACCGTTTTGGTGCTGTTTAATGTGGAGTGACAGATCATTTTAGTGCCTTAGTTCAACAGAAGCTGCAGCACGCAGCTCTCATGAACTGATCATCTCCTCGCTTTTAATACTAGTTACAGCGTGAAATAATAAACATGAATGAACATCTGAAGTATGTTAAAAGATACAGTACATCTACATTACATGTCTCATGTAATCGCTAAATCATTGTTTCAACCGTGTAAAGACGTCAATAAAACGGCTTGTGAACGATGTCACGTCACTTTTACCTCCTAAAAATCGTATTCAGTAGCCATAAACTCTAGTCAGCTAGGGAAAAAAATCATTATAATTTTTAAGGTTCTTCAATATTTAATGCATGTTTGGATAAATCCTTCAAGTTTTTATGACAGCCACCATTTAAATGTTTATATTTAAAAAAAAAAATTAATTAGAGTAGAAACATTGTGATTTGTAAAGTTAGTATTATAACTTAATTATTATAACAACTTATTTGGGTGTAATTTAACTGTTTGTAAACAAATCTTGAAGGAACAAGCCGACTTTTTGGGACTTTAGCTTATTCACCGTATCCCCCAGAGTTATATAAGTCCATACATACCATTCTCATCTCCATGCGTGCCATAACTCTCTCTGACGCACTCACAGCTAGCCTAGCTTAGCACAAAGACTGGAGGTAAATGGCTCCAGCTAGCCTACTGCTGCAGCAGGCGCAATATTTGGCAGCGCCTGAAAATAGTCCCCAGCTGTGCAAGCAGGTTGTTAGGAATGAGAGAATAGATCCTTGCCATATCGGTCTAGAAAATTGCAACTTTTCTTTTTCCGTCACAACATGTAAATAGGAAAATGTTGGTGTTATTTTGTCTCTTATTGAGCAGTAGGTTAGCTGGAGCCGTTTATCTCCCGTCTTTGTGCTAAGCTAGGCTAGCGGCGGGTGCATCAGACAGAGTTATGGCACGCACAGAGATGAGAGTGGTGTGTATATGGACTTATTTAACTCTGAGGGATACGGTGAATAAGCTAAAGTCCCAAAAAGTCGGCGTGTTCCTTTAATATCATAGCAACTGACTCCCATGTATAGTTTAAAGCAGTAATTGATAGATTTGTGTTTCCTTAAATTTGCCATGCAGTATACCTGATATATCCAAAATAATCAATATTAGATCAAAAGCTTGTGAATCGAAATCGAATCATGAAATTTGTGTCAATACCCAGCCCTAGTGACCATTTTAAATTATTACTTTGTCGCATTTGCAACAAAGCATCGATTCACAATCAGTTTAGTCACAGCCTGGAGCCTCTCTTGCATCCATTTTAGTTTAAACCAGGTACCATACTTAAATATAAAGTACTTTAAGAGGAAGGAAAGTCCTTTCCAGTTTTACGCGGGAGGTGGGGGGGATGATGTTGATTGGTTTAGATAGTGCTGTAGAGTGACGCAGGAGGACAGGGTTTCATTTGTTGCTGCAGTAAGAGATGGAGAGAGAAGGAACTGCATTCCTTTGTGTCTTGTGAAGGACAGGGAGGTCATAGAGGGGTCTCATTCTATAAAACTCCTATATAGGAGGGATAAAGCTGGGTAAATGGATTTAGGTTCACCCTTCTTGCATGGAGGAAACAGTGTTGCGGGAAAACGGTGGTGAAGGAAAACAGAGTGACTGCGGGGGGAAAGAGTGTCTCGTGAGTGGAATGTTAAGTGTCCGTCTAGAGGCAGCAGCTGTGCAACCTTGCCGTCGAGCAAGGTGCGACACCAGAGCTGATCGCACACAAATCTTCAGCATCCACGTGCATCCTCTAGCCTCTGCTGGGAGGTCGACGAACTGCCCTTCAGCAGATGGCGCAGTGATGTTTGAAAAGCGATAGTCCCCTGCTCCCTGATGAGGGCTGCATGACGTATCTCTAATCAAACCCGCAGGGTTTGGAATGTGACGCAACCACATGACGCAGGGAAATAAATTAAGTTACCTTTCAGCCAGAGTGAGACAATAATTTGACAATAAGTCGAACTGACAGACCTTGATAATGCAATTGTAGCTCATTTTGTCCAGTTTGCACACTACCGTTTTTTTAATTAATACTTTTATTCAGCAAGGACTTACAATATTGTGATGAATAGAATCACGTTTCCACAAAAATATTAAAGTTTCTTGAGCACCAAATCAGCATATTAGAAGTATAATGTGACACTGAAGACTGGAGTAATGCTGTAAATTTAGCTTTGTCATCGCTGGAATAAATACAAAATTTAAAATGGAAAAGTTTATAATACAATGGTACTGTTTTTACAGTATGTATAACCAAATAAATTCAGCCTTGGTGAGCATAAGAAACTTCTGTCAAAAGCAAAAAACATACCGACTTTTGAATAGTGTGCATGTAAACATACTGAATAAGTTGCTACAAACTTATTTAAAGTTATGGGTCTGTTCAAATTCCTAATCTTAAGTATTACCTTTAAAATTGTAACTCTTCCCACGTTGTTTGTGCTAAAACTAAAAGTATAAATTTATGCCTCAAATACTCCAGCAATCTGAGAACGGTGACCGCTGATCTAACTCCTAGCTTAGCAGTGCTAAGCCCCCATCCCTTGGTCCTGTTACCTTGTCAACGGCTGCATCATCATGCTAAATTGGTTAAATAGCAATAGATTGCTTGTACCTTTTATATCTTTGCATTTTTCCCCTACCTCATCTCTTAATAAGGTGAGTCATAATCTCTAGTTCTTGTTGCTGCTTTTGTTTCCCTTCACTCTCATTGTAGAATGACCTTGCAGGGCTTTGCTGAAAATGACAGCCTCTCACATCTCTACGTTATTAACTTTGTCTTTCGTACATCTGCTGGCTGATAGCATGTAAAGTGATGCCATCATGAAACATCTGATCTGTTGGGCCATCTCCTGTCATCTGCAGACCAGCGGCGGTAATTGACCGATCAGCTGTGCGCATCTCCTCTTTCAAAATGCTGTAAAAGCTCTTTGTTTCCGAGCACTGCTGCTAATGCTAAACTGAGTGGATTTTCTCAAGCCTTCAAGTCGTCTTCCAAATTTTTTTCTTTTTTTTTTGTTGAAAACAACATGTCTTGAGAGAGAGAGAGAGTTCCTGAAATTGAGAGTTTTGTCAAATGTAATCAAATTATTATGAATGGTAGGGGTGGCACGGTTCACAAAACCCACGGTTCGGTTCGTATCACGGTTTTAGGGTCACGGTTTTCGGTTCTGTACGGTTTTTCTTGTTGTTTTTTCTTTTAATCGTTAACACTCCAGAAATTTACTTCAGCATATGATATATAGCTTAATTATCCACAATTAAAAAAAAAATTTTATATCATGTAGAAGTTGTTTCCTAACTGGCTGTCTCCTGCTTAAGCTGTCTAGTGTCTACTGAGTTCGACACATTGGCGTAAAATTTTTCATGTTAATCATGTCAATTTTGATCAGAACAATGCACTGTGGCTTTAATTCAGCGTGAGCAGCTGACCTGATTAACATGAAAAATAACTCATTTCACCATGAAATCATGTAGTGAAGTGTTCCGTGTGTTAAAACAAACCCTGTTCACATGGATCCACTAAAACGACTGTAAAAAAACACTATTATGCATGCCAGACCCCAGTCATTGGCGATGTGAATTTGTAAAGGAAAAACTGTGCCTATAGACTGAGCACGTAATCTGCATGCGCGTGACGTCACCTTTTTCACCAATTTGTAGTTTAAATAACGGTATCGTTTTCAGTCCCCCAAAATCTGTTGTCGTGTTAATTAACAGCCAAAACTCATAAATTTTTCCATTTTTAGTTGAAAACTGTGTAGTGTAAATGGCCTCAGTCACTTTTCTCTTGAGCAAGGCCTTACCTTAAGGGACGGACATCGGTGTAGTGAAACATTAGCCAAGGAAACTAGTTGCAAGAGGATGCTGGGGTATGGAGACAAGTGTAGACAAGTCCCTGTTTACCCAAAGGAATACGGAGCAGCATAATGCTGATGCAAGCCACTTGAGGAATTTTAATAAAAAGGGAACGCATTAGAAACATTATCTAACGGCCTTTGTCACATGCTAACCGCTGCAGTGTGAATGCTGATCATGCCTGGGAGAAAGTGACAAGCAGCCAGTGTAGACGGGCTTTTGTGGCTTTAAATGTATTGTGACTTCCTGTTCAAGAATTATTGACACACTTTTTTGCAATCCTCCGGCTTCTAAATCGGCTGTGCCGCTCTGCTAATGAACCAAGATTGTTTCCTTTGCTATGGTTATGGCTCAGACTCATGGGAATTGTCCTCAGAAGTACTAAATCAAGGCTGCTCTGCAATTGCTCCGATGGAGTTTAATTGTACGTAAAACTCTGCAACATGACCTATCAGCAAGCCTGTGGTCTAACCGACCACCTTGTCCCAGTAGAGAGCGAGCGAGTGAATGAAGGAACAGAGACAGGATGTGCAGTTAAGAGTTGACCAGATTTGACGAGATAAATAATCAGTGAGCCAGATGGCCGCTCTCTCTTCTCTTGTGTTTAAAGGGGAGGTGTTCTGCTCTTTGTCCTCTCTTGCTGTCCTCGGCAGGCATCGGTTCAGTCCCATCGGCAGCAGTGGGAACACTCTTTTGGAGGACAAGTTGTCTGCATGACAGAGAGCATATCCGGCCCTGTGTGTTTACGTGCTCGGGTCGTCGCTGCACTTGCGGCTGTCAGTTCCCTCAGGAAACGCACCCAGGGGAGCCCCAACCAATTGAGACTGCTTGGAAGAGGGTGTTCTTTGTGCAAACCAGCCAAAGGCAATCAGGGACAATGCGAGGAACTGTTAATGCTTCTCTTTGAAGAAGGGATTAGACATCCCTAAAGTTTGCTTCCTAACATATTTGTTAGCGGTCAAGATGTCCCTTATGTTTTCAAGAAAATCTGAGCTGATGTGAAGTGGAGTATTTTTTTTTTTTCTTTTTTTAGTGGCACCTGCTAAGAGCACTACTGATGTTTTGTAGCGTTTTGCTTTTTTATTTTTAGTTTATATTGATATATATTTTTGCTATCCCTTAAAGGGTCGGTCAGTTCACCCAAAAATTAAAACTATCATTATTATCATTTACTCGCCCTCAAGCCACCCTAAGTGTATATGACTTTCTTCTTTAAACCAAACTTAAAGGGTTAGTTCACCCAGAAATGAAAATTCTGTCATTACTTACCCTCATGTCGTTCGACACCCGTAAGACCTCCGTTCATCTTCGGAACACAAATGAAGACATTTTAGTTGAAATCCGATTGCTCAGAAAGGCCTCCATTGGCACAATGCACTTAACACTCTCAAGACCCATAAAAGGTACTAAAGACGTCGTTACAAAGTCCATCTCACTACAGTGGTTCTACAATAACTTCATGAAGCGTCGAGAATTAGTTTTTGTGCGCAAAAAACCCCTAAATCACGACTTCTATAGTGATGACCGATTTCAAAACACGGCATCATGAAGCTTCGAAGCGTTATGAATCAGTGAGTCGAATCATGATTCGGATCACGCGTCAAACCGCCAAACTGCTGAAATCATGTGACTTTGGCGATCCAAACCACTGAATCGACTCGCTGTTTCATAACGCTTCGAAGCTTCATGATCAATTAATGACAGAATTTTCATTTTTGGGTAAACTAACCCTTTAAAAGGATATTATTAAAAAAAAATTATCCTGGCTCTAAGCTTTATAATGCGAGTGAATGGTACCCTAGATTTTGAAGCGCATCCATAAGAAAAATATCCATGTTTATAACTTTATACACTATAAATCACTGGCTTCCGGTAATGGCCGTACGTGAGTCTAGTTCCAGCAGAAGAGACATGTTTAATTTGATTACTTAAAGTCCTGGTTTCACTGAAAGGGCTCAGATTAAGCCAGGATTAGGCCCTAGTTCAATAAGGGCATTTAGGTAGCTTTTATAAGCGTGCTTTAGAAAGAAATTGTGACAAAGTTGCTTTCAGTTAAAAGAGCCCAAACATGCATTTTAGTCAGGGAATAGGCCTTGTCTGTGAAACCGGGGGAAAGTGTCTGGACTTCTCTATCTAGATTTATACCTAGTGACCAGAATATCACAGTGACTTAGTTGGGGATGGGCTCCTTTGACTACCTCTCAACCACCCATAACACCATAGCAACCGCATAGCAATGTGCTATAAACATGGCTAGCTACCATCTAGGCAGCTTTTAAGTCATCTGTAATTTATTTTACAGTTTTTCACAGTATGCTCTCTTTCTGTTCTTTTGGCTTGTTTACCCAAAGGTGAATATCTCTAGCACAAACTGTGGAGTTAAAACGCCAACATGGTTTACCTATATTATAAAAAAACTGTTTGCTGATGTTATCACAACCTAAATAAGGCCCTGTTGTTTCTCAGGAAGAGGAAATAGCTGTAGCCTTTTTGAAGTCATGGAGGAGTATTTGACAGTTTGTTTCCAACCACCTATTAGCAGCCAATGTGACATAACCAGTTAATGCTTCTTAACTACCTAGATTTGATTTGGTGAATGTGACCTTGATTTGTGTTTTCGGTTGGTACTTGATTTTCTGAGCATCGTTGGATGAAATGATCAAGGGAGTGATAATAAAACTCTAATCTTTAAAGCATAGCGGGCCTTTGAAGATGTTTTCTGAGCATTCTTTTAATTAAAATGCCTGAGGCTTGTTCAATTTTTAACTTTTTAACTCTGTCATTAACAAGTGTTATGAGAATAATATTCGGTGGTCCAAAAATTATTTTTCTACAATCTATTCTTATTAGACTTTCTCTCTCCTTGTCTACCTAAAGTAGGTTACCCTTGTTATATGACCTTTTTCTAACTTGAGCTATATATCGGGATTATGTACCACATTCTTTTGGTTTAGGGGCATTTTAAATGTGTATTATTGTAAATTGGATCATATAACCTTTTTTTTTCCCCCAGAGCCCCCTTAGAGCTTCATTGAGCGCAATTCACCAAGTGTGTGCTTAATAAATCTAATAAAGCATGTTTCAACAAAACGATACATGTAATATATGTGCTGTATATGTAAACTATATATAGTTTGAAGGATCTTAAACCTCTCTATATACATTTTATGGTCCCTAACAATCTCATCTCAAAAAAATCTGTTTACGTTGGGTGTTAGCTTGACCATGCACCATCGTTTATATCAAAATAGCTTTTCCATTTTAGGAGCTGTGTTGGTTGTTGGTGTGATACCACCCGTCATGTCCCCCACTCCATTAAAAAGTGCATAGAGTGTGTTGGTGAAAACTCCAGAAAGTCCAGAAAAGGCAAAGCATCTAGGACCGTATCCTCAGGTTATTTGAAGTTCTTTCCACCCAGAACATCCTGTGAAAAGATTCTTCGTCATTGCCCACTCTTTCATAAACTCAATTTACACATCAGGCGGATTTTAAACAGACACCATCTCAAAAGACTAATAAACGTCAAGTCTTTAAGCGTGCTGAAGTGTCCATCGCCTTATTCATTAAGAGATTTGTTTAGAAAAGATTACGGTATTTACATTTGCTCTTTTCCTAGTAGCAATTACTAAACCCCCCTCTGTTTGTGGAAAGAATGAAGCCGAGTCTATTTTTGTCTACGTCAAAGTCAAACCAAAATGTTTCAAAGCTACTGATGTTGTACATTAACCTCTTCAGTGCCGTTTTATCTCAAGATATTGAGATGGTCCTCCTGTGTGTCTTAAAAAGGAGCGGATGAGATTCTGGAAATGTGGTTTTGTAAAGCTTGTTTAAGAACTTAGCGAGTGCGCCTTGAAAGGTTTCTGAGAAAACTGTTGAAATTTAACCCAACCAATCCGTGATAAGGTTTTTACTGTTTTATTTTTAGATGAGTGATGTATTTTTGGACTTCATTTCATCCTTTGAAAGCACAATCCATTATCGTCAATTACCAAGCCATTGAGTCGATACTTGAGATTCAAAAGATGCTTTCTTGTTGGTTCATGGTTTCAACTTGGCACTATGCCTTACAAACATCTTTGTTATAGGGATCCAAGTTATTTCTCCTGAATTGTTCTTGCTCTTTTATTGCAGTTTGATTATGTTCTTATAAATTTGGAATGGCATGACAGTGTTGTTTTGGTTTGCCTTGTTCACTTCGAGCACTGGATTTATCTCTATCTAACAGCATGTTTTTGTTTCCTTTCAGTGGGTGACAAAGTTCCTGCTGACATTCGCTTGACTTCAATCAAGTCAACGACCCTGAGGGTGGACCAGTCCATTCTAACAGGTGAGAACAATGGCATTACCTCCAAGTTGTCTTTTTAAATGTACAGTCATAGGCTTTGAGGAGGGGAAAATTACATATTACTTGTGGACAGTTTATCAGCGACAGGATATAATGTCACAGTCTAGGAATTCTGTTTTTAATAAATAATGAATCCCATATAACAAAATGTATTCAGAATGCTGAAATGTACTCTACAACACCAAAATTCTGAATTGAAAATGTTGAATCTACTTAGATTCACTTGGACTACTTAGTTTGTATTGAGCCAAGAGGTTAATTTATGATATTGTGGTCAAACATCTTTTGTTCTGCTAATTTGCTGGCCACAGTTCACCGAACTTGAACTTTGTTACACAAGAAAGGACGAAATTACTTCACGTGTGCTTGCATTTCCTCTCTACTGGGTTCACGTGCATAAGTAAATGGAGTCCAAATGGTATTTGTTCTATGTACCCATTTTTTTACTTTTCGATCTAAATACAGATAGAAAATACAACCTTATAGATTGAATATCCACAGTTTAGTATTTTTCTACGCACCTTCCTAATTCTGTCAGCAAAGACATCACAATCTAAAATATTTTGTCAAAAAAAAATTGTATTTGTATACGGTCACAGTACCCTTTTATCACAAAACCACAGTTAAATATAGATTATATTGCGGATGTGATTTTTACTCAGTGAGCAGTAAGCCACCTTATAAAGTCAGTTCAGTAGTTGAAATGAGGTGGAAAAATTATCTCTTTTCCACAGAAGGTTCAGTGCTTCTTATTTTAAAGGGAGGTCAGCTGTGCTCAGCTTCTGCAGTCCAGTTAGAGGGGGGAAGATAGAAAGGAAGTTCTCTTGTAGGAGTCGGGTCTTGCTTCACTGCCTTAATTGGTAACGGCCTGTTCAACTTTTCCACATCTTTTAGCTGCTCCATCCATGGCTATTTTTTGTTGGGATTCTTTGCCATCCTGGCCAGAGCTGAACCGTTAAAGCAATTACACAAATGCACCGATGAACTGCAAGCCTGATCATCATGTATTAGTCTTTGAGGGCAGTCAAGTAGTACTAGAACTTTGATTTCACCAACCTGTCATCTGCATCTTCCCTTCGCAGGAGAATCTGTGTCGGTAATCAAGCATACAGACCCTGTCCCTGACCCTCGTGCTGTGAACCAGGACAAGAAGAACATGCTCTTCTCTGTAAGTCAGACCTGTCAGCATATTATTTGTGGTGACTGATAATGCAGATCTTATGATAACTCTTGCTTATATTTCGGGTTACACCTTTTTTCCCCCTCAACTTCATGTACACTACCGTTCAACCAAGGCTATAATTTTTTATATAAAAAAATACAATACAATACAACAGTAATATTTTTTAGTTTTATTACAATTTAAAATAACTGTTTTGTATTTTAATATATTTAAAAATTAATTTTAGTCTTCAGTGTCACATGATCATTCAGAAATCATTTTAATATGCTGATTTGGTGCTCAAGAAACTTATTTCTTGACTATATTAAGGTTGAAAACCGCTTAATTTTTTGAAAATTATCCTTTTTTTTCAAAGGTCTTTAATGAATAGGAAGTTCAAAAGAACAACATGCATCATTGCTGAATATTGAGTATTTATTACTAACTTAATTTCTTTAAAAAAAATCTTACTAACACACTAACATTTGAACGGTAGTATGAGTCATAATATATAGTTGTATATTAGCATTATATCTGTAATATTTTAACAGATATATTTAAGCAAACAACCACTAAGATGTTTTTGAAGGAATTGTATTATTAGTTTTGCACTGATTTGTATTAGGAATTTTAAAATTATGGTTAAAAAACCAACAAGTCGATAGTTAGTTATTTTCATGTTATGGCTGATAATGGCCAATATTAAAATGCATTGTTTTGTCTAAATAAATGTATAACTAAAGTAAAAAATAAATCAAGTGCTTTTTACATGCTGCAAGTTCATTTAGGAAACACGACATTTATAATACAGTATTTTATTTTAAAATGTTAAGTTGCATGTAACAGTGTTAATTTTTTTTTTTAGATTAACTTTAAAGGAACACTCCACTTTTTTAAAAAAATAGGCTCATTTTATAAGTCCCCTAGAGTTAAATAGTTGAGTTTTACAGTTTTTGAGTCCATTTAGCCGATCTTTGTATCTGGCGGTAGCACTTTTAGCATAGCTTAGCATACATAATTGATTCTGGTCAGTCCATTAGCATCTCATTCAAAAGATGACCAAATACACTTTCCATATTTTTCCTATTTAAAACCTGACTCTTCTGCAGTTACATTGTGTGCTAAGACAAACTGAAAATGAAAAGTTGCGATTTTCTACACCTATATGGCTAGGAACTACTTTCTCATTCCTGCGTAATAGTCAAGGATCTTCGCGGCCGTACCATGGCTGCAGCGACGCAATGATTCGTTGGTATTCTGTGAAACATGGTGGTAGTATACACCTTCGACTTACTATCACAGCCCTTTACAACACACAGAACCATGGCTAATCACACAGGTAAATCCACAACACAATTTGTCGGCTGTAAGCCTGAAACTTTCTCTGCAACTACACGAACTTAGTGCCGGTCACATTGAAAGTTACCTAGCTGGGGGCTACTTTCAGACACTGCGTAATATCATTGTGCTGCTGCAGCCATGGTACGGCCGCAAAGATCCGCGACTATTACGCAGGAATGAGAAAGTAGTTCCTTGCCATATAGGTGTAGAAAATCGCAACTTTTCATTTTCAGTTGGTATTAGAACACGATGTAACTGTAGAAGAGTCAAGTTTTAAATAGGAAAAATATTGAAAGTGTCTTTGGTCCTTTTTTGAATGAGATGCTAATGGCTGACCAGAATCAATGATGTATGCTAAGCTATGCTAAAAGTGCTACCGCCAGATACAAAGATCGGCTGAATGGATTAAAAAACGGTAAAACTCAACTATTTAACTCTAGGGGATTTGTAAAATGTGCCTATTTTCAAAAAAAGTGGAGTGTTCCTTTAAGTGAGTATTAAATGATGGCAAAGGCAATCTAAATGTAAAAATAGAGGAAATGATGCTAATTTCCTCTATTTTTACACAGTGAAATATTTAATATTGGTTGATTTCTGATCAAAAAAAAAAAAAAAAAGCTTGAACATTTGTCCGATAACCAATATGGTGCTGATATATCATGCATCCTAATTTGCATGATTTAGAACCAATTGTCTAAACTTTAAGAGATCACTAGGAAACTTAAAAGGGATTTTAGATTTTTTTTATTGAATATGATCAGAATTTTAAAACTCACCTTTGACTTCATGTTTACAGGGTACCAACATTGCCGCAGGCAAAGCTGTGGGCGTAGTGATCGCCACCGGTGTGAACACCGAGATTGGCAAAATCCGTGATGAGATGGCGTCCACGGAGCAGGAACGCACGCCACTGCAGCAGAAACTGGACGAGTTCGGCCAGCAGCTCTCCAAGGTCATCTCGCTCATCTGCATCGCCGTGTGGATCATCAACATTGGACACTTCAACGATCCCGTTCACGGTGGCTCATGGATCCGCGGGGCCGTATACTACTTCAAGATCGCCGTTGCGCTGGCTGTGGCCGCCATCCCGGAAGGCCTGCCTGCCGTCATCACCACCTGCCTGGCTCTGGGTACCCGTCGCATGGCCAAGAAGAACGCCATTGTACGCTCTCTGCCCTCGGTGGAGACCCTGGGCTGCACCTCCGTCATCTGCTCGGATAAGACCGGCACACTTACCACCAACCAGATGTCCGTTTGCAGGGTGAGAATGCTGGGAATATTATACATAATTGAAGTGAGCTTTAGTGAGCACCTTCAGAGCTCATCAAATAGGAAATAATAACCTACAACCCTGGCTATTACGAATTCTGTTTAGCCTGTAATTTAATTCCTTGGCAATAGTGAGTGTGTTATTGTTTAGAAATGTGCGGGCTGGGGTTCAGCCAAGAAGCGAGAGTGATATTACTGCATAGACAATTGGCTCATGAATAAAAATTACATTCATGATGGTATTGATTTAGCAGTAGTACCAGGGCCGTGACCACCATAGACATTGAGGGGGACATGCCCCCCCCCAATAATTAGAAATGGCCAAATTGCTGCACTACCCAGCGCTCTGTATGTTAGGCTTGACAAAAATGTTTTAAAGTTACATTTTTAGTCTGGTCTGCCTCAGTGGTAGACTAAGTAACCCCAGCCTGATCTGCCGGTGATTTTGCCCTGCAACTCAGTCTGGAAACCTGTACCTTCATTTCTACTGATTCTGTTACTCTTTTGTGGGAACCAATCACAGACTGGCTTATCTACCTGGCGCGCTATTGGCGGGTTTAACACGTTGACAGAGAGCGATGGGTCATTGCCTGTTGATCACTCCTCTTGTGGTCTGATTGGTTGAAGGACTATCCAATTGTGTACAGAGTAATTTAATTTATGCTTGTTTATCACACCTCTTACATAGCAGACTCCCCAGATCAATGTTCAATCTTAAATTGAGCTTGGTCTGGTGATAGCCGGACAACCTCAGCGGTCTAAAAGCGGTCGTTAATGTCAAAATGATTGAGATGGCCAATCAAATCAAAGCAGGCGGGGTTTACGTTCTCTTTTGGCTCGTGCACAATCTTGTTCAATGCCGTTGCTTAATGCAAAATGCACACAAACGTGTCCCTGCTCTTAATATACAATCATTGATGAACATCTTTGATTTTAATGAGGGGTGAAAAAAAAAAACCTGTATGAGAGCGGATTAGAACCAAGAACCTTTGACACCGTTTACAAAAATTCTGCCACCAGACCATTAGGGAAGCCAAATGTGAGCTGCAGATCTTTTTTTTTTTATATATATATATTTTTATTGAAAAAAAAGAAAAATATGGCACAATGAAAAATACATAACAAAGAGGTAGAAATGACAAAAATAAAGCCATACTTAGCTGTCTTTTCTTTTTCTTTTTTTACATACAAAAAGTAAATAAACGAGAACACAAAGCAAACAAAGTTCAAAACATTCGGGCATTCATAAATTCACAAGCATAAAATAAATACATTTATATAAAACCAATAAAAGATAAATAATAATAAGAGGGGGGGGGGCTGTTCCATCAATCAGGGGGTAAAGAAGGAAGAGATTTAAAGAAAGTTAAGAAGGGCTGCCATTTACTGTAAAATTTGTTGGAATCACCTCTCAAAGAATATTTAATCTTTTCTAATTTAAAAAAAAAAAAAAACATAATATCCCTTAGCCATTGAGCGCTGGAAGGGGCTTTTGTAGATTTCCAGTGGAGAAGGTGTCGTCTCGCCAATAAAGATGTAAAAGCAAAGATGTCCAATTGTTTGGATGTAAATCTATTGTAATCCTCTGGGCATCCGAAAATGGCAATATGAGGAGAGATATTTACAGTCGTTGTAAGTATTTCAGAGATAATGTCAAAGTACCTCTGCCAGAAGGAAAAAACGAATGGGCAAGAATAAAACATATGAGTTAGATTGCAGGGAGAGGTATGGCATTTGTCACAGCTGTCGGTGACGGTGTGAAAAATTTGTGACAGGCGTGCTTTGGAGAAATGAATCCTATACAATACTTTGAATTGTATCAAAGTTAGACGGGCACAGGTTGAACTAGGTGGGACGTTGCCCTCAACAAAATCCACTCAAGTGTCAGGTAACTCCAACCCAAGTTCACCCTCCCAGGCAGCCTTAACTTTAGTGATGGATGAGGTGTCATGATTCAGAAGTTTGTTATAGATTTCTGAAATGAAAGACTTCTGAGGGGGGTCCGGAGAGAAACTCTTCGCACAATTGGAGTGGGGGAGAAGAGGGAAAGGCTGGGAATAGGGATGAAACGGTATGGAAATTTAACATCACGATTATAGTGACCCAAATTATCACGGTTATCAATATTATCACGGTTTTCTTCAAATTAGATGAAAGTGTTCAAAAAGAACCGATGCACACACTTAAAACATTTCAACAAGTTTTATATTTGAAAATCAACAAACAACAAATAAATAAAGCAGCTCTATGCACTTTTTTAAGCTAGATTCTATTCTGTGGGATTTCCTTCCTTATAATGGCCGTCATCAATAACAATGCATAATGCATAAATAATAATAATTTGTCATAAATATAATCTCTAATATTATCTCTGTAAATATATTCTCAAGCAATATTCTCATCAGTGTTCAGCAATGATGCATTTAAATCTAGCATATTTTGTGTAACTGTGCATTCACACCGCCGCCGGCGAGAGCGTCAAAGTGGCCGGAAGTCATTCATTCTCAATGGGAGCCCGGCGGCGAGCTCCGGCGAGAGCGGCGCGGCGCGTCTTGGACGATTTGGGCGTCAAGGAGAGTTGAAGTCAGGTCAACTTTATGGTAATGAGCTATGACGCGGTTCGGCGGCAGCCGGCGGCAACCAATGGGAATGTAGAAGTGCTCCGCTTGAGATGATTCTAGAGAACGCAGTGCTGTAAACTTCGGTTCCTACCACATTAGTTCCCAAGCAAAATAGAGGAGGTTGATCACTGCTGGTGCGGCGGGTTTGATAAGAAGACATGCAACATTATTTATCCACCACACAAATGGCTTTTAATTGGTTTATTTCGTTAGCAAACATGTAACTATAATTGTTAAGTTCTATAAGTTGTTAAGTTCATCGATCTGCTTTTTTTAAACTTTCACATTTAAATGATTTCATGAGGTTATATTATACGGTTATACCCTACCTGTGGTTAGTCTGCACAAACGCAGATCAACATGAGTGTTTGCTTTGTAGCCCCTTTAAATGCCGTTTCAAAAAAGACCAAGCATTCGATCTACGTCAGAGCGGCAGCGCGTCCACGAATCTTTCTACAGCGTCGATGGCAGGGCGGCCAGAGCGAAGTTTGACGCTCTCGCCGGCGGCGGTGTGAACGCACAGTAAGAGCCCAAACAGTATCCTAGTGAAATAATGCATATCCATATTTCCCTATGATTTGACATTTTATTTGATTAAATATCAAAATGTGTGTATCATACCTGACACCTAAATGATCACTTTACAGTCAGTTTTACTTCAAATGCTATTGAAGTTTGAAACGTGTATAACGTTACCAATGTTGTGTGTAACTTTAGAGACGGTCCCTAAATTCACCAGCGTTATGCCAGTCATATCAGATGCGCTCATGGATGCGCTGTGGTTCTGCTGTGTTTTTTAAAACTATTTTCGCTGCTGAAAATAGAACAAAAACGGTCAACCACTGTATGATGAATGAATCTCTTGCGTACATAGCACGTTTATCTCTGCTTTGAGTGCAGATTTCAGTGAGAGCGGCGCGCGCTCTGAAGAAAACTCAGGCTAATCTGAACGCCTCTGATTATGAGACATCGCATTCATAAACACGTGTGAGTGGTTATAATGCGCAACGCGATTATAACAGATGGCTTTTGAGAAGACTATAATAAGTTTAACAGCCAGAGTGGCTAGTGTGCAGCCGAGATAACGTTAAGTTACACCCGCAAATGGCGGTTGTTAATGTCAAGCCCTGATTATTATCCCTTAAATGTCACCCTAGTCTTGTCTGAATTTGTTTGTTCGCTTCACGTTATTATTTCCCAGACGTAGTTTTGGTATTGAGGTCAAAGTCCACTTGCCTTGCGTTCGTAGTTTTGAAGTGTTCCCCTATTACAGCGACTTTCTTCTGGCATGTTCTGCAGACAGGGTGACCATCTGCGATTAAGTTTCCCTCAGGACTTTTGTAAAAGCCAAAATATGACCACACCTCAGATTTGGTCCTTTTAGAGGCTGAACAATCTCCAGAGTGCTGTCACTGCTTTCTGCCATTTCTCCTCATTCAAAAAACAACACTGCGATGTGCCTGTGTCAGACTGACTGGACAAGATTTACCCGCGAGTTTTCACATTCGTGATAATCGCACGCGGTTTTAATGATAATTAAATTTTATACGATATTACTAACCGTCACTAAATTTGATCGTGGTTTATCGTGAAACCGGTAATCGTTTCATCCCTAGCTGGGAACAAGGATTTGGCGCAGTGTCTGATTTGGAAATAGCGGAAAAGGTGAGATGGCGGGAGTCGAAAATGTGAGCTGCAGATCTATATATTGATTCACTAACGTGAAGAATTTTGTGACTAACAATATAGTTGACGCAAATTAATGCAAATATTATTTGCAAATAATCCCAAAATGATAATTTCCCATTTCCAATAAGAATTAGACCTAAAATTTAATTCACCTGTTCTTTATGCTTCATAATGATAAAAAAAATGGTCCCCCCCAGTGTTCTGGAAATGGTTATGGCCTTGACTAGTACGTTACTTGGCCCCAAACGTAAGTCGTGGGAAAGCTGTTAATTTGCAGCTTTAATATTGCAATGATTAATAGTTTTACTTTGTTTTATCTTAGTTTCTCATGACCTTGTGTTAGACCACCCCAGTTTGCCTCTGTATTTCCTTTTATGTTGTTTTCCTTTTTGACAGGGTTCATTTCAAAGGACGACATGGTTTATTTCTCTATTTCGGTCCTTCATAGTGTCCCTGTATACTTATCTCCGCTCATTTATCGTCTCCCTCCTCATCTGTACTTCTCCACCTTGACTGCGAGAGCTGATTAGTATGCGGTAGTCAGTTACTTGCAGTAGTGTTGCATAACTGACCTTGTGTGTGTGAGATCTGCCTGTGATCTACAGCAGCGGCTTTGCTGTGGGCTGTACAGTACAAGCATGCAAGCCGAATGTGCAGCGCTATTGATTTCAATCAGTTTGTGTGTGTAAAGGTTAAATTTAGTACCATGCTTGCTTTTCTTTTTAATAGATATGATTTTAAATAATAGTATGCTTGATTTATACGTTAAATGTTCAGGATGTGGCTAAACCAAAATAATTTTTACCTTAAATGTCCCGTTTGCCTCGGCTGTCTAAAATAATACTATATGGGAAGGGGGCTTCTAAAATTAGCAGCGTTTCAACAGAAGGAATGTAATCTTGTTAACCCTAACTCTAAGTATTAAACTTCTACTCGTATTAAACGGATAACTCTTCCTGCAACTTTTCCGCTATAGACACGAATGATGCCTCTAATCTTGTGCCTTATTGTGGTGCAGTTACTTTTAGAGATCATATTTAGTGGTGGACTAATTTGGATTTTTGATATCGATGCTGAGAGCAGGGTGTCTATTTATCATCTGCAGCATGATGGATCAGGGGTGGGTGAACAGGTTCCTGGTTTTGCGCTTATGTTAATTGGCAAGTCATGCAGACTAGTGTCTAACGAGTTATTTTCTCTAAATTAAAAACAAATGTTCACACTGGTGAGCTTACTTTTTTTTGGAGTGTGGCTAGATACGCACCTTTGTTTTATTGGACGACATCGCTTCGTCTTCTCTGACAGATGGCAGCGTTAAGGTGCAATACCACCACCTTTTGTACTTTAGGATGGCAACCAGGTACTGCCGCTGGCTTATTTACATGTCATATTATCATGTGACCTAATACTATTCATTTTAAATATTACGGTTATCACCAATACTGGTATGTTGTCACACCCTTAATGAACACGATATCGATATTTCATGTTTTGAATATCACTTATCATCAATAGCGGTATATTGCAACACCTCTAGTATGTTGCATAGCTAGCTGGAACCCATCACCAGGATTTTCTTGGAGGGTGTCAAAATTACAAAAAAAAGCCAACTTGTATATGCATTACTTTGTTATATTTAGTTCTAAAGTATTTCATCAACTCGTTATTGTTCTAGTTGAGTAAAATTTGGCTAAAAGCCAAATAAATTTCTGATTTGCTAGCAAATTGTTCTTTTGAGTTGGTTCTTTTCAGTAAATCATTCATACTGGTTCTGGGTTCAAAGTGGTCTGAATGATTCATTACTGATTTCGTGTTTGGAAAACCTTAACTAGGGAAACAATCTTTCTACAGATGTTTGCGAAAGTCATGTATTCATTTAAAAAAAAAGTGCATGGAAACATGCTGAATAGCAACACATTGGTAATCACTCAAGACACAAGCATCATATCAGCATGTTTTGCACCTTCATGCACCAATAGCATTTACGAAGTGTTAAGTTTGGTTGTTTTTCTATTACTTTCTTGTTTGTTTTTTTTTACTTTTTCTATTACTCAATGGCTAGTATCAGATACTTTTCATGTTTAAAAAGGGTTAATTCCCCCGAAAATAAATACAAATTCTGTCATTAATTACACGTAAGACTTTTGTTCATCTTCGGAAAACAAAAGATGTGTGTGTGTGTGTGTATATATATATTTTATATATACATACACGTATACGTAGAAGCCTCATTCAACCGATCCGCGCAGGGACTAATGAGGAATCTATGTGTATATATATGATCGTGCCGGTATTTTGACCTTATTTGCCGGAAGTGATGGCGCGGGGACAGCTGATACAGAGCCATAGAAAAAAATTAAATAAATAGTTAAATATGGATATTTTTCTTACACAAACGCATCGATTCGCTTCAGAAGGCCTTTTTTAACACCCCGGAGCCGCGTGGAGCACGTTATTTGATGGACAGATGCATTTTTTTTTTTATATGGACTTCAAAAACAGAGCAACAATTACTGCTATTATAATGCTTGGATTAGCCTGGACTTTTGTAATATAACTCAGATTGTATTCGTCTGAAAGAAGAATGTCATATACACCTAGGATGACTTGAGGGTGAGTAAATATGGGCTAATTTTTTTTTTTGGGGTGAACTGTCACTTTAAAGTAATCCAGTGGTTTAACCTCAGTTTTATGAAGCAACGCAAGTACTTTGTTTGCACGCAAAAAACATAATTTACCACTTTATTTATAATTTATCATTTCATATATAAATGTATAATATATTTCTCCATAGTGCCTAGCGCCTTCGAGATTAGTGCCTGTCTCTCTCTCACCCACACACACTTCTGTCTCCGTTTCGACTGTTGTCCACTGGGTTTTTGCACTACAGCAGGAACGCTGTTCCATTTTACCATCCCACTCGCTCTCATCTCTTTTATTCTCTTCTCTTCCTTGACATATTGAGGGATCCGATTTGTCTTTTGTGCTTAAAAATATCCTTAATTCTCAGTTGTTTATGTTTTGGCAGGGTTTTAAAGCCCCTCTGAACTCAGGGATTCTTAAGTGAGTGTCATGTAAAGTGTTTACATCTGTAGTGCTGGTATATCCAGGTCAGGTGGAGTAGGGATATTTTCATGAGGTGCTTTCAAACATCAGAGATCATCTGTGGCGGGTTGGCCTGCCACCTGCTGGTAGAGATTTTGTTTAATTTTTTTTGTGTCTTTTTTTTTTCTCCCAGATGTTCATTGTTGATCAGGCAAATGGAAACAGCTGCTCTCTGAAGGAGTTCACCATTACTGGCTCCACATATGCCCCTGAGGGACAAGTGTGAGTTTTACTGCCCATGTTGCACACTGATATTTCAAAGTGCATGAAACACCTCTGTTAAATCCTCTTTTTTTCACTCGCTCCAGGTTTCTTGATGGCAAACCAGTGCAAAGCTCTCAGTATGACGCTCTGGTTGAATTGGCCAGCATCTGTGCTCTGTGCAACGACTCGTCTCTAGATTACAACGAGGTGAGTTATTAACATGTTCTGGTAAATGCAGCATCCTCTGTTCATCCATAAATTGCAGCTACTGATGTCTGGAACTATATCGTCTAGCATACAGATGTCACTTAATGAAAACATTTGCTTAGAAATGTCATTTTAATTTTTTCCCGTGTGTGTGTGTGTGTGTGTGTGTGTGTGTGTGTGTGTGTGTGTGTGTGTGTGTGTGTGTGTGTGTGTGTGTGTGTGTGTGTGTGTGTGTGTGTGTGTGTGTGTGTGTGTGTGTGTGTGTGTGTGTGTGTGTGTGTGTGTGTGTGTGTGTGTGTGTGTGTGTGTGTGTGTGTGTGTGTGTGTGTGTGTGTGTGTGTGTGTGTGTGTGTGTGTGTGTGTGTGTGTGTGTGTGTGTGTGTGTGTGTGTGTGTGTGTGTGTGTGTGTGTGTGTGTGTGTGTGTGTGTGTGTGTGTGTGTGTGTGTGTGTGTGTGTGTGTGTGTGTGTGTGTGTGTGTGTGTGATACTTTTTTAATTAATGTTCACTTTTTATTTTTTATTAATTTAATAAAGCTGTAATATTTAGCAAATCTCACGATCTGTTTTTCATGCTGTGTATCACTTGAAGCATTAAAATTAGTTTTTAGCCTTTTTTTTATTTCGCCAAAATGTAGAATTTTAACATTTATTAAGAATTTTAACATTATATTTATTACATTTTATATAACATGAAAACACTTGTCAGCTTATCAATATCAGCCAGAATATTTATAGCAGTGGAACCCTAGTGCATGTGTTTAATTATCAAACAGCAGTTCTGAAGAATTTCTAAAGAGTTTCTGTGTATTTCAGGCCAAAGGTGTGTTCGAGAAGGTGGGAGAAGCCACAGAGACCGCTCTAACGTGTCTGGTGGAGAAAATGAACGTGTTTGACACAGAACTGAAAGGCCTTTCCAAGGTTGAGAGGGCGAACGCTTGCAACTCGGTACGTCAGACCTTTCCAACCGCAGATTACGAGTTGGTTGCAACCCTAGTGGGTTATGTGGTTGTGGAAGCCCACATTAATTTCCTAATTGGTTTTCTGTGTTTGATGTAATGGCAGCTTTCATCTCTGAGTAATTTGTTGGATTCTTTCTTTCTTTGTCTCAGGTCATCAAGCAGCTGATGAAGAAGGAGTTTACTCTGGAGTTCTCCCGAGACAGAAAGTCCATGTCAGTGTACTGTACTCCCAACAAAGCTCGGTCATCCATTGGCAAGATGTTTGTTAAGGTAACATGTTTTCCAGGGAGTCTTTAGCACTTCAGTGTTTCATTTATCTGTTCCAAACAGGACTACTTCACGTTTTTAAATGTGTTGTGGCTTGTAGCTTCCTTAAACTCTTTATTTCTGGGTGCAGGGTGCTCCAGAGGGAGTGATTGACAGATGCACGCACATCCGTGTGGGTGGGAATAAAGTTCCCCTGACAGCAGGGATTAAAGAGAAGATCATGTCTGTGATCCGTGAGTACGGCACAGGACGTGACACACTACGCTGTCTGGCTCTGGCCACCCGAGACAACCCATTGAGCAAAGAGAGCCTTGTACTGGAGGACTCAAACCGGTTCATTGAGTATGAGGTGAGGTGGTGTGTTACGACATTCACAATAATATATGTGTGTATGTATAATATTACACTTATTTGATGATTATTTTTCAATATTTGTCATTTATTATACAAATCTAGTAATTTATTATAATTTCTGTTTGTCATTTAGACGGACCTGACCTTTGTGGGATGCGTGGGCATGCTGGACCCACCCAGAGCAGAGGTGGCAGCTTCCATCAAACTTTGTCGTCAAGCGGGCATTCGAGTCATCATGATCACTGGCGACAACAAGGGCACAGCTGTCGCCATCTGCAGGCGCATCGGCATCTTTGGTGAGGATGACGATGTCTCGCGCATGGCCTACACTGGCCGAGAGTTTGACGACCTGTCTGCTGTCGCCCAGCGTGAGGCAGTAATCACTGCCCGTTGCTTTGCCCGAGTCGAGCCATCTCACAAATCCAAGATTGTGGAGTTCCTGCAGTCCTACGATGAGATCACTGCCATGGTAAATTCGATTGTGAAATCATAACACATACTCCCTGAATGATTTTATATAGACTTTCAATCAAAAGTTTGGGGGTCAGTAAGATTTTAAAATGTTTTTGAAAGAAGTCTCTTCTGCTAACCAAGGCTAATATTGTGAAATATGATTATAGTTTAATATAGTCTTAACGCAGAATTTTCACTATAGCCATTACTCTAGTTTTCAGTGTCACATGATCCTTCAGAAATCATTCTAATATGCTCCTTTGCTGCTCAAGAAACATTTTCTTATTAGCAATGTTGAAAAGTTACTTGATATTTTTGTGAAAACAGTGATGCATTTTCTCAGGATTTTTTGATTAATAGAAAGTAAAAAAAAAACAGCATTTATTTGAAATTGAAATCTTTAACATTATAAATGCCTTTACTGTCACTTTTGATCAATTTAATGCATCCTTTCTGAATAAAAGTATTTCTTTTAAAAAAAGAAAACTCATTGACCTCAAACTTTTCAACAGTTTATGTAAACATTCTATATTAAATTACTCCAAAGATGGAGGAAGGATTTCTTCTAGATGGTTTATATTGTTCAAATCCTTCTCCCTCCACTGACTTGGCATCCTGTGTTCATTCCCGCAGACTGGAGATGGTGTGAACGATGCACCTGCTCTGAAAAAGGCTGAGATTGGCATTGCTATGGGGTCAGGCACAGCGGTGGCTAAGACTGCTTCAGAGATGGTCCTTGCTGATGATAACTTTTCTACCATCGTGGCCGCTGTGGAAGAGGGTCGAGCCATTTACAATAACATGAAACAATTCATCCGCTACCTCATCTCCTCAAATGTCGGCGAGGTGGTCTGGTAAGGATCTTAACCTTTTGCTAACATTTTTGGAATTCATTATTTATTCTTTTCACTGGCACATCCACATTAAACCATTTTAAGTCAACATAAAATGTATCTTGCAATCTATTTATCTTATCTAATCTTATGTATTGCGACTACCATTAAATATTTTGGGGTTGGTACGATTTTTAAAAAATGTTTTTGAAAGAAATCACTTATGCTGACAGGCTGCATTTATATTATCAAAATATGGTAAAAACTGATGTTATGAAACGATACGAGTTAAAATTCTATTATAACTAATTTTACAATGTAATTTAATCCTTTGAAAAAGCTGAATTTTCAGTCTCATGTGATCCTTCTTATATGCAGATTTGACACTCAAGAAACATTGCAATTGAATAGAAAGAAACCGTTTCTTTGAATAGAAAGTTCAATAGAAAAGCATTTTTTTTAAATAGTAAAGACTAGGGATGCAGCAATACAGTTAGTCCACAGTTTTTGGTTCGGTTCTGATGGCTTGTAACATCAGTTTTGCTATTCTATTCTTAGGCGACAGGAACAGCAAGATATTAAGGAGAAAAAATACTTTTTTTTATTGCAATACTCTTTCTTCATTTTACTTAAAAGAATTGAAAAACATTAAACTTAAAACTTTACTTAAAAAAAACCCTTGTACACATTCCTAGTGTATTGTATAATATAAAATAAATGTATATAAAGATTTACACGGGCAGCTCAGAGCTGAACAGCAGCATTTAAAGGTCCCATGGCATGGCATTTTTCTATTATTTTATAATGTTTCCTGAGGTGTACTTATATTGTTAGTATGATTTTTACATCATAAAATGTCATAATTTAGAAATAAAAGGCATTTTTTCTATACTGCTGTTTGCCCTGTGGCTGAATGCCCTGCTTCAAGAGGCGTGTCTGCTGTGAGACTTCAGTAAAAACTCCCACTGTTGTGATTGGCTGACATCTTTGCATTTTAAATGAGCGGAGGGGGGGGTGGTTTAACGAGGTCTACGAGGCACGAGCTGCTGCCAGAGAGACGGATGGACCTGAGTTCACTTCACATCAGTTCTCAGCATGTCTCAGTTCAGTGAACTGTTGTAGTTACTAGAATATACTTCAGGTTATTAGTTTATTTCTAGTCGGAGGGGCTGTCACTCATGTCAGAAAGTTAGTAACTTAAGTAAATTATGGATCAGCGCTGACTCGAGACGCGAACCGTTTAGAACGATTCAGTCCGATTTGGTGAACTGGTTCGGTTCAAAGATGTGGCTCTGCCGATGTTGAACAGAAACTCCCGACTGTATGCACATTTAAGAACAGATAGACGCGACGAGGACGTACAAAAACACTGACTCACAAGATAGAAAACACGAAAACACCGTTCTGTCGGGAGAGAGAGAAGCCGCTGCGTGTGCACGAATAATAAATAATTAGCTACACATAAGAAATCAAAGATCTTATGATCAGAAGGAACTGAAAAAAGACTTCTGTTTTCATTTGTACATCCAAACACTGAGAAACTGCCAGCGTTCACTCGTTCACAAGTAATGATCTCTCGAGCCCTTGCAAGGGCGTGCCAGATTCTCTGGGCGGAGGAAAGGGAGGTAACCGTTCCTGCTTGGACGTCAAACCAGGAGACGTCAGGATTGGCTCGTCTGGCCTGTCATTTTCTCAAAGGCAGAGAAAGACAGCCAGAACTCGGTTTTACACCGATCAACATTTCTATCCACTTGGGGACAATATTCAGGCTAGGGGAACTCATATTAATGTTGAAATGCCTCATAAAATGAAAGTTTCATGCCATGGGACCTTTAAGTATGAAATTGAATGAATAAATGTAAAAATAAAACACTACATAGACTTCACTATAAAATATACATTGATTCTTAGCTACTGTATTAGTTTTTCAGTTAATAGTAGTGAGTGATTTTCTCTGTCTTTTGTTGTTGTATTAACATTAAAGGGATAGTTCACTCAATTTAAATTCTGTCATCGAGAAATTAATACAGGTTTGGAACAACATTAGAGTGAGTAAATGACCATTTTAGAGGTGAACTTTCCCTTTAAGGACGGTGTGTTACCTAGGCTGCGCTGCTGTCAATTTAAGACCTGTGTGCATCTAATATACAGACACACGCAAATTTACTTTCACTTTAGACATAACCGACTGTGTTTATGTTAACCTCGTGTGTATTTGACAGTATTAGCGCAGTAAGACTACTTAGTCCAGTTATCACGTGTTTGACAGGCGTTTAGTGTGCGCGCTGGGAAAACGCATGATAAAACAGTGCATATGCACGCGAATGAAGGCTTTAAAACGCATGTAAATAATGAACTTTCGTGATTGTGAATAACTATATATAGTGTTCCGTGAGTATAACTCTACCACTAACGTGTGATGTGAATGTAGCCTATGTCACGTTGTTCAATATATTGGGATGGAGGCAAATTATAGAATTTGTAGAAAAATAATTAATTAAATGTAAAAACGCAATTCACAAGTGAGTATTGAACCGTGAATGCCGTATCGAACGGTTCAATATTATATTGAGAATTGTGGCATCCCTAGTAAAGACTTACATTGATCAAAAGTGGCAGACATTTTTTGCAACAATTTAATGCGCTCTTGCAGAATAAAGACCCGTTCACATCAAGGACGATAACTATAACGATTTAAAGCAGCAGATGTGCACACAGAATGATATTGTACGCTGGTGTGGACTCTAATAGTTGTCATTATAGTTATCATTCTTGATGTGAACAGATTTGATTTAATACTATAAATCAAACTTCTGAGTATTAGTCTATTTCCAAGTGAAACAGGGTTTTCAGTGAGAATTATTATTTATTATCAAAGTTTATGATTCATCCTGTATGCCAAAACGGAGCAAGTCAATTTCTTTTTAATCTTGTTTTGGCACAATTTTGTCTCCATCTTAAAAGCGATACTATATAAATGACACCACTGTGAAATTTATGCCTAGAGCAAACTCAGATTGCTGCCAAGGTCTTCTTGACATTCTTCCAGTTGTTATCTAATCGCTTTACTCACAATGTGTATTCTCTCTGGCAGTATTTTCTTAACGGCCGCCTTGGGCTTCCCCGAAGCTCTGATTCCAGTTCAGCTGCTGTGGGTAAATCTGGTGACCGATGGTCTGCCTGCGACCGCTCTGGGCTTCAACCCACCCGACCTGGACATCATGAGCAAACCCCCTCGCAATGCCAGAGAGCCCCTTATCTCTGGCTGGCTCTTCTTTAGATACCTGATCATTGGCTGTGAGTGCACCACTGGCTTTGTTTGCTACATAAAGAGAGATTTATTTTTTACGTTTTAATTTTTTGTGAGTAAAGAAAGATTTGACGTTATGTTCTCCATGTACCCCTAAAGGTTACGTAGGTGCTGCTACTGTAGGTGCTGCTGCATGGTGGTTCATCGCTGCTGAAGATGGGCCCAGAGTCACCCTCTATCAATTGGTTAGAAACATACATTTTAATACACATACTCTTTCTCAAACACATGCATTCCAATGTCTTAATTTGCTTCCATCATTTTTATCTCTGCAGAGCCACTTCCTTCAGTGTGCACCAGACAATCCTGAGTTTGAGGGCCTGAAGTGTGAGGTGTTTGAGTCTCCCTATCCAATGACCATGGCTCTGTCCGTACTAGTAACCATTGAGATGTGCAACGCCCTCAACAGGTCTGTATCAGCACATCATGTCCCTGAAAATGCCACAATCATGGCCCTATTTACATCTGCTATTTAAAGGGATAGTTCGTTCAAAAAGGAAAATTTAGACACGCCTAGGTGTATATGACATTCTTCTTTCAGACGAATACAATCGGAGTGTCCTGGCTAATCCAAGCTTTAAAATTGCAGTGAATGGCAGCCCAAAAATTTGAAGCCCAAAAAAGTGCATCCATCCATTATAAAAGTAATCCATATGGCTCTGGGGGTTAATAAAGGCCTTCTGAAGTGAATTGATGGGTTTTTGTAAGCGAAATATCCATTTCTAACATGTTATAAAGTAAAAGATCTAGCTTCCGGCAGACTGTTTTCCGTATGCAACTTACTTTGATTATTTTTTAGGGATCACGCATCTTTTTATAGCCTTGTACTGCTTGTATTTGGCTGTGTCCAATTACAATCATATCAGCTGAAAAGGATCTTAAAGGGAGAGTTCACCCAAAAATGAAATCATCATTTACTCACCGTCAAGTTGTTCCAAACCTGTACGAAGTTCTTTCTTCGGGTGAGGTTGATGGGCCCATCAATGGTTTGGTTACCCATATTCTTCAAAATATCTTTTGTGTTCATCAGAAGAAAGAAATTCATAAAGGTTTGGAGCAACTTGACGGTGAGTAAAGGATGAGAGCATTTTCATTTTCGGGTGAACTATCCCTTTAATACCAGGTGTTAACGGCATATGTTGTGGATTATATAAATATGCAACCAGTCAATCAATTTCACAATGTTATCTTGATGTCCTGTCGTAGTGTTTCTGAGAACCAGTCTCTGCTGCGCATGCCCCCCTGGGATAATGTGTGGTTGCTAGGAGCCATCTGCCTCTCCATGTCCCTCCACTTCTTTATCCTTTATGTGGAGCCCCTGCCGGTAAGATCAATTTTGATCAATAAGATGATCAGTTTCTATGTATCATTTGTTTTATTGTTTGTTTCTTTTTTGCAATCTTTGTAGAATCTACCCCCAGTTTCACAGACAAAAGCTAAAGCCTAGACTAAAATGCACATTTTAGCTGTTTTAACTGAAAGCAACTTGCACTAACATATCTTAAAATATGTCAGTACCATTGTTTTGTCTCAAGATGCACAACAGTAATGTCAGTAAGGCACTAAAAAAGCTACTTAAGTGTCCTAATTGAACTAAGGCCTAATCCTGGTTTAATCTAAGCCTTGTATGTGAAACCAGGCCCTAATGGTTTTTTTTTTTACAGTATAAATGCTTATACAATTAAAATTGCTATTAAATAAAGTTATGCAATAGAATTATGCATTTAAAAAATTGGAAGTAATTGCAACTTTTTTTCTCTTGCAATTCTGTATTTTATTCTATAAACTCGCAATTATGTGAAAAAAGGAAGAATTTCACAATTTGTTTATTTCTCACATTTCTGACTTGATCGCAATTCCAAGATTGCAAGTCATAAAAGAAGAAAGTGCAGACATTGTTTTCCCTGTAGCTGTCTGTTTTCATTTGTCTGTATAATAAAACATGTGGAGAAGTTTATAACTCGCAATTCTGACTTTTTTTCCCTCAGAATTGCGTGATTAATAAACTTGGAATTGTGAGGAGGGAAAAATAGAATTGTGAGAGAAAGTCACAAATATATTTACTACTTTTTATTCATATTTTTAACAATTTCTTTATTTGTGAAAACATTATAATAGGATTATAGAATCAAGCAATCTAAAGTATAAATCTGTATCGTTTATCAAGTTTAAAGTTCTTGTTTTTTTTCATATTTTTGAATTATTTCGGCTATTTTTATGCATTTTTTTTTTTTTGCAGTTTTACTATCTTTAAAGTTAAATACTGTGATTTCATAAGCAAAAAATATACTTCAATGCTTTTGTGTTCTCTCGCAATTATATTGTTTGGTCATTTATATTGTGTATATAATTTGCGGGCATCAATGGGCCTTTATAAATTTGCAGGGTATTGAAAACGCTTTTATATGCACGCTCTCTTTCAAATTCACAATCATGCATACTTTCTGTATAGGAAGGTACTGAGCACTCGTTTTTCAAGATATGATATTTGTCAATAATGCTCAGGATTTGTTGTGCACCAAATCCTCTGACATCATCCTGTCAGTCATCTCTCTCCCTACCATCTTCTCATGATAAGTGAAATCTGATGTACCGTAATGTTACCGACTACCGCAACAAGCCTAACCATGTCCCTTAGAAAAAGAATAACACATTCTACAGAGCATTCTATGCCTTTCTGAATTAGGCTTCTGGCACATCCGTAGTATTTACTTTGTGTATCCTGGGCTTTCTCTACAGATAATCTTCCAGATCACTCCATTGAACGTTATCCAGTGGCTTACGGTGTTGAAAATGTCCCTGCCCGTCATCTTGCTGGATGAATTCCTTAAGTTTGCGGCCAGAAACTACCTGGACAAGCCCAAAGACCTGGACAAGCCCAAGAGCATGGCCTGCTCACTCAGCACCTGCACGGAGGGCATTTCCTGGCCCTTCGTGGCTTTCTCCCTCCCCCTGGTGCTGTGGCTCTACAGCACTGACACTAACTTGGCTGAAATGTTCTGGTCTTGACTGAAATGAGCACAGATGTGTGTAGATGGTGTGTACGTGTGTCTGTATGTGTGGTTGTGCGTTTAAAGTGTGCCTCCGCAAACAGCGAATGTGTACGAGAAGGACAGGATTAACACAAAAATAACCTTAAGATAGAAATATAACTTTTTTTTTTTTTTCTTTTTTAAACTGTCCGTTGGTGATTGAGGAAACCATACAGACCTGAAGTCTTCAAGTATTAGTGACCATTAATATTCTTTTTTGGACTTCTTGTTGGTTTCTTTTGAAAAACAGTCTTTTGTTAGTGCATTTTTAATTAATAATTTGTCTCGACCTCATTTCAAACCAGTAACAATAATGGTAATATCCACTTTGTTTCCGCCCCCCATATCATGTGTTCAAATTGCTGAATGGAGAAAAGTGCTTGTGTACAGACATTTAACACTATTTTATGCAATTTTTTTCAGTTGGTAGTATTTGTTCATTTTGCTAACAGAGAGTAGAGTAGGTAGGGTAAAAAAAAAGAGAACGAGAGAACAAGACAGGAGAACTGTTTACTAATGTTTACCTTTGTGTCTTCGGCGTGAACATCGCTCAGAGCCAATGGACAAGCATGGTGTTGCAAAGCAGTATGGGACTGAATCTTTGAATGCTTCACGGTCAAATCCTCAGATGAAAGCTGCATGTTCTGTATTTCGCATGCATTTTGTGTGGTTTTTCGCTTATGATTTGTACCAATATGTCTTTCCCTATGTGTAATAACTTCCATTTGTATGGTGATGCATTTTGTTTCCACTATTACCTGACACGTTTGATTAGTAAAGCCAGTTTTTCTGCACTAGGCAGAGTACAGCTACCTCAGGACTGTCAGATTCGACTCTCTCTGGTTGCTTCCCCCCCACTTAGCTTTACACTGCTTGTACACATTACAGCATGAGGTGTGCCTCGATTTGAAAACTGATTATTTTGGCCCTAACCAATCTGTTTTAAGTTCTTTTTTGTGTGTTTTCACTGTATTTTATAATTGAATGAACTTGCATTAACTTAATTTAGAGGTTTTCTTTTGTTGTGGGGTGGGGTGGGTTGGACAAAAGATGTAAATGTTACCATTTAGTGGTCAGAGACAAAGGGGTAGAAAAATAAACAAGCAAAGGTTTAGGTGTTGCATTCAAAACAACATGAATTTTACAATGCAAAACCAAAATGTTTCATGCTACTTTTTTTTTTTTAAAGAAAATGCACTCATGAACCATTTGAATTAAAATAAGTGTCTTCATTTTATTAGCTGGTCTGTTCCTTCATGCAATGCAGCACGGCAAGTTTTAAGAGCAATTATACTTGAATAAATAAAATTAATGTACAGAGATTTAGTTACATAGCTGAGCACAAGATTGACAGCTGAGAGGACTTTGTGAAGCAGCCTCTTGTTCGGCCCTCACCACCAGCCAGTCTGGTAAGATGGCCTGTATATTTGTACACATAGGGCCTATACCCAAACGGCACAAAGTAATTGTTTCTTTCTTTTCATTAAACAAAGCCTTCTAGCATTTAGTCGTCCATTGCATCATACTAACTCTTGCTTGCTTAAGTGGATGCATGTCCCCGACTATGCCTTTGGTGTGGAATTGTCAGTATTTTAATTAACACCCATTCGCATTCCCTTAAGGCCAGTTTACACAAATAACTATAACTGTAACGTCCACACCAGCGGACAATATCATCGTGTTATCTGGTGCTTTGAATGCTCGAGGTCTTTAAACCAGTATGGATTCTGATTGGGTGTTAATGTTTTTTATTTTATCGTTTATCAGCTTGAGAAAAATCTTTCTGAAAGTGATTCCGACGATAGCGTTTCTCTCTGCCTTTGTTGTTTTCGTTGTGGTGTGGACTCTGCTATTCTTTCATATTTAGAGCGATTTTTTCCCTTTATCGTTCTTGGTGCGAACGAGCCTTCATTAGCATTCAATGGACTTCCACTTAAGAGTGTCACTGACATTTCCTTTTCACCACACGTTACAACAATATCCCGAAGCCTCAAGTTTCTGACAATGGACCAACACTGCTATGTAACTGCTAAATTCCTACTACGACTACTGTGGCTGTTTATAGCTGCACTTAACACACGGCCATATTAGCTTGTGTAGCCCTACATTCCACTGCAATATATGATGTTTTTAAGAAATATATATCGTTAAGACTTGATGGTCACATTACAATTAAGCGTGATTGTTTCCTTTACCCCATATCATTTCAGTCTTGTCTCTGAATGAAATGAATAGTCTTCAACATTAGTTTTTATTAGAATGGTCCGTACACTGTGGTCTGACTTGCTCAGGAACTGAACTTGGATGTTGGCATAAATAAGAGTCAAATTTTTTTTTTTTTAGTAAATGTTGCCTTTTGTATCAAGTAATCATACTGACAAGTATTTACAATATACTTGGCTATATGCTACATATTTATTTAATGGTGCACTTTAGGATTTCCATTCCATTCTAAAACATTCAAAAAAATATTTTTCACTTCTGTCTTTCTTTCTTTTTTTTTGGCAGTTAATGCTCAGTAGAATTTACCTCTGCTTGTGTTGGGAAACCTCAGGCTTCTGTGCATGTCTTTTTTGAGTGGCTTCATTTTGCTGAATATCAGAACCTGCATGTTGAATGTGCAGTTCAGAGAAAATAGCCACCATTGCGCTGCAGATCACATGTAAGAGTGGACTCAATAATAAAAACTCAATAATAATCAATAAATGACAGAGAAATGAGAATTATAAGTGTGTATGGAAGCAGCAGCATCATCAGTCTTCTACCATGCATGACAATGTCTACCATTGCCTAATGCTGATGCAAGGAGAGTTTGCTGCATTTTTCCTGTGTAAATTGTCATAGTTTTATATACATGTATTATATAGTATAATGCATGCCTTCAGTTGTAATTAGCCAAATAATTTGATCTATATTTATATAGCAACTTGCTGTGTACATTGCTGCTCAATGGTATGATATGATTAAACACATCATTTTACAAATAAACTGCAGTTAATTTTACCAATGCTGACGTTCGTTGTGTCTTGCCATGTGTATCTGTTAGGAAAAGCCATTTAATAAATTTAAAAAAATTAAATGATGGAGTAGGATTTTATTTTACTATTCAGCCAATTATGCAAATTACCTGAATCAGTGCAATTGGTCAGTAGAAAAAAAGGATTCCAATGTGGCCAGTGCCTCTTGTTCTTGACCCTAAAATAAAATAAACTAATAAGTAATTCATGTTGCCATTAAAAAACAACAACAATGTGTTTGTTGAAAGCAGGCCATTTGATTATAGATTATGTCCTAAAATAGGGGTTTCAAACGGGACGCAAATGAGTGACGGGGTCTGTTGAAAATTCTATAGAAAAAACATTAAAAATGTAAATAAATGAATACAATTAAAAATAAATAAATAAGTTATTAAATTAACATATGATTTAACATGTAAACATTTTTTTTAAAATAAGTAAATAAATAAATTTGGCTAAATTTAATTCATTTCTTATTTATACATTTTCTTAAAAGTAAAAAAAACATTAAAAAAATTAAGTAAACAAATAAATTTGATTAAATAAATAAAATAAATGATTGAATGTTAAATTACCACATGATAAAAATGTTTTAAAAAAAGAATGATTAAATTGAAATAAATTTGATTAAAATAAATATATGTGGAAAAGCCATAGAGTAAAATCATATAAACTAATACAAATGTGATTTAAATAAACAAATAAATGATAAATTCATAGTGAGTAGAAAAGATTTGTAATAAAGTAGCAGTCCCTTACGACTGTAATGTCTAAGATTGAACACTTGAAGGCGTCAGAGATAAAAATTTGGCGATAGAATATGGCTCAATTACAATGACATCATCTTATTTTACATGTAAACACAGCTGCATTTTTTATGTAACCAGTGACCAAAATCTGTTTAACTGACAATAGCATAAATTAAGCATTTCATAACAGAATGCACATTTTATAGTGCCTGTTATTACATAGAAAAGAAGAGACACGAAAGGTTTTATATTTGCAAATTATGTTATGCTCTTTCTGTCAAATCTGAATCTATCTAAAGGGTCAAAACAACTAAGAAGAAAAAAACATATTTAGTGCTATTAGGGCGTTACAAAGTGACAGCATGTCAAAGCAAATAATATTTGCAATGCAATAGGCCTATTGTGCGTTTTCCTTCTCCCACAGTTAAAAAGGCTATACGTTTATGTAAATGCCACTCAGTTTCAGACTGAGACTGCATTTCCCCTAACACATGTAAAAGTTTGATATTTAAACCACGCCACACACATACTACAAGCTCTCTGACCTATGCGGTGAAGCAGCCTGTCGCTTTAAATCGAACCCATGCTGGGAGAGCTGTCAATCATATGCCGTAGTCCCGCCCCTTCCTGCAGCAGCAGCAGCAGCAGCGGTGTCTCAGTGATTTTCACACAGAGGCATTACGTACAGCAGACTCACCAAATCTGCACAGTCTAATTACCTGCGACAAAATGGGATAATCGTGAGCGTCTTCAGAGGATTTCGTCAACGGGAACTAAACGAACAATCGAGGAGAGTGATTTTTTTTTATTTTTTATTTCCAATCAACACAGACGTAAGCACAAAGGGCTTTGGGCATAATGGTGATAAAAGAGATATCACATTCTAACCGCTGGACAACAGGAATACATCGCCACATACACGACCGGACCGTATAATTTGTTAATGGCGACCAGCTTAATTTGAAAAGCTTTCTAAGGAGTATTTTGTTTATCCCGTGCGCTCTGGAGGACAGATGCTGTCATTGTGCTGGGGACCGAGATTTGTGCGCGTGATATTCTGCAAGTGGTCTCGTCGGAATGGTGCGCGAGATGAGAATGCGCGTGCCTTTATTGTTTCCGCGCGACATGCTCAATAACGGTCGTTCTTCTGTCGTTGAACAACTCGACAACGACGACAATTTTGGTACAGAAAGATTGAGACTTCAAGTGACAATTCCAGGGAAATCATGAACGATATGTTTTGTAAACATTTGTAATAAGTGTTATTAAAGAAGCATCCTTTATTATGAACGGGCACTGCCGACTTTTCATACTTCCATCAGATTTGCTTTTCTTTAGCTAAATTCCACTTAGTTGGAGCTACTTGACCGTGTGCTTCTGACCAATTTGATATTTTCAACCTGAGCAAACACAATGGTGGAGCCTGTGGGTTTCATTGAAGCCTGGAAAGCACAGTTTCCAGAGTCCGAGCCTCCGAAGATGGAGCTAAGATCTGTTGGGGGAATCGAACAAGAACTAGAGAAGTGCAAAGCGTCCATAAGACGTTTGGAAATGGAGGTGAACAAAGAGCGCTTCCGGATGATCTACCTTCAGACGCTGCTGGCCAAGGAGAGAAAGAGCTATGACCGACAGAGATGGGGTTTCAGGAAGCCACCTCACATGACAGAAGGGGACCCACAAGCTGTGGGGGCCGATTCCCAGCATCTCCATGCACAGGAGCATGGACAGCCAGAGCGCAACCGGTTTCAACCTGTGGGGGAGACAAGAGTGAAACCACGACCACCCCCTGCCAGAAAGTCAGCCTCCCACGGCGATGGATTGGAGCTTCAATCGTCGTTTGAGGCACACCAGGCAGGGCCTGTCAGTGAGACCGACGGGCTCTCACCGAGGGGCGGAGTCTCCCCTCGCAGGCCCCATCCGCCCCCTGACAAGGAGCTGCCCTTGGATCCTTCTCTGAAAGACAAGCCAGGCATGGGTCTCGGGGTGGCTGCATTACGTTCGAACTTTGAGAGGATCAAGCGGGCCAATTCGCACTCAGCCACCACCGATGGGAAATCGGGCCAGGAGAAACCGTTTTACACCAATGTTGAGTTTCATCATGACAGGGGCCTAGTAAAAGTCAACGACCGTGAGGTCTCGGACAAAATCAGCTCTCTTGGGAACCAAGCCATGCAGATGGAGCGCAAAAGGTCCCTTCATTCACTTCCGGGCAACCTTGCCACAGTCGCAGGTGATCTACGCACCAGGCCTGTCTATAGGGGGCGCTCTACTGAAAGCACCTGCGGATACGACGCCGAGTATGAAGACGGCGAACCCAGTCCTCGCTACAGCACTGCGAGACCGAACGGGGCCAAACCACCGCCGCCACCATGGCAGCCATCAGATTTCCAGCCATATACTAGTGTTTACGTCGGAGGGATGATGTCAGGAGAAGGTTGTGAAGGTAGGGTCACTATGAGAGACCATGGAGGGAGCGACGACCATCTTCTCACCTGGCCCAGGAGGTCTTACTCGCCTGGAAGTTTTGAGGACGTGGGAGGCGGAGGAGGCGGCTACACGCCAGACTGCAGCTCCAACGAGAACCTGACGTCTAGTGAGGAAGACTTCTCCTCGGGACAGTCCAGTCATGTGTCGCCCAGCCCTACGACAGCTTACCGCCGCCCACTCCGAGAGAAGAGTCGCTCGCCTTCTCAGAACTCCCAGAATTCTCAGCACTCGTTTGACAGCAGCAGCCCCCCTACACCGCAGACACAGAAACGGCACCGGCAGCAACATGTTGTGGTGTCCGAAGCCACCATTGTAGGCGTAAGGAAAACAGGACAAATCTGGCCCCACGATGGAGACTCTATTGCCTCCAGTCGGGCTTCCCATGACAACAGTTACCATGGAGATCTAGGTAAGTCACGATTATTACTTTTAGTTTACATGTTGATGTTCACAGGTGAAGCGGCGGTTCCTAACAAATATCGAAGGTTACAAAAAATGAATGGTTTTCGATGAGCAAAATTGGTTGTTACTGTAAGACTGTAAATGAGAGATGACATCACTGATGACATCATTGTTAAGCTGATACACTGGGTAGCCATTTGTAGCATGGCTGAATAATAGCAACTCACTCAGTGCTTTTGGCCAGGCACACTCTTCTTACGGTGCAAATGAGTGGGCGTCTTGTGTTTTTCTACATGCTTGACTGGTCAACTTTTCTGTTTTATCTCCCTTTATATTTTGCCATTCTTCCATTAAATCCCTTCTCTGTCAGTTTCTGCACTTCCCGTCCCAAGCTATTGTCTACTTTTGTCTCACGCTCTGCCTGTATTGGTCAGACACTGTGGCGACCACTTGCTGCGGTTAGTTAATCCGGCCTGATGAGACTCATATATAAGGAGTAATTAACTAAACAAGCTAATTTATGATCATGAGGTCAGGATGTACGTGTCATAGTTTGTTTCTTTGTACAGGACAGTGGCTTAGTACAGCTGAGTAGCTTTCACTCATGTCACAATACCTTGCTTTGATTTGTAAGGTACTGTATGTCAATGCAGTGATTGATAGACTTTGGTGTTTGTAAGGGAAAATAGTAAGAAATCATTCGATTTCTGTGAGAGTTTCAATGGAGTTTGAAGTCAGTGGAGCTCACGTGATCCATCCCCAGTGAGGTTCTGTAGTCGAGTGTAGGCAAAAGAAGGAAAAGTGAGCAATTTCACTGTTCTGTGTGATTTGTATCAGCCCACATACAGCGATATGATATATATATATTTTTTTTAAAGTGCCAGAAATTGTTGCTGTTGTAAAAGAGTTTGACTCATTCTATCTAGCTGGCTAACATAACACATTTTGTTGAATTTACAAAAATGCGTGTGATAGTCTCGAAAGCATCAATAAGGATGTGTTAAAAAAAGTATACATTTATTGCAGTATAATTTTCAGCTTTTTAAGAAAAAAATTATTTTAGTGAACAAAAAAACGTGCAAAAGGTTCTGGAAAGTTCAATGAACAGCATTTATTTGAAATATATATGTTTTTTTTAACACATAATATTATAATGTGTCCTGTAATGCTGAATAAAAGTATACATTTCTTTAAAAAAAGTCTTACTGACCCCAATCCTTTGAACGGTAGTGTAATTTTACCCATACATTCAAAAACACAATTTTGCTGAGAAAAAATAATAGCATGCGATACAAAACATTAGTGATACACTATATTGCCAAAACCCCTCCAAATCATTAAATTCAGGTGTTCCAATCACTTCCATGGCCACAGGTGTATAAAATCAAGCACTAGGCATGCAGACGCTTCTACAAACATTTGTGAAAGAATGGGTTGCTCTCAGGAGCTCAGTGTATTCAAGCGTGGTACTGTGATAGGTTGCCACCTGTGCAATAAGTCCATTCGTGAAATTTCCTCACTACTAAATATTCCACGGTCAATTGTTAGTGGTATTTTAAGAAAGTGGAAGCAATTGGGAACAATAGCAACTCATCCACAAAGTGGTAGGCCATGTAAAATCACAGAGTGGGGTCAGTGCATGCTGAGACGCACACTTCGCAGAAGTCACCAACTTTCTGTCAATAGCTACAGACCTCCAAACTTTGAGTGGCCTTCAGATTAGCTCAAGAACAGTGTGTAGAGAGCTTCATGGAATGGGTTTCCATGGCCGAGCAGCTGCATCCAAGCCTTACATCACCAAGTGCAATGCAAAGCGTTGGATGCAGTGGTGTAAAGCACGCCACCACTGGACTCTAGAGCAGCAGAGAAGTGTTCTCTGGAGTGACGAATCACGCTTCTCTATCTGGCAATCTGATGCATGAGTCTGGGTTTGGCAGTTGCTAGGAGAACATACTTGCCTGTCTGCATTGTGCCGAGTGTAAAGTTTGGTGGAGGGGGGATTATGGTGTGGGGTTGTTGAGGTTGGGCTTGGCCCCTTAGTTCCAGTGAAAGGAACTCGTAATGCTTCAGCATACCAAGACATTTTGGACAATGTCATGCTCCCAACTTTGTGGGAACCGTTTGGGGATGACCCTTCCTCTTCCAACATGACTGTGCACCAAACCATGGTCCATAAAGACATGGGTGAGCGAGTTTGGTGTGGAGGAACTTGGTTGGCCTGCACAGAGTCCTGACCTCAACCCGATAGAACACCTTTGGGATGAATTAGAGCGGAGACTGCGAGCCAGGCCTTCTCGTCCAACATCAGTGCATTACCTCACAAATGTGATTCTAAAAGAATGGTCAAAAATTCCCATAAACACACTCCTAAATCTTGCGCAAAGCCTTCCCAGAAGAGTTGCAAAGCTGCAAAGGGTGAGCCAACTCCATATTAAACCCGACGGATTAAGAATGGGATGTCATTAAAGTTCATGTGCATGTAAAGGCAGGGGTCCCAAAACGTTTGGAAATATAGTGTAGGTTCTTTAGGTTACGGCACAGTATTTGCCATTTTTAACAGTTTTAACAAAAAGCAAGATGGATAACAACATTATCTTGACAAAGATTCATCAGAATTTTCAAAAATGTAAATTGCATCATGGAAAACCAAATATTTGAAGGCCTAAAGATCAATGCACAAAATGATTTCAACATTTTCAGTAGCAACTAGCAACACAGGGACAGTTCTGTCAACTAGCCTGAAGTTGTATCACACTGGCTAGCGGACAGTTCTAGTTTTTGAGTCCTGCAGAAGTAGGAACGTTTACTACTGACCAACAGCACAGTAGCACTGTTACCTAACAAGCAGGTGTCTGGAAGATTCAGCCATAGACAGATATCCATGAGCGTGACTCACCAGGCTGCTATTTCCAATGTTAGACAGTCTTCATAAGCATTCAAAACTTTGATCTGCAGTGTTTTGCTCGTGTTATCCAGTATCTTTGAACCTTTTTCTCACAGGAAGCAGAATGACATCAGCTATCAGAATGACTACAGGGGAGGTGCTGTCATGTGGCACGTTTAGCTTGAAATTCGAAAAAAGCTTTAAGCTGATGAGGTGAATTGCACTTTGGTGTGAAGCAGACAGGCCTGGAGGGCGTTGGCACGGCCCGTCCATTCAAATGCCAGGAAGATTCTCTTTGTGCAAAAGTGAGATAACACAGAGGGCGGATGAAGATGGATAGACACCAGCTGAGCACAGTCCAGTATGCTCCGGGTTCTTTTGTCCTCATGCTGACTTGAAAATCGATGTGAATAACTTTGAAAGCCACCTCACATATTTTTAACTGTTAGCAAGCTTGGCTTAGTGTTACCAGACAGCACTGAAGTAAAAGTAGTTCTTTAACCTGATGAAATGGCGAATGCTTTCCTACTTTTATATGCAACCAGTTATCTGCGGATCAATTTACATTTCGGCTTGAGATGATTTGCACTTTTGTTCCTCTTAAACAGTGAATCAAGCCGGTCAGAACAAAATCAATATAGCGGCCCTTCATCTAATGAAGAAAGCCCTCGCAGGCCTCGCAGGTTACCATTAGCGTGACAGTATGCAACTTATCTTGCCAAGAAAGAGATGCTATCTTATATGAGCCTTTTTATTTAGTTTGACTTGCTGCTTTAGAAACGTGATATTTTTAAAGGACACTGCCAAGGAGAGGAATGAAATCCAGTGACCCAATACCTTAGTGCTGTTAGAGAAAAGGGAGGCAGAAGGACGTAGTGTGGTTTGCTGAACTGCTGTCTCTCGCCTCAGTGGAGATGTGGGGGATGCTGAGACACGGATAGGAAAGGCTCTCATTGCATAATGGCGTGAACAGTCCCACTCATGCATGTGTGCGTATGCACGTGTGATTTTACGTTTGCAAGCATTTATTAGATCTTCGAGCCTTTATGATGAAAGAACATCCCTGAAGCAGATACTTCTTATAGGCACCAGCCTAACCCTGTCATCCTTTTATTTTTTCAATTCAGGAGTATTTTAATAAAAAGCATTATTTCAGCACACAGAATCATTTATGCATCTCTTGTTTCCTCGTTCTCCCCAGGGGACTGTTCCCACAGTCAATGTCCCTCTTGTAAACAACAATTGTAATTGTTTCCCGATGGTCCTCTGCCATTTTGAAGCAGGCATTCAGGAAGAAATGTCTTTCTGTGGTTTACAGATCAGTAGCAGCAGTGTCCTTTGGGGTGAAGAGCGAGTGAGTCACGGAGAGAACAAGAGGCAAGGGATGACTAAAAACATAAAGTTCTCAGACAAATACCCAAGAAAACATCAGTCATTCATTAAAAGGACAAGGCTTAAGGCAGCAGCTGTGCTCGGTGTTGAATATGGTTGCATAAGTCATGAATGACGTTTACAGTGAAGTAGGCATTTCAGGTAGTTGGAAACGGACTGACGTTTGTGTAGAAACGCTTGTAGCCCACGGGGGAAAATTGTGACTTTTTTCCCCTCGCAGTTATGGACACGCAGCCTTTTAAATGTGTGGGAGGATATGCTAATAAAAAGAAAACTAAATGTATTGTGAGTAGATGTGTTGGGATATGAGTTATTTTTTTAGAGTCAGATCAGAGTCCTGCACGGGTTCGGGTACCTGCGGGTTTTATATTGCTGAAACGTGTGAAAAACATCCTAACTGTGTCGAATATGGGTGCGGATCGGGTCGGACAAGGGAGAAACACAGGTCTTAACACGGGTTTAAAACAGTCACGTGCAGTGTTGGGCACGTTACTTTAAAAAAGTAATTAGTTATAGTTACTAGTTACTTCTTACAAATAGTAACTTGAGTTAGTAACTGAGTTACATCATTATAAAAGTAACTAATTACCAGGGAAAGTAATTACTGCGTTACTTTTTTTTTTCCCAAATGTTCAAATATGTCAAATAACTTTGATGCCCCCAATATTAGATATGTTAAATGAATGAATTAGACACTAAATAGAATACATTATTATTATAAAACATTGTACATTAATGTACACTATTGTAATGTTGCTGTGGGACAATGTGAGAGACACCTATCAAATTCAATGCATTATTGTAAATATTATCAGTAGGCCTATAGTGTAAATATTGTGTAAATATTATCAGTACTATACTTTCCTTTGGTAGTGGAGCTCACGTTATCACCTGGGTTTTTAGCCACTAATTTTGTGGCATATGATGATGTGAGGCGCTTCAGAATCACTTGCCACCGGCGTGGAGAGACTCTTTCTTCCTGGGCATAAGTTGCATGTTACATAAATATTCTTACCTTTCACCTCAACGAAGGAAAAGTAGCGCTTATACTTCCAGTTTGCGAAAGCTACCTTTGAAGTCGTTGGACCATCGCTGAATGTGCATATGCGTGTGCGTCATAGGTGTGTGTGTGTGTGTGTGTGTGTGTGTGTGTGTGTGTGTGTGTGTGTGTGTGTGTGTGTGTGTGTGTGTGTGTGAACCATAGACCGTGAAAAAAATAGGTGTGAACTCAACCTATCAACTTCAACCTTGTCTCCCACCCACCAATCATCATCAGTTATGTGTACCACCGCACCCACCCCCAACACGCATGGCTGGTGCGCGCGCGCACACACACACACGTTGCAGGGTCCGACTGACAGAGAGCCTGTTCGGATGAAAAACGCTTCAGTGAGCTCAATTATAGTAACGCGACTAACGCCGCATTTTTTTCCCTCAGTAACGCTAACGGCGTTGTAACGGGAGAAACAGTAATTCGTTTGATAACTCGTTACTGAAAAAAATAATTCCATTAGTAACGCCGTTTATCTGTAACGCCGTTATTCCCATCACTGGTCACGTGCAAACGTAAAAATGTATATGCATATATTTAGGAACACATCTACAAAAATATACCTTGCCTGTATTTCAAGTTGATAAAATAATTTCAAATCCATATCAGTTTATTTGTCCCCGTGCCCTCCCAGGAGAATCACAACCACGCCCGCGCGATCTGCCTGAACTGCAGTCGTCGAGATGGATCCTGAGGAGTTGAAGAAAAGAATAGCTAGTGGAGCTTGTAAAGTTGTCGACAATATGTCATCAAAAATCAAGTCCAGTGTGTGGGAGAAATTTGGAGTTATCTCAGATGAAGAAAACAATACTGTGAAAGGCTTTGCTGCCTGCAAAACCTGCCTTAAAGTTTTCGTATTGGATATCCGCAAATGTGGTACTTCATCGCTGTGGAAGCACGCAGATAACTGTGTTAACAAACCAAGCACAAGCAGTTCTATCGAACAGTATTTTTCAAAAGGGGATGCAACTGAAGGTGCCTCGTAGAGATAAGGACACATATCCATGTTCTTCACGATGTAGCCTTTTGACAGCTTCGGCTGAAGTTGTCCTTGTGTTAATGGTCGTGTAATAACTTCTGTATGCTGGCAATAAACATTTTTGCAAGTGTGTCTATAATGTGATTAGGGCTGAAACGATTCATCGAGTTACTCGATTAACTCGATTACAAAAATTCCTTGAGGCTTAAATTCTGCCTCGAAGCCTCGTTAAATTCCTATGACGCGCACTATACGCGCAGGGATCTGATTCACATGGACCGCTGTTCAATGTTCAGGAAGCACACCATAGCGCATGATACATTTTGAATTTAGTTGGCGCGATGGCGGAGAGTAAAGATGTCCATAAACGGCAGAGAATGTCTAAAGTTTGGGATCATTACATTCTTAAAAAAGAAGAGAACAAGGTGTATCTACTGCAAAGTAGACCTGGCATTCCACAGCAGTACGACTTCAATGGTAACGTAGCCTAAGCCTATACATTGATGTTTGCTGATTTTAATCCCATACTGTATTTGTAGCGATGTCGTGATGCAGTTTGACTAGATATGATGTTTAGCTTTGATGTTTTTAAGTAGTAAACGTATTCACGTTCAATTGCAAGAGAGTATAGCCTAAAAAAAAGAACCCCTTCACACACACACACACGCATGTACCCTCGTCTCTCTCACGCGCCAGTCAGACCAATCGTGGCAATGTATCACATATGCTTAAACTTTTATGTAGCCACGCAACAATAATTTCAGCATGCATTCACTGTATACACCGGGATGTGATTTTTCGAACGGATGCTTCACCTAAAATGCACCGCAATGCAAGTGATGCAAGCCAAATGCAGCGTTCTATTGAAAATTAATGTATGTATTTCTGCCGTACCAAACTTCAATGCACGCGCGCACACACACACACACACACACACACACAGGTTGCTAGGTTACCATAGCAAATAGGCTCACCCCAGAAATTATATATTATTTGTTTGTAGCCTAATGGTAAATGCTGCAGGTGTAGAAATCTACATAAAATATATTTACTTTGATGTCAGGGCTAGATTACAGCATGAAACCTGTTGTGCATATTAATAAATAAAATAGCTTTTCCTCTTCATTTTCGTTATGCATTATTTGCTTTGGTTGTTTAAAAACACACACACACAAAAATGTATACGATTAATCGATCGATTAAGTGCTAGATTAATCGATTACAAAAAGAATCCCTAAATGTGATGCTAAACTGATTTTATTTTGGGTGTGGTTCGGGTGTCGGTTCTATTTTAAGCGGGTCGGGTGCAGATTTTAATTAGTGCTGCTGCTGCTGTCATAAAACGGGTCGTATGCAGTTTTAAGCACGGCGGGTATGGGTGGGTGCGGATTTACAAAATCGGACCCATGCAGGACTCTGCGTCAGATTATAAAAATGTCTTATTTTCACATTCTCTATTAAAACCGGTTTGAATCGGACAAAAAATGAGTGAGCTACACCTGTTTGAAGTCGATATTATTGTCAGCAAAGTTCATTTTTGAGAAAAATCTGCTTAAAGTTTTCTGAAGGTTCCAAAACAAAATCTCCTAGCAACCATTTCTTAAAATCTCTGGTAATAATCTGGCACACAGCAAGTCAAAACCAAATATCTATAGGAAAAAATATATATTCAACTTTTTCCCCATGACACCACAATTGTTTGATTTAACATTAATGAAACGGACAGCCTGATATATTAAGACCTACTTTACCGCACGGATATAACATAATGTATGTTACACTTACCGATCAGACATAACCAATCATGTTTGAGTGAATACTCGCCAAGACAGATATTTTGAAGTACTGTAATTCTATGTGTGCGTGCATATCAGGATTGCGTACTATGAGAGGCGTCTTTGTGCACATGTATCGGATTTGTCAGTCAGCACAAGGGAGATCGTTTTCATGGACAAAGGAAAGGTACTCCTCCCAGAAAAAGCACAAATAAAGAGACTTTTAGATGTTTATTTGTTATTTAAAGCATTGGGGTCTTAATGAGGGTTTAATGATAATTTTTGTTGAAACCTCAAAATCGACCAAAATAAAAAAAATTCACTTGTTTTGCCTGCAGCTTGAAATTATCCTGTGCGCATTCCGACTCCTTTTGCCAGCACGGGTCACATTTGTTTCAATGTATGATTTGAATTGACCTAAGATTAACCAGTTCATTAAAATCATTCGTTTAGAATCAGACTACATTCCCTGCATTCAAAATCGCATATTCTCTGAGGAGGTATTTTGTTGCATTTGTCATTGTCATGTGACCTTGTCAGCATTAGTTGTGTTGCTTCACTGCCATTCACAACTCTTCACCAGTGACCTCATGGGATAGTAAAGTGTCCATTGGATGCAGACTTCAGAATCTTGCTGGAAGTAGTAGGTCATTTCGGGTACAATACTGTTTTATAAATTTAATAAATACTTTTTTTCACCTACTATATAGGCTAGTAGGGAAGCACACATATTTGGATCAACCATTGTTCTGTAAATGAACAGGTTCACAAGTCATTTGTTCAGGAACATTCATAGAGCTGCATGGTTTTGATTTACTAAAAGTGTCCTGTTTTGCTCCTTCTGTTGCCTCTTCATAGAAAATATTTTACATATTATATAAGATTGGTCATGAGGTTCCATGAAAAGTGTTACTCTTGACACATTTGAATCCCTTTACAAGGGTGAGGTTGAGAGAGAGGTGTGGACAGGAATGGAGATGTGGGTTTAGCTCAATACTTGCATTGTCCAGCAGCACCATGTTGAGGTCAGGCCTTCCACTCGCTTATTTTTAGACGGACACTCCAGATCCACAGAAGTGTGCTGTCTGGTGGCAAGTAAAAACTAAGAACAGAACGCGCACTGAGTATGTGGAAACGATGACTGTGGTCTTCCCTCTGAAAATAGCTTTTTGTTGGGTTTTTATTTCTGGCGAATTGGGCAAATCCGAATATTTGGCTAATCCATGTGTCTCTGCTGGTAAGTTTTGTATGAATCCAGTCCACAGTATTACGGAAAAGAAGATTTCTACTCTAGGATAGCTGTTTGTTGTGTTTTCTAAATAGAAGCTGAAATGCAAGACTAGCAGAAAAAATGGCAAAGTATTAGTGGGGGATAAGTCGTGTTGTGAGGAAAAAAAGTTGTGTTGTTAGAATATCACATGTATAGGACATGAGGAGGAAACCTGATTAACGCCAATGCAGCAAGGCTCTGCCTCTTAGCGTGTTAGGAAGGAGAGAGTGAGAACTTGTTGTCTGAGGACTTTCTGACTGCTATCTGACTGCCAAATAGCAGCAAAGACAATATTTTCCCAACCCTCTTCTGGCCAACCCTTCTTCCTTCTCTCCTGGTGAGGAATGAAAGGGGAAGGAGAAGGGGGGCACTTTACTCAGCTAGTGATTGGTGGTTTTAACACTCTTAAGTGAAAGCTAAACTGTGTAGTAAAAAATATGAACATCCACATTAATTTTTGTTAGGGTAAATCCTTCTTGTATTACTTAAAGTGCCCTTATGTTTTTTGAATATTCCTGTTCATGCAGTGTGTAATATAGCTGTTTGTGAATGTAAACGTTCTGCAAAGTTGTAAAGTCGCAAGTTCACAGTAAATAAAGTTATTTTCTGTAGTCGTCTGTCATTCGAATCCCACTGCATGACGGTTCTACGTCACTAGAAAAGACATTTGCATAATGTCCGCCTATGTTGTACTGCATGTTTTCTGCTCGCGAACAACTTGACCAGGCCTCAAACATGTCATTTTACTGACGACTGCTTCTCAAATCTCTGAGTTTAACGCGGGATTTGCAAAAAGTTTGCTCTTGAAAGCAAGTTTATTTGGACCAACTTGCTCCTCAGAATCACAACCTTTAAGTATGATTCATTATTGATGTATTTATTTTCTACCGGGTGTTCAAAATACATAGTATTGTGTTTTATATTGTGTAAGTTTCCAACTAACCGGCTAACTCGTTTCTGTCTTACTGAAATACTTCTGCTAAGCAGCTGTTGGCCACTATTACTTAAAACTGTGTCTATTAATGCAGATTGTCTGTCGTTCTTACTACTTTGTGTAAAGATATAGGATGGAGCAAGAGTTGTTTTACAAACTTTAATGTTACATCAGTCATTCATAGGCCTGTCGCGATAGTCAATAAATCAATTAATCGCACGATTTAAAAAAAAAATTAGCTCGATAATTTTTCCAGGCGCGATACTTTCCACTTGCATGCTTGTTTGTTTTCCTCCGCTGCGTCCCAATTCGCATACTATCCGTACTAAATAGTATTCAAAAAAAGAATTAGTATGTCCCAAATCGTAGTATGTTGAAAAGAGTATTCCAAAGATTCCCGGATGGTCTAATATTTCCGGTCATAATTCGAAGTGCAGATCGATGCGCACTCTAACGGCTGATATTGCGAGATGGACGAGGATTCGATTAGAACTACAAACGCGGATAAAAAGTGTTAAACTACAAACATGACGGTTACGTGAGTCTGATGGTTAAGTAGAGAGGATTCGATAAAGGGGTTTGAGCAATTATCAGTATTTAACCTGACGAAAAGATATTTATTCAATGTTAGCCACATTATATTTCACATGCAGCAGCTTTGTGAACTTTTGTAATGATACGTTTGGCCATTATTACTTTGCAAACACATGAGAGGAGTCTCTGCATTAAAGACCCACGAACAGCAGATCAACGTTCTACTACATTTCTCTCCGATATGGTAGGAAATTAAATTGAATGTGGAGGATTTGAACTGTGACGATGATTGACAGTGCAGTTTAAATGGTGACGGGATGCACGTAACGAGTCTGTTAAAGATGACGAAGTAGTATGTCCCAAAGCTTGCATACTCTTCTTATACACACTCAAAAGTATGTACTTTTTCTTCACAAAAAGAGTACATACTTTTAGGACGTAGTATAAGTAGGCGAATTGGGACGCAGCATGAGTCTCTCTCTCTATCTCTCTCGCTGACTGCGCGCGCGCCTCGTCCGTTTGGGGAGGTGTTTATACTCGACGCGCAGACTGGGTGTCGGCGTGATGAGACGGCTCTGCCAGATTCGCCTGGAACTCGTGCTTCTTCGGTTGCGGAACTGCGCGCAAAGTTACAAAATTTGACGTGCACACTGCCAAGCGAAATGGGGTCTCGCGCACTCAACGTGCACTACTGCCCGCTCCGCGTTGACGGCATTTTTGCTGCGCGCACCCTCGCGCTCGTGGGGACGCATCGAGTTTAAACAAGGCTTAAAGCTACACTGAAGTTGGCAGTTTGATAAATGCAAGTTAATTCTTCAGCTTAATCTTTGTGTGCCTCAAGTTCAATCTTTGTGTGCTAAAAAGGCACATAAGTTCCTGTAGAGATAGCAATACATATTCTCCTTTTTTTGCCAAATAAATGAAAAGCATGTCATCAATGTCTTCTCTCTTTCCTCAGAGATGGTCCCAATAATGTGCTTAAAGTCAAGTCAAATTCAGTTTGTGCATGATTACATGATATAACAATTTTTTTAATACTGTATCCTAAATTGTGGATAATTAAGCTATATATCATATGCTGAAGTATGTTTCTGCCTGGAGTGTTAACAGTTAAAAGAAAAACAACAACAAGAACCGCACAGAACAGAAAACCGTGATACGAACCGTGGGTTTTGTGAACCGTGCCACCCCTAATATGCACCTAAAACACAATCATCCGTTGCAGTTTTCATCCATTTTATTTATTGTTTTTGGGATGTATTCAAGTTATTTTTTTGTTAACAGACTGAGAGTCCATTGCTTTTATTGTTTTTGGTTTTTTTGTTCATTTATTGTGGATATTTAAAATGTTTTCCATTTTCAGTGTTAAATAGTCTTTAGAAATAAAAGTTTATTGATCTTTGAAAAGGTGTACCTGCATTATTATGCCATTATCATTATTTTAGATGAAAATGGTCTCAGAACAACAATATTATCGTTTATCGCAATAATTTATTGGCCAATTTATCGTCCAGCATAGTTTGTTATCGTGACAGGCCTAGCTAAGAAGCAAATATATTTATTAAGTATAAAGAGGTTGGGTTCCTATGCAACTGTCCATCCTATTAAAAATTGCTAGGCTATAAAATAATTGTAAAAAAAAAAAAAAAAAGAGTATTGTATTTCGCCAGATTTTATAGTGTAAACATATGCAAGCGCAAATGAGGAGAACCGTTTTTAGGGGGATGCCAGGTGTGCGCGAAAACCCCCAGAATATTCAAATCCCAAATTTGATAATCGAATACCAACCAATCAAATAAATATTTGAATATTCGGGTCCGGCCCTATAGTTTCACCATAAGTTTTTTCAAAATGACTTGAAAGTTAGGTAGTGTGTGATGCCCAGGTTTCTCTGTAACCATTTAAGTCGGCAAGTGTATGATGCCTAAAATGTGATGAACGTGTAAGATGTTTTAAAATCTGTTTTAAAAGTTGTGTACGTGTATTGTATTCCAGGCTGTAGTTGAAGTTGGATACACGTCTGAAATGTTAAACATATCAGGTTTAATGGCTGATAAGTGTCTGACCTAAGACTTTACACTTCAGGCGGCAGTTAGATTTGCTTAGTGACTGTACATTAAATTTAGGCACTCAGAGTTTTGCAGCAAAGCTTAATTTAGAGATTCACTTGTAGTTTCATTAGCCATATTATGAGCACAAATATAACATGGCATCACCGCCCACTCAAGCTGTTGATGTATGCCTGGTGTTGTAGCTGTAGATCAGGGCATAACAGGCGACGTGAAAGGTGCACGGCAGTTGGCCAAGTTGATGCGCTAGGCCAGGCACAGATGGCCAAACCCCTGCAGAGTGTTTCCTAGTGCAGGGAACTGCTCTGGCTGGCATGAGCTCTGTACAGGCCTGGGAACGTGGAGTGGACAGTGACCCCACCCTGTGAGGAAAAGCTGCCCAACATCACCCCATAACCCTTGCACACTCCACCCAGACCGCGGCTTCGTCACCCTTTCCAAAGTATGCGTGTGGGGTTTGAGCGTGTGTCTGTGTCACTGCATGTGCCAAGGGCTCGAACACAGGAGTTTTTGTCACCGCACAGATGCAGCCATTCCAACGGACAGCACATGGAGGAAAAAAAAAGGAAAAGCTGAGGCCCACCCTGCACAGATTTACTGCCTATGTAAACTACGGCTGTTCTGTTTGCTGGCCTTTTCTGACAGCAGGGCCATTGTGGCAATCACAGTTTACATCCAAGATGTGTGAGTCAGACAAGAGAAGGGTATTTTCGATTAGCATAGGAGGTGACTTCTGACGCACTTCAGATTACGACGCAAATCCATGTTGTCATACAAACACAGCACATAATCTCAAATCCTGTTCAAATCACATCAAGGAAAAATGATCTTCATCTGTGCTTCATTCATCGTGTTGAATGCCTCATCCCTTTCATAAGACACCAAATGAGCTAAAAACAATCCAGTGCTCCTTGGCTTATTTATAGTCCATTTATGAAAATGGGCTTGTTTGCATGGTCCGTACCTTTTGTTTTTGGCCTTCCTGAAAGTGCATTTTGTGGCATGACATAAATCAACCCTAATCCCCTTTCTGCTAATAAAACTAAGACATTCCAGATTGTTCTTTCTTGTGGTTTAATGAAGCATTCGTTTATTTCAGCCAGAACTGCTCCCTCATGTAGTCTGGGCAGCTGCTTTGAATCTAGCCTGCTTGCAGCCAATTATTACACTTGCACCTTTTGTGAGGTGCCTGTGGGTTTTCGACCGAACAAGGAGGGAAACCAGGAAGAGATCAAAGCGTTGGCCCCCAAGGACGCTGGGGGTCCCCTCATAACTGAATTATTTTAAAGAGCAAAGGGGGGAACCCACGCCAAAGGTTGCTTTTGCCAAGCAATCCCTGCAAAAAAAAAAAATGCAGTTTTTCTGTGTTGTTCATTTTTTTGATTGTTTTTTTATTTTTGCTTTCTGCCTCAAAGTAAAGCGATAGTTGACTAAAAAATTATTTACTCACCCTTGTGTCGTTTCCAAACCTGTATGATTTTTTTCTTCTGCGATTTTTCATTATATTGACAAAACGGCTAACATTGTTTAAAAATCTTATTTTGTGTTGCACTCATTTTTTGGTGAACTAATATCTGATTACATTTGTCATCGCATGTCACACGATAACGGCTGCTTTAACATCCTTTATCATTTTTACCAGTGTTATTTTAGTCATTCTTTATATACTATTATGTTTTATTCATATTTTGTATTCTTTTATTTTAATTTTAGATAAATTTTTAATAATTTTGTTGTACTTTTAATTGAATTTTGCTTTGTTTAAAATATTTAAAATTGCTGTTTTAATTGATTCAGTTTATATTTTAGTTTTAGCTGTGAGTTAGTAATTTTTAGAGCTTAGTTCGTTACCAAGGCAAAATGAAGACATTTTTGTTTAGTTTGTTTTTTATCTAATATTTATATTTTATTTCAGCTTTATTTCAATAAAAATGTTTGTCTTTTAATAGATTGTTTTATCTTTAATTAGAATAATAACACTGATTCATACATGTGCTCTGCCACGCTTAGTTTGAACCCTTTGTTTAAGAGGCACTACTGGACAGTGTTCTATTAGCCTGTCTGACTGTAATAGGATCTGTCACCCTCGCCAGCCACACGCGCCCTCCTTCCATACTCAGAATCAAGATTTTCTATTTTCTCTGGGCTTCATGATACTCTCTTCCATTCCCCAGCTGTCAAACTCAACCGTCAGTCTATTCAAGAGACAAAAAAAAAAAAAAAAAAAACAACAGTGCGGTCTGTTCTCTAGGCAAGAAATGGATTGTGTATCATGACAGATCAAAACACCAGTCCATTGAGGTTTATGTCAAAAACAATAAATCTGGTTCCCATCACGGCGCAACTTTAAAGGATTATGTCAGGGATGTGGTGAAGCGTCTTATGAAGCACCATAATAGGGCTAAAAGTAGCTTTTAGAGGAAAGGGTTAATACTCGGGTAATGCCAGAGTAAAGGATTAGACGAAGCTATTTTCGGCAATGGTTTATGCAAATAATGTGATATTTAGCTGGGTCTACACACCATTGTGGCAAGTCTCTAAAGTCACTGAATACTACTAACTGCGGGCAATGACAACTCTAATTCAGCTGTGCCATTATTGCAATCCTTTAACAGTGATCGTGAAATTTGCTTCACTTAAAGTTGGCAGTAATTGTATAGTTAGCTGCGGTTATCGGTATGTGGCTGTATGTTGGATTGGCTTTAGTGGTAGACTGGAGGGGAGACGTGTTCAGAGGAGAGAGGCTGAACTGGGTTTGGCAGGACAATAGGGAATATACTGTATTTGTATCTGCTCTCATTCTCTCTGAGTGCAGTGATATTAGAATACTGTACAGTGGCTTCAGGATTTATCTCTGTCTATTTTATGCCTGCAGTTTATATAGCCATATGAGCATTTTCTTTCATAATTTTCCCAGTGACTAATGCATTTGAGTGATATCAAAAGGTATCAATAAACATAGGGAGCATATTGGCCATTGTCTTATATTAATGACTTTGCGTTCTGTATTGGATATATTGGCTAATATTGGATATTTAGTTGTGCATGCTCTTTTAAAAAAAAAATGTTTATGCTCAATGAAAGTTAATCTTAAAAATCATTAATAGTTTTAAAATCTGTGTTAAATGGTTTAATACCCTTAAATGGGTTTTAAATGGTTTAATTGGGTTTTTAAATGTTTTAATTTAAATGTAATTTAATAATAATAATTTAATGGTATATGGTGATGGTAATAATAATGGTAATTTAATATCATTTTAAATCATTTAAAACTGTTGGTTTTATTTGTCTTTTAACACAAAAAATCTACATTTTATTATTAGCCATTTGTTGACCATAATTTTATTGTAATTATTGGACAAAATAGCATGCATCCTTGTATATGGAGGACCAAACCTGCATAAATTAAAAATAAATCAATGAATAAATAAACAAATATATAAATAATGTAATAATAGGAAAATAAATAACAGAATAAACGACTTGATAAAATAAATCGGACAAATTTTATTTTGTATTATTTTTCCCATAATTTATTATTTTCTGCTTTTTATACATTTTTTTTAAACTATTTTTAACTTTTCTTTATTTGTTAATTCATTTTTATATTCACATTTATTTTTAAATGTATTTTAAGATTCATTTATTTATTCATTCATTTATTTATTTATTTTTAATTTCTGCTGGTATTATATATATATATACCCTGAAAATATCCTTATGTTGTCAGCAACATGAAATCAAAATGAACCCTATTTGCTTTCAAATAAATTATCTAAATTGATAGAATGTTAATGTCATTTTACTTTAATTGTCCCTGTTAGTTTTGTTATTCTAAAGAAAACTGTTTGTTTTCATAACAATGCAAATGTGTAACTTTCTTTATATCTGAAATTATTTTTCTTTTCTGATGACGTCACTAAGTTTGCGAGGGCAGGTAAAAATGTTAACGAATATCATGACCTATTTTTTTACAATCCAAAGGCCAATAGATAAAACCAAAACATACTTTACTTCTGCATATTCTTTTTCACTCTGAAATACTTCACATTACGAAAATTAAATGTTGCAGATGCTGTTTCATGTTTTCAACTATGCATTAATCCCTTAGGCATTCTCATCCCATTTTCGGTTTCCGTCTCTCACATTCCTCGTCAATTTCTTAGCTCTTTTTCTTTTCTCATCCCTTCTGGCTCTTTGTAGTAGGATTTATATTAGCGATGCTCATCAGGGAGAGTTTTCAGAATAAACCGCTGTCGGGTCGGAGGGGAATTTTGGTTATAATAATAACACATTATCAGATTAATGAGCGAGACTGATGTTTAGTGGCCAGCTGCAATCATATCTAGCAGTCCTGGCCCGCTTGTTCCTCTCTGCCTCCACCCTTTCTTTTGAAGGCAGGTGGGCCAGTTCTGATTTAAGGCTCAGAGGACGGGCGGAGCGCCACGGTGCAGCTGGCTACAACTCTGAGCTGCGATGTCTCCTTAACTTCGTCAGCCAGAATACAAATCAGCCAAGAACACAGCTGAGGAACACAAGCGTTTGACAGAAGAGGACTGAATATTTAGGGGAAAAAAGAGGCGTTTGAGTACAGGATGTCTTAAACTATGGGCTTGTATTGAGTTGGAGGAAGCTGTGGTGTCTCATCCATCTGTGCTTGTATGTGTCTGTCCTCTTGTTCCCCAGGCGGTAGTGGATCAGGGTTTGGCCAGCTCCTGGTCGCTTCCACTGTGATCTCCAAGGGGAAATGTGTTTTGGATTTTAATGCTTTGGCTCCAGTGTGGTTTAGATATCCAATAAAACTCAAGCTGAGTTCTGGCCCTGGTACTTCACCTTTTTCTTTTTTTTCTCTCTATTTCACTTTTTCTTTACTCCTTTCTTTTCCATTTTGTTTTCATTTTTTTCTTTCTTTTTGGGATTCAATCTTATCTCATCTCTTCTGTTGCTTTTCTTTCATTCCAGGCTTTTTAACTGCATTAAGGCCTCAGATTAGCCCAAATATTATGGCCACAACCAGACACTGCAGCTGTTACACAGTTAAGTTCCATAGAAAATAGATTATTGGTCACCATTACAAACAAAGCCTCTGACAGTGCTGCCCACTCCACAGTGCCCCTCTGAACAAACACACTCTGGCCCAAATGGCAAAGTTTATCTTCAGTTCTGTTGTCTTTCACTCACACTCTACTATCCTACTTCATAATGTCTTTTCCCGAGGGGAAAGGCATGTGCTGGTGCCTATTATTGATGCTGGGACTCTTTTCCTGCCCCACCAACGACTGCTATGAGGGAGTTTTCATGTTTTCAAAGTTTTTTGTACCAAGGACCCCCAAATATGATGATCCACTTTCTAAAAATATAAAGGCGGCTTTAGAATTTGATGTATAAGAACCCATTTGTAATGTTTGTTTCTCAATTTTCTATGCACCCTCTTGGCCAATATTATTTATAGTTATTAGGGCTGGATATTGACACATTTCACAATTCGATTCAATATTGATTATTTTGGATATATATCAGGTACAATACATGGCAAATTTTCACAAGGAAAACAAATCTCAAAAATGCTATGGGAGTTAGTTATAGTCTATAATATTACAGGTAAAAATTAACTGATTTGTATGCGAACACTTAAATTACAATCAATGATGTTTTTTTTATAATATTAACTTTACAATTACATAATCCTATTTCTATTACAATTAGTTTTTTGAAATATAAACATTTAAATGGTGGCTGTCACAAAAACTTGCCAAATGTATTCATACATGCATTAAATATTAAAGAACATTAAAAATGATATTGAATATGTAATATGGTTCATATATTTAGCAAAATGCTCCTCTCTAGATTAATTTTCTAGCTGACTAACGAGTTTATGGACACTGTTTTGATGTCTTTCCACGGTTGAAACACTGATTGAGCGATTCCATGTGAGATGATACGGATTTCGGTAAGTTGTACTCTCTTTTAACGCACTTTCAGATGCTCATTCATGTTTATTTCACGCTGTGACTGGTATTAAGGCAGAAGAGAAGATCAGTTCATCTTCTCTTGAGCTGAGCTGTGCCAGTGCGATCTCACGCCACAGTGCCAAGAAAGGGATTTATGATTCTGAATTTCATAATAAAATGGATGTAATTTGAAATCTGAGACTTTTTCATATCAATAGTAACAAAGCACAAAAATTATTGCGATTTATTGGACGGTAGGCACGCTACAATGTTCCGTTCATTCATCAACTGAAAACAGGATGACTGTGTTTTTCTTGGGATTTAAGAATCGATAATGAGAATCGATTAAATCTAGATTTTTTTTCCCCAGCCCTAATATTTATTAAACCTTTGTTTGATTGACTGGTTCCAGTGTTGTTATATGTTTCCTGGCTGATGTGTATATAGTGACACTGTGACAGGAGTGGTGTCCCTAGAGGGAAAGTGTATATGTAGTCATGCTATGTCCTCAGACTATTCAGCGGTTTGATGTTACGGTGTTGTACGAGGTGTAGCGTATCATTGAGGAGGAAAGCCTTGTATCCCTTACTCTCTGTACACAAATATGCAGGGCTCTACATTATTGCTCTTTAGGTGGAGGGAGGCAGCATAAATATTTTTACACTTGACTCACTTGAATGAAATGAAGGGTTTAAACTGACATCCATAAATGCTCTGGTTATGTTTTTGTGTCCTTCAGTGTCATCAGTCCGCTTCCTCCTTCAATACAAAATACCAGACATCTCTGCTAAAATGCTGTGCATTCCTCCTAGCTGCCACCTGGCCGTCGTGTTATCTGATAGAAAGGATCTCCCTTAGCGAGGCGTGAAATATTCTTGCTGATATGGAAAAAGAGAAGGAGTGCGCGAGGGAGGGTGAAATGGTGGAGGGGAACGGCGCTCAAGGTGACCTTGCGTGTAGACACAGAAGAAGAGATGACGTTTGATGTTGTTGCTGTATCCAGGAAGCTCAACCAATCGAAAACGGCACCGATAGACATTGAGAGAAACAAAACGCTGCACTAAAATTACAAATTTTATTCTTGTGGCAGTAAGGACAACACAAAAACTTTCAGTAAAGTAACGCGATTACACGCAATGAATTGAATTACGCTCCGAGGTAAAATGGCTTCAGCTGAGAGTACAATAAACATAATCGAATACAATTTGATGCGGCTCAAATTCAGAGCACCTTGAACAGCAGCCAGCACCGTAGAAATATAATCAGCTGATATTGGATCGGGGGAAGGGACGATTTCTTGGTTTTGCTGTGTATGGTTTTTGTCTCCAACCTTGAATAGCCTCTCCAGATGTTGACAGTGGGTAAAAAACATAATGGCTTCTCTTTGAGATCCTTTAGCGGTCGGAGAAATGTTTGATTTAGACAACACAAAATCTGACCACAATCAGTCCGATTTGTTCCAAAAAAAAGTGTATTGAGGTAGGAAAGACTTGGTTTTTCTAGACACCCCCAGGTTGACAAAGCGGCTGTGTAGTGTTCTGTCAGATAGCTTTGGCCTGGCTTTGAACCTTCACTTCTTCATCTGTTTCTGTTTCCTCCCTGTTGGCACTCATTAGCATTTCCCTTCAGGGCTGTTCCAGCCTACTGGCCGACTGTCAGTCAAGTCACTCACCTTTTACTGTGACCTTCTGTGTGCCTATTTGCATGGATTCCTCTGTAGCAATGGCATTTTCATTGGAAATAAGGGATTCTATGGATGGGAAAGGCTTTGTTTCAACCACACAATATAAAACATCCCACTGATATTTTGCATTATTAATTGAGTCCTTTATAGCAGCATCTTTCCCCTCAGAAGTGATTTTATGGAGCTCGAAGCTGTAGCTTTGCCGGTTAACTCATATTGCCATCACAAGTTTGAATCTGGTGTCATTTCCTGATCCTGTGCCTCCCTGAACTATAAAAAAGAAGTCTGGATGACTAATTTTATAGGCACAGGGCTAGAATATCGTGTGATGTCTGTATTGTTCCCAAGCACAATGCCTGAATGGGAGACCTTTTTTACATTTGTCTCTCCGTTCTACCCTGCTCACACACCAGCATCACAAATCTCCGGGTTTTATGTGTGCTTTGGCTCCAGATTGGAGCAATTACCAGGACGTGGCCCCCCATCTCACACACACACTGCTACACACACTCCACCACTTACCGTGTGCCAATGTGGCCACCCAGAGCTATTTAAACTTCCTAATTATAAGGCAGATTACTGACCCAAGAGAGCTCTAATTATTGTTGCTAATTTTGGGTCATCAGACACCATTTTGACGTGATTGTGGTAGCTGTGTTATACGTTAGAATGATGCATGGTGCATTGTGGCTCCACAGTAAAACCTAGTGCCTCGCTGTCTACTGCCTACGTAGGCAGCTGCCTTTTAAGGCTGCATACTAACTGAAATGGAACCTGTTATAAGTGATTTAAAATGCTCAATTTGGGCAATACCACACGTTAAAAACGCACAATATTCCTATTGAGTTTGCTGTTAGCAAGTTTTCAACCTAGCAACATGATGTTGGGTATTTAAATAGTCTGTTTCTAATTAGTCTGAATTGCTTTTATTGATGCTTTTTGGTAATGAATGAAAGACATCCATAACTTAATTTTGGATTGATTGTTTGCCAGAGCATTCTGGGATTGTCCCCTCTCTTTGGCCTAAAAAAAAATAAATCATTGTGTTTATGATTAATTGGCGCATTGTTGAACATTTGTAGATATTCATTAGCTGGAGTGCTAACATTACTGGATTACTCCTGACTGAGCTGTTTTTTTCCCCTGAGATCCAAGTTATAAATTAGTCTGCGTTGTAGTTTGGTAAGGATTTTATCAGCCATGCACAATCACAACTCTCACACAGACACGTGTAACTTGAATCAAACGCTGGATTAAAATCACAAAGAGGACACATCCTCAGTTGGGACTAGGTACCTTCAGACATGCTACGCTTTCCATGAGCTCAGCAAGTTTTAAATAGCTCTTCCAGTCTTTTCAAAAGGATAATACATTTAAGATGGCTTATGAAAATAACTTGCAGAACTTTTGTCCAGATATTTGAAGTCATGGCTTATGCACTTTATTTGTACTTAGTGCTGCAGTTATAATCCTAATACTGTCATTTGTGCTTGAACATTTAACCACCATTATCATTTCAGGTATTATTTTTATTTTCAAGGTAAGTTTCTTTACAGAGTTAGTGCTAATATCGAAACACAGTCCTAGCTTTTTGTGTTGTTTATTAAATTGATATTGACATGGAGGTTTTTATATCCATAGCCAGACGCCTGAGCTGTCGATAGTCCATTAACTGAATTTTTGATGCATGCAGATTTCTTTTCTTGTCTTTGATTTTGTACACGTGATAACAAAAGTAAAGAGGATAATGACAAATGTGACCATTAAATATTGCTCAGTATTTACATTTTGATCATCTTTACAATTTTACCATTTTTATCCATACTTGTAGCATACTTTAACCCATTTAGTGTATATGTAAACTACTGTTCAAATACTATTTGTATTTTTTATACAGAAATTATGCACTAAACTGATCAAAAGTGACAGTAAAGACATTTATAATGTTACAAAAGCTTCTTTTCAGCCTTCAATTCATCAAACATTGAATTTATACAAAAACATTAAGCAGCACAACTGATTTCACCATTAATAATAATGATAATAATAAATATTTCTTATTATTAAATCCGCATATTACAATGATTTTTGAAGGATCATGTGACACTGAAGACTGGAGAAGTGCTGAAAATTCAGCTTTGCCATCACAGGAATAAATCAAAAATGTAAAATATAATACAAATTCACAATATTATGTTTTTTTCTTTATTTTTGATCAAATATATGCAGCCTTGTTGAGCATAAAAAGACATGAAAAAATCTCACTGACCCAAAACATTTGGACGGTAGTGTATGTGTGTGTAGGGGGCAACAAAAATGTCTAAAACGTCATTGCTATGAGCTATAAAGAGGGAGAGACAAAGATGAAGACAGGGATGACGAGGATTGGAGACACAGACACCCGCTCTGCAGGGGTCAGACTGCTGGAGCCTATCCTGTGTCTCTCTCTCTCTCTCTCTCTCGCTCTCTCTCTCTTTCTCTGCGTCTCTCAGAGCTGAGAAAAGTAATAAGCTTCAGGAGTGGCACGGTGCCCTAAGGAATGCGAGAGGTTCATACAGCCTGTCAGAACACTCAGGATTTATGATGGTTATTAAAGAATTCAATTATAAACCTATTGGTGGTGTGAGTGTTTGTGTTGCACCTATAGTGTAGTGCGTGTTTGTTGGTGTGCTTTATGGCACACGAGAGGATGTGTAGTACATTTGAATGAAAGTTTGTGTTAATGTGTTGATGCCATGATGTGACAGCTCTCTACTCACCTTGATAAACTGTTCTATTGGAGGTGACCAATCACAGCAGCCGTACAGCTGATACTGTGTCACACAGTCCTCTCGGGACTCTAGTCTACCCCAAATTGTCAATCTGCGAGATTTAAAGGTAAAGTCAGTGTGCCATTCTGGTGCCACTACAGTTGCATCATCTAACGGAATTGCGAAGACATTAATTGTTTTTCAACAGGTTAACTGAACATTCCCCCTATCTCATATTGGTCCGTGAGATGGATAGTCCCATCCCAAATTGTCAATTGTGTCTGGTTGTTTAAGGGTCAATGACACACGTGTGTAGTTTTTACATAACTTATGTTTTTTTTCTTATAATTTGTTATATACTTTTCAAGTTTAAAAGTTAAAAAAAAGTTTAAAAGTTTTTAATTGAATTTTTTTTTAATGATATTCTTGCTTTAACAATCATTTTTAATATCTCACCCACACAATTACTATACATAAACTATATATACTATACATATGAATTATACACTACTTAAGAATTGTACTCTTTAAGTGAATTAAAATAAGTTTTCTTTTGTTATTAGGACAGTTGTATGACATTTTTACTTTATACCCTCCCAAAAATAATAAAATAGTAAAGACATGCTCGTCATAGAAGAGACTTATTTAATCATTGCATGAATTGCATTTTGAATGTAATTTTGAATTCTTTAATAAATAGGACAAAAAATGAGCACTTGCTCAACCTGAAAAAAAAAACCTGCTAATTTACTTAAAGGTGCAGTGTGAAGGTGCAGTTAAATTTTAGCAGCATCTAGCGATGAGGTTGTGGATTGCAATCACCCACCGCTCAACCCTCCCTTTCGAAGCACATAGAGAAGCTATAGTGGCCGACACTGGACAAAGATGTTGTCTGAGACAGAAGAGAGTAGCTAGCGCTCTGTAGAGCAGTTTGTCCGTTTAGGGCTACCGTAGAAACATTGCGGCGCAAAATGGCGATTTCACTGTAAGAGGACCCGCGGTTTTTGTAGATTGAAATGGCTCATTCTAAGGTTATAAAAACATAACGGTTCATTATGTAAGGTCTTTATACACCACTGAAAACATAGAATATTATGTATATTATATTGAATTTCCTCAAAAATACTACACACTGCACCTTTAAGGCCAATTCACACCCCACAGACAAACGCCAACAAACATCAACAAACAAGTTGACCAATGGATTTTGAATTTTATGAAAAAATTCATTTCTTGTTCCGCACTGCCCCAACAAACACAGACACACTGATTGAACATGTTCAGTCAGGTGAAAACAAACCCTGACAAGGCCAACAGACGCCAACTTGGGTAACACATTGATCCAACAAAACCCAATAAACGTGTTGTTGTTTTTTTTGTCTGTGCGGTGTGAATTGGCCTTTACAGTATTCTCTGCCTATTGAACTGGGATAGGATGAGGACAAAAAATGACACACTTCAGCTTTAACACCCTTAAAACGCACATACACATTTACCCTTGTCTTGTCGTCGTCTCTAGGTCAGCTGACACACTCCCATTAGAAGGTGTTGAGACGCTGATGAGGAGACCAGGTTTAGCTGAGAACATGTTGATGGATCGTGTTGTTTTAAGAGGCGTGAAAGAGCTAGCGATTTGGGCGGAGGGGAATGGAAGAGAGTGAAAAAAATAGGTCAGCAGTGAGATATTGAGGCATGAACTAAGAGTTTCTGTCATTTGATTCAATAAAACAGATGGTGATTTGCTGTCCAAAACTGCTTGTTTTGATAAACTCTGTGATCCCTGACACTCTGACCACTGTCCCCTTCATGGCTAGTTAAGGGGCAGGGCAGAATAAGGTCGTGGGTTATCTTGTTTTAATGGGCAGCCATGTGTCTGGATCCTGGACGCCCCCACAGACAACCGGAGTCCAGGGGGATGAAAATGGGAGGCATCGCTAGGAATGTAAAGACATGGAAGACTGAACTTGTTTTGGGAGAGGAGGAGAAAGGGAGTGTGAACACGTGCTGGGTTCCCACACTCTCTTCCTCCTCTTTTCTAATGCTCATTTTTCTTGGGGTCAGCAATTAAGGATTGTGAAGTCCCCTCCACACACGCTTACAATGAATTCTGGCATGACTGGGTACCATGTGCTTTAGAAACCCACTATGACCGCTCTGTCACATCTGATTGGTCAAACAAACAGAGCATGAGGTCACGTGGAAAACCTGAATCCCTCTAGAGCTTTTGTTTGACTATTAGAGTGTGACATCCTCAGCATTTTTAATGAGTTCCTGCTCTGACTTTTATTTGTTTTGTCAAGTATTTGACAGCGGATATTTAGAAAAGCCTCTCTGCGAGACGTTTTTTTAGGCTTGCATGCTCTGGTACATCCAGTCTGTAATGTACAAGAACAAGAAATTAAGACAACTGAAGTTATTTGATGTGGCTAAATCTGTCTTATTGGCTAACCAAACACAGTGGGCTCAGTCCAATTTTAGTCACCCACCAACACCATATTTTATTTAATAGAAATGGATGTTATAGCACTAATAGCGTTAACACGTTGAGCAATGGAGCAAAATACCTTTTGACTATTTTGAAAGCACCATATGCTTCAATCAGATGCAGTTTGCAATTGATACTTTCTGAGAGCAGCACTAAAGGTGTATCGATTTGTTTTGGAATATTATGATGCTGATTGATAATGCAGTTGCGTGAGCCAATGCACTGCTGTCTCATTAAGGGCTGCTGAGCGACCCATTAGTCGTCTTTGTTGTGTATGGATGCATACGGTATGGCTTTAGGCTCATGTATCAGGGTGGGTTTTTGGTGTCTGATGTAGAGGCTGTTCATTAATCATTAATGGGTGTAGGTTAAGGTTGTCTGTCCATCTCACACACTGACACACACACACACACACACACACACACACACACACACACACACACACACACACACACGTACATAAGCAAACTGCCACTGCTCAAGGGCCTCCTTATTCAGACATACTCAGAAACCCATGAAAAAGTAATGCGCAGTCTGAAATTCCCAAGCCGAAAAGCATTATCGATACTTTGCAAGTTACAATAGGCCCTTGTGGATTAGCTTTTCAGATGGCACTTGAATTATTTTCTTTATTAGCGCCATGTACACTGGTGTCAGTATGACTTTGTCTGTTTTGTGAAACACGAAGAAATTTAAAGAAGCCTTCTGAAGACATATGGTAGCTTTGTGTAAAATTAAGTTATTATTCACTGAAAATTACTGACTAACTACCCTAGGTGTCTTTATTTTTTATTTTTTTTGGTCATTTAGACCACTTGGTGGTCATAATGGTCATAATGTATCATTCATTTAAAGTTGATCTTTAACACTAATTTTAATGATCTTTAACAATTTAATGTAATCATATTTTCTTATTCTACATTATAATGTTCTGATTCCTAAATTCATTTAAAATGATCAATTGTAGTTTCAAAATGTTATAGATGTTATTTATAATTTTAAATATATATTATTTTAAGTTATAACCATAATATGGAAATAATTCATAGTATATACTTTACATTATTTTTCTTATAATTATAGACCAGAATTTTAATATCATAAATACAATTTTTTATTTTTTATTTATGATATTAAAATTCTGGTCTACTTTTGTTGAACGTTTAACGCTTTAAAACAGTCCCAATTTATTGTAATTGCTTGGAAAAGAGAGCAGTACATTATTCAGTATTTTTCCTTTTGTGTTTAGTGTAAAGAAAGTCATACAGGAATGAGACGAGGATGAGTAAATTAAATAATGAACATTTTTGGGTGATCTATTGTTTAACCCTCTCCTGATGTGCACCATTTACTTCACACGTGTACGTGTCACTCTTTGCTTTATTACCAAAAAAGTGTATTTTGCCATTTTTATTCAAGACACAGTAGAGGAAATGATGTGCACATACAATGCATTGGTGTGGCTCTTATTGAGTACATGGGCTGCACAGATCACTTCAGTCCCACACAACCCGCTTGAAAAACATCTTCACATTACATCACCACCCACTTTGATATGTGACAGTTTGCCGCCTCTGCCCTGAGATTGTTCTGGGAGCCCTTGGTGATATCACAGATTCTTTTTATTTTCAGTAACACACATCAGGATTCTATTCTCCACACATTCTCCTCCACAAAGTGGCCAATTACACCCACAAAAAACCTCCCCACTGAAAGATTACTGGAGCGAACAAGGTTTTCGATGGAATGTTTGTGGTCATACTTTAAATGTTGATCTATACCTGCAAATGGAGTGTGTCAAAATAATATCTTAGAAGATATATGCAGGTGGATGCTGGAGAATTTTTTGTAAGCCACTGGAGGTGAATCCATTACATCATTCACTGCATGGAAGGAGCCAACATAGTGTTGCCATGACACCACACCAACCTTGTCATCTGATTGGTTGGTTAAGCACCTGATTGCTCCCATTCTAGTCCTGTTTGCCTTGTTTTGATGTTCTATAGATACAGATTTTCAAACTATATGAATATTCTTTCAAAATTAAACAAATAGTTGCATTAGATGAACAGGTGTTTAGTGCCATAACGTGCATTTTAACAATCTGTAATTGTGTATTGATCAGCATCCAGGACAAGCTTTTTACAATGCAGTTTCACCAATAACAATCTTTTAAAATGATCTTCTTTTAAAATGCACCTGTGCTGGTTGGTCTTTTGACATTGATTGAGAATCCATTCTACCTTTACTATTAGAACATTTGCTCTCTCACCAGCACACAAAAGATAAACTCTGTAGATTTTAGATAAACACTCCTCTTAAATGTTGGTAATTTTTGCCTGTGATTACTGTATCTCACTTGATTATGTAATATGTTGATAAAGTAACATTTAGTTAATGCTCCTTGCCGTCTCTTTGTATTATATCCTTTTGTGTTGAATTAGGACCCTGGCTGTTTCCCTGTTTAGATGACCGCTCCCGTTGAGAGGTTTGCCGTGTGGGCGGTTGACCTGTGGTACTTCCTCTTAGCCAGTTAGTACTGGTCGCCGTGGGGTTGGCTTTCCATCAAGTTCTCTCTCTGTGTGGATACAAGGACGAATTTACATTCTGAACATAATGGAAGCAGTCTAACGAGCTTGATCTACGAGTGGACCGAACAGATCCAGATGATTTTTTTTATATATTTTTGTGCTAATTTTAGAGTCCAGTGTTGTTATCGTTAACTAAAATGATTAAAACTTTGTTTTTTTTTAATTGAAATAAATCTAAAATAAAATAAATATTAAATGAAGAAACTTATTTAAAACAAAATGGCAAAAGCGCAATAAAATCACTAAAATATAAAACAAATTTTATGAAAACTGAAAATATAAAAATAAAAGCTAATTCAAAATATTAATAAATGTAATATATACAGTAAACAGAGATGTAGTAAATTATAATAGTACATAAATAATGCCAAAATAACATCAGGATGAATTTTAACATGAAGCATAGCTAATTAAATTCGCCCAAAAATTATGAATGACGGGCAATCGAATTCTGTGAATCTTTGGCAGGCGCATCGAATGCTCTTGACAATCTAGTCTGTGTTCAGAGGAACAGACAGATAAAGAGAAAAGGAAGTCAGTGCATCAATCCAGGCTTAAGTTGTCTTCAGTCCTTTTATGGACCTTTTATGTAGTCCTTTTATCAGTCAGAGAAAGAAAACTGCGTGTCAACCTGAAATGATATTGGTCGTATGAAGTATTGACAGCATGATGGCTGTTCTAGTGACACATCCATCCTCACTGTCTACACTAAATGTGCCTGCAAACCATCTGTCTGTGGTAACATGAATCAGTGGTTAATAGTGGTTTTAGACGCCTTTGTGTATTAGCTTTTCCTTCCCCCTTTGGGTCATTTTGCTCTGGGATCTTTTTGAATAATTCTCTAGAAATGTTCCTTTTTTATAGCATTTTAGTTAGCTATGATGTATATCTGATTTTTGTATATTCGATTGTGGTCCAGCTGAAATGTTCTGTGTTAATGTTTGTGTGTGTTGATCGTGGCTTGAGGGTTGTTTTTGAAGTCTCAGGGGAATCGGCCACATTCAATTTGTGCTATTGAATGGCAGTTTCTGTGAATCCACCCCAAATGTATTGATTTTCTCAGTGTCTCATATCACAATGATGACCGAATGCAGCGTTCTTTTGTTCTTTTAAGTTGACACATGCTGCATTTTGCCCCTCCTGCTTGTTATCTCTCTCTCTCTCTCTCTGTCTTGTTCTTCAGCACCTTTGGTCTGTGTTTTGGATTTAAGTACTGGGTACTTTTCTCCGGTCTGGCAGTATCATATCCACCTCACTGCCATCATTAGCCATGTGTTTGTACTTTTGCGTAAACCCTATATCCATCACTTTGACCTTGATGCGTGTTACTAATGATTTTGTTTGTGTGTACTCACTCCCAGTGCCCTTGATATGCTGTATTGTGTATGTGTGGCAGCCATGTGCACATCTGGTAAGTGTAGTAGATGGTGGTGCAGCACTGCAGAGGTTTTGTAGTACCACCTCCCCATTATCCCTTTCTCTTTTCCGCCCCTCCCCCAATCCGCCTTTAACTCCATCTCAGTCCTAGACCCCCTAGCACGCACACGGAGGTCTTTTCCACTTCGTTTTAGGACACGTGCTCCACAGGGAAATCTCCTTTGTTTGACAGAGGCCTGCCTCTGCTGACGGAGGCATTCTCCTCGTTTTGATGGAAAGACATTAAATCTCAAAGAAAGCTTTCACTAGCAGGTGGATGGGGGGGAAACATGTGGCATGGAAGAGTTGGCAGAATAGATTTTTTTGTGATTACAAATTAGTAGTTTCATTAACTAAATCTGGATTTTTGTTGTCGTAAGAATAGAATTTACAATATTGTAAGAACAATCATTTTTACAATACTCATCAAGGACATTTATTTGATCAAAAATACAGTAAAAACCATAATATTTTATATAATTATTACAATTTAACATAATTTTCTATTGTAATATATTTTAAAATGTAATTTATTCCTGTGATGGCAAAGCCAAATTTTCAGCATCATTACTCTTTAGTGTCATGTGACCCTCCAAAAATCATTTGAATATGCTGATTTGGTGCTTAAGAAACTTTTCTAATTATTATCAATATTGAAAACAGTTGTGCTGCTTAATATTGTTGTGGAAACCATGACACAGGGTTTTTTTCAGGATTTTTTGATTAATAGAAATTTTAAAATGACAGCATTTATTTTAAATAGAAATCTTTTGTAACATTAAAGTGCAGTATGTAGGATTGACAGCTAGCGGTCGAAATAGGTACTGCAGTTCATATTCAAAATATTGAGGATCGTTGTTTCAAATGACAATAAAAGCCATTCTGTAAGTTGATGAGTTGATTTATCCATGTTTTAATATGCTCTCGTTCATAGAGATATTTAGCTTTTTAGGTCAGGTAGAATCTGCGATCGCTGGCCCAGTTTGTTTGCTGGCTTCCATGGCAGCAATATGCTGTGTTTTCCACCAACTGGCAACCTGTGGTGTCAAAATACAATTGGGTAAACTGGCAGTGTGCGTTATCGCACAGACCAAAACAAAAACAGAAATTTCGACATGGAACGCACATTTCAAAGTCAAATAACTGGCTGTAACATTGTTTTTCAGAGAAACAAGTAGGTGAATTTAGCATGCTTCCTAAATATCTGCAAGCATATTATGGTATTTTATGCTTTATTAAAGTGAAAAACTTACATACAGCACCTTTAAATATCTTTACTGTCACTTTTGATCAATCTAATGCACTTGTTAAAAGTATTAATTTCTTAACCAAAATCTTTTGAAAGGTAGTAAATTAATTATATGTATAAAAAGTTAATTGTCATAAAACATTTTGGAATGTTCAAGAATATTCATAGGAATGAGAGGTTTCTATAACTTGGTGCTGTCCTTGAAAATTCTCTAGATATTTGTACACTGAGGGGGCCTGATGTTTCAGAGTCTGGGTCAGATCTGCTGTCTCCACTGGTAGAGTCTCATGGTGGAGGCCATCTCTGAAGTGTGGTCAAGGCATCTGTTTCAAGGATTTTTCCTCTTCTCTGTTTCTGTTGTGGAAAGGGATGTTCCTTTATACACATTCACACACATAAAAACATGCACAGATACAGTGCAGCATGGAGAAAGAGTGAAAATTACACATTAGCAAGCTCTTTTAAGGAAGAATTAAAAAAAAAATCATCATTGTTTCACACAAACCTATTTTATGGCTTCAGAATGCTTTTTGTCATTTTAAAAGTTTGACAGCTCCTAGTCTGCATTCACTTTCATTGTTTGAAAAAGAGCAGTGAAGAAAGCAAGTCATACGTGGAATTAAATGGTGGTGGGTAGATGATGACTATGAGAATTTTCTTTTTTTGGATGAACTATCCCTTTAAAGTTAGAGATTGTGTGCCTGTGTGTGGGAGAGAGTGTTATAACATAGAAAGAGAGCGATGGCGAAAGGTTAATTGAGACTAGATCTTTGTTTTATTGCTAGGTGCAATTTTAAGGTGCCGGTTTTTAGTCTAGGAGTCTGAATCTCTAAATCAAAGAGCTGCATTAATCCTACGATCCCCACGCTTGACTCACAGGCCAGCCAAGAGTTTTCATTTTAAACATACTCTTTTTAACCCAAATTGAATGTATTAACTCCTCCCAAAAGAACAGAGGAAGGAAAGATCTTGTCTCCAGAGCAGCTGGAGGATGTAATGATGTGTGTTACAGTGGGACGTATCTTCAGATCTCCCTGTGCTCTGTTGTTTTGACAAAGTGAAGAATCATATTGATGTGACATGAGTGATGGAGGATGAATGAACCAGATGTTGCTAAAAAAAAAACCTCAAGAATCAACAAGATGATTCTAAAAAAGAGATGGAAAATAGACAACTCTATTAAGATGCACATGGTTCGTAGGTAAATGTGTAGGCCTTTACTGTCACCTACTGTAAAAAGTAAAATTTTTACCCATATCAATTTAAAACCAAGAGCCCATAATTACACCACCGGTTGAAAGTTTGGGGGGTGGTATAATTTTTTGTTTTTTAATGTTTGAAAGACGTCTCTAATGCTCAAAAAGGCTGCATTTATTTGATCAAAAATACAGTGAAAACAGTAATATTGTGAAATATTATTTCAATTTAAAATAACTATCTTCTATTTGAATATATTTAAAGGGTCACTTCAGTGGTTTAGCATTAGGCTTTGTATCAGTAGAAACCTGGTAGTATATTCAAATTATGGTACTTTCCCCCCTCATATCACCATGAGACGAGAGAATTATGCATTTATTTTCTGAAAAATTCCTCCGATGACGCAAATATCGTCATTTTGCGTCATCAGAGGATTTTTTGGCCAGAGGCAAAGACTACAGTCACTAGATGGCGCTGTTCCGCGTGTTATCAACCCGAGAGATCTCACCCACAGAATGTAACGTTAAGACAGACGGCCGCACGGACAATCATAATAACGGAGCGCGGTGCAGAGTAAAGTGAGTGTTTCAACTTTTTATGAATTCCTGTGATAGTTCCATATGCGATCTGAAAACGTGCCAGACTGGCGCTTAACGTTACCTCAGCTCTGCTCCGCTCGAATGAAATCTGACACTGCTGTGTCTGTGACGTGACTTTCGTTCGGCTCACTTACACTTTATTGAAAACACGCGTTCAGTTTTTAATTGTAGTGTTTATTCTCTAACTGAACTAAATGATTGTATTACTATGAAGATAGGGCAGCGAAGCAAGTGCATTCTGGGAGTTGTTGTCTTTCATCCACATGAGACAAAAATACATTTTCTGTCTTTTCTCAGTCTAGAAGGCACCAAATTCAAAAATAATTTCACATTTCTACTACATAAATGACCCAGTTTAAATACAAAGCTTAATGCTAAATCACTGAAGTTACCCTTTAATGCTGAGCACATGAAAGCAGCGATCTCGTCATTGCAACTCAGTTTCTGTACACTAACAAATGCTTTCATCTTCACCAACAGTGCAAACGTGATATAGTTAAGAGATTCGTTGAATAAAACGGGAGTCACTGATAAACGCGTCACTGATAAACTCTCCTGTTTGATTGACAGGTTCAGCGCGTGCTGCTCAAACGATTGCAAAGGGAGCTTTCTTTGATCACTTTCTTTATAGAATTGAATCACTGTTAAATAACAGATTATTTTCATCCTACTAAGAGAAACAACGCAAGTTGATGTTTAGTCACTGGTCTGATTTACTCACACACAAACAAATAACATCTGACTACACGAATCATTACATTTCAGATCAGGCATTAGAATGAACACATTTACTTACATGTTGCATTACTGTTGAGCCCAGGCACTGCACAATAATTGTAATCCTTAACGGAATGTTTATGGCTTTGTAGCTCGAAGGTTTAACACTAGGCCTATGTTACATGTGCGAATCAGTGGGCTTCTGCAGAGGCGGACGTCACCACACGATGACGTCAAGGTGTGGCATATTCTGAAATCAATCGTTTGCTGGGCCTGGTGTCTATACATGCTTTTCTTTGACTAACAAGGAAGTTTTCAGCTCTGAAACTTACAGGATATTCTTATATTACCATGACCTTTTATATATCAAAAGCTCAAGGGAAAGTTGATTTCTCAATTCATGACCCCTTTAAATTGTAAAATCTGTTCAAAAGAACGGCATTTATCTTCACTTTCTCTTTTGATCAATATAATGCATCCTTGCTGAATAAAAGTATTAATAATAAAAATTCGTACTGACCCTAAAATTTTGAACGATATAGGTGATTTTTTTTTTTATTGAACTTTTCTTATAAACAGAACAGTGTTACATAACATTTACATATAATATTTATCATGCAGTAAATAAATGAATAAATAAACTTAAAAAAACTCAAAGTTAAAATAAATACACAATGCACTTCAGAGAATACACCTCATACCAATACATTATCTGCATTTTTCAAACATTAACATATATTAAATCTTTTCCTTCAAGCAAATACACTATATTGCCAAAAGTATTGGGACACCCCTCCAAATCATTCAATTCAGGTGTTCCAATCACTGTTCCAATGTTCCAATCAAGCACTAGGCATGCAGACGCTTCTACAAACATTTGTGAAAGAATGGGTCACTCTCAGGAGCTCAGTGCATTCAAGCGTGGTACTGTGATAGGATGCCACCTGTGCAATAAGTCCATGTGTGAAATTTCCGCACTACTAAATATTCCACAGTCAACTGTTAATGGTATTATAACAAAGTGGATGCAATTAGGAACAACAGAAACTCAGCCATGAAGTGGTAGGCCATGTAAAATCACAGAGCTGGGTCAGAGCATGCTGAGCTGCACAGAAGTCGCCATCAATTCTCTGCAGAGTCAATAGCTACAGACCTCTAAACTTCGTGTGGCCTTCAGATTAGCTCAAGAACAGTGTGTAGAGAGCTTCATGGAATGGGTTTCCATGGCCGAGCAGCTGCATCCAAGCCTTACATCACCAAGTGCAATGCAAAGCGTTGGATGCAGTGGTGTAAAGCACGCCGCCACTGGACTCTAGAGCAGCGGAGACGTGTTCTCTGGAGTGACGAATCACGCTTCTCTGTCTGGCAATCTGATGGACGAATCCACTTGCCTGACTGTGCCAAATGGAAAGTGGAAAGCTTCAGCATACCAAGACATTTTGGACAATTTCATGCTCCCAACTTTGTGAGAACAGTTAGGGGATGGCCCCTTCCTGTTCCAACATGACTGTGCACCAGTGCACAAAGCAAGGTCCATAACGACATGGATGAGCGAGTTTGGTGTGGAGGAACTTGATTGGCCTCAACCTTTGGGATGAATTAGAGTGGAGACTGCGAGCCAGGCCTTCTCGTCCAACATCAGTGCCTGACCTCACACGCGCTTTTAGAAGAATGGTCAAAAATTCCCATAAACACACTCCTAGAACTTGTGGAAAGCCTTCTCAGAAGAGTTGATGTTGTTAGAGCTGCAAAGGGTGGGGCAACTCCATATTAAACCCTACGGATTAAGAATGGGATGTCATTAAAGTTCATGTGCATGTAAAGGCAGACGTCCCAAAACTTTTGGCAATATAGTGTATGTTTCAATTAGTGCCTGGTGTAGGTGATTTCTAAAAAATGTTCAGTCTGAAGATCTGGTCAGAAGACTAGATAGAACAAAAGGATGGTGTTATTTGCAGTTTAGAGCCAATAAACTTACCAAACTCACAAATCCGACCTCCTTTATCACCCGGCTCACAGGTAGCAACCAATCAAAACGGGATGAATCAACCTTTCACTTTGCATTGTCATTACCTTGGTTATGTTTTCACATTAGCTTATGACTCTTTCAGCTCGAATCCTGAAAAGAGCTAATGCCAGAATGGCAGGGGTGTAATATTGAGCATCTGTTTAACAGCAGATTAAGCAAGATTTGCTCCTTTGTCAGAGGCTTCTGTTTGCTAATGATAAGAGAGACTTCTGTGGCTTCTGTTCTGTATGCCACACTGCCAGTTTTGCTCCTGCTGGGCTCAGTACGTACATATGTGCATGTGGACAAACAAAAAAATAAGTGTAAAGGCCAGTATTAAGATGGGTCTCTTTTCATAGATTTCAAACTTCCTGTTTGCTCAGAGATGTTGTGTCAGTGATTAACGGCTGGTTTCAAATGTCACAGAGACGTTATCGAAAATCTGTTATGTGTGGTGTGTTCTGCTTCAGTTCGAGCTTAGGCCTATTGTTTTTCCTAACATTGTGATAGTTGGTTTTTAGCTAGATAGACCACTCATGATCGACAGGATAGATTATTGACTCTGCTACTCATCTACTACAGAAAGAGTACAGAGATAGGAGAGACACACCGAGAGCACTGAGGTGGAAAGGAGAGTGTTTATGTTCAGGGCTGACTCAGCTTTTTCAGGCATCTCCTTGGTGACCTGCACCGAGAGCCATATGCCGTTTGAAACCCGAGATACATGAGCACACAACAGGCCACCTTTAACCTTTCTCCCTACAAGTGACCCAACACACCCCAGTACAATCTTTTTTAGTAACTATTTTTGACTGAGACACACTTGTTTTGTGACACAAGTGCTGGATGAAAGAACCTGTGAAGGCTTAGAATAGATTTAACACCATGAACGGGTGCTGATCTCAGATTTATTATTTTTTAATCAGCCTGTTTTATTCATTTTTAACATGCTCTTCCTCATTTTAAAATCGGCATTTTATGAGGAAGGAACATCTCCTGAAAGCTACAGGATGATGGTAAAACACCAGGTAATGCATAGATAAATTAATGACCTCCGCTTCAGATCCAGGATATCACATAGGACTGATGGTGCATTAGGGGGAAGCGGTCATGTGTTTAAGAGCATCCTAAAGATTTAGAGCTCCAGTGCAATCTCAGCCTGCCTCAACAACCTGGATTGCAAAGCCTGCTGGGAAATTGATGGTCCTGCTTGGCACATTGTGTTTTTAAATGTACAATTTCTTGGTTGAGCAAACAGGACAACTGAACATAAAGAACTCAGTTACTTATAGCTGCAGTTGGTAACCTTGTTTTGTTTAATAATGATCCAAAATCAATTTTTGAGCAAGTACATAACCAGCCAGTGTTCAAAATATCTTCTTACCTTAGCCTGATTCACAATGATAAGCTTGTAATAATGTGTTATAATTTGATTGGTACTGGTGGATGTCCGTGGGAAATTCAAGCATGTCTTTGTGTTATTTCGTCACGTCTGTATATAAAGGAGGAGTCCGGCTAGTAGTAGTATCGCTTATGAGAATGCTGCAGTTGGGGGATCATTTATAGCCTTTTCTCACAGCAGCTGGAATAATTAAATTTATCATTTTGATGGCAGATTGTAATCCAGAAAGGTCCAAATGACAATCATCAGTGACAACTGGAGATTCCCCCGTAGTCAAAAGGCAATTGCAGGTTTCAAAAAGAGATGGCGACAAAGAGGCGAATCTGCAGCTCTAATTAGTAGTGTTTAAAACAGGAATTACTATTACAGTGTAGTCCAATTAAAGAAACAAAGGACTCCCGTGAATCTAAAACCTACAGCAAAACAAGTGCAGTCTGATTCATGAACAAATAAATGTTGTGAAGTGGCGGTTTTTTTTTTTAATTCAAAAACATACAGCACCACCACTGTAATCATGAACAAATGACTCTTATAAACTAGTTTTGTTTAGTAAATCTTAGTGGTAAATGGTAAATGGACTGCATTTATATAGTGCTTTCAACAGACCCATGGCCATCCAATGCTCTTTACATCTTGCCTCACATTCACCCATTCATACACCGACAGCGGTGTCAGCCATGCAAGGCGCCATCCAGCTCGTCGGGAGCAGCTGGGGTTAGGTATCTTGCTCATGGAGGATTGAACCACCAACCTTCCAGTTTGTGGACAACCTACATGAACCACTGAGCCACTGCCGCCCTAGTGCAACCAGTGAAACCTGATTCACAGACAAATGACTCTTGTGAACCTGCACATTCTAGTGTGTCAGTAACATATAGCATAACAGGTAATCAGATTCACAAACAATTGACTCTAATGAACTATTTCTGTTCAATCAATCAATGGCATACAGTGTGACCAGTGTAGTCTCATTTACAAACAAATGACTCTTTTTACTGAATCAAGCACAACCTAAATGTGACCCTGGACCACAAACCCAGTCATAAGGGTCAATTTTTTGAACGCACTTCACCTGAAAGCTGAATAAATGAGCTTTCCATTGATGATTGTTAGGATTGGGCAATATTTGGTCTAGATACAACAATTTGAAAATCTGGAGTCTGACACGTGTCCTAACTACACGCGATGCGATGCCACGACATGCGATAAAAGGTATCTTTTCCATGTTCATTGGAGTTTTTGTCCTAACCAGCCGCAACAACGACACGTGATAAATCGATTTTAGAAACGGTTTCTATCTCTGCGACGTTGCGGCTGGAACAACAACAACAACATAAAACATAATCTCAGGTAATGTTTATGTGCTTTATTTAATGTTAAAAGCGTGTAATGTGACTTTGAATATAATTTAGTGCTCCCAGCTTTGTCTTACTAAAAGCAACAATGGATAATTCACCTCAGATCTTGAAATGAAACAAATGGAAACAAGAATAATATAAGTATATTCTATGACAAAGATTGTCTTAGTGACTTAGTGGCGATGTATGTGTAATTTAAGTTGAAATGTATGTGTAATATAAGTTGAAATGGCATGATATTTGTGAATTTGATTATGTACTTATCCATTTCCTTGCGAGTGCCGTCAGGATTAATCCCTGGTGCTGTGCACTTGCCGCGAGAGCCCGCCCACACGCTGTTCTGATTGGCTGTGGTTTTTGATTGATTTGTCGCATCTCGTAGTCGCGTCGCCTCTGGTGTGGACAGACAAGTTGCTTATCGCTGGAATCTTATCGCGTCGCATGTAGTTAGGACACGGTGTGAAGGTGCAAAAAAATCTAAATATTGAGAAAATCGCCTTTAAAGTTGTCCAAATGAAATCCTTAGCAACAATTATTACTACTTATAATACACTTTTGATATATTTACGGTAGGACATTTACAAAATATCTTCATGGAACATGATCTTTACTATATCCTAATGATTTTTGGCATAAAAGAAAAATCGATAATTTTGTCCCATTCAATATATTGTTGGCTATTGCCACAAATATACCCGTGCAACTTATGTCGTCATACTAAATCTAGTCGGATTTGGTAACACTCTAAACAAATACTGCCATTGGATAATTTATGTTATATATACCAGCCATTTTTGGTCACGCTCTTCAATTAGGCCTGAGTGCATAATTGCCCACTTGACTCGAAGATTTTAATGGTTGTCGAATTCGTAACATGTTGCAAAGTATCAAAGTCGTGCAGATGACAGGACTTGTTAATTAATGGTGTCATTAGAAGAGTCTGCTGAGACAAGTATGCTCCTGCATCTACAGTGATCAAACAGTTGGCAGGAAGTCGTCTCGCTGGGCCACCCTCCTTCTGCCATGCGGTTCTGGGGAGATATAAACCATGTGGAGTTGGTAAGTCTGACATCAGTGCAAATTGTGTAAAGCTGAAATCAATTGTGACATAAATAATCGCAGTTGTTATCGTCCAGGTTCCCTACCGAGCCAACCGTCTCCATGAAACGGACGCTAGCTTTTCATGTTTAGCACTCTCTCTTCATCTCAGTTTCCTTCTCTCTTCATGAAATGTTGTCATGAAAGCAGATTGGTAAACAGAGTTTGCTAGATAAGACGGTGCCTGTTGTGCTTGCTTTTTAGACACTTCTGGGAATTTCCTCTGACTTAACTGAATTAGTCATGATTCAATCACAGGGAACTATTTCTGATGATTTCAGTCTCAGTCTGTTCTGCAACAGTCTGTCCTCCCTCCTTTAGAAAACACAGCACACATTTTTCTTAGTTTACATAACAGGACTGACATAGTTGCTAGAATTTGCCAATGATATAGGCATCAATTCAGTCAGACAGGATTAAACACTTTTTGTCATTTTAATACTATATTTTCTAAATCACCTTTAAAGACTTGAATGTCTGGAAATGGAAGTGGAACAGATCTCAGCTTGTCGGAAAAATGGACAAAAGTCCATGCTGACATACACATAAACATGCATTTAGACATTGATTTCAGTGTGACAAATCCGTGTTTAAATCATAAACCTGTGGCAGTGGATGGACTCGGTCTCAGGGGGGAATTTGTGGCAGCATCATGGCCACATTTTAATCCGATTCTGCTGTCATGCTTTTAAGCATGGTCAGAGCAAACCGAAAGATAGGGTTTGGTAGTAGATGGCAGCTTGTTGTTGATTGCAGGGTGGCTCTGTGTGTTGGTGTGTTGTGATTCACTCTTCCTCTTGCTGGGACAAAGGCTGGTTTACTCACACTAGGAGGCTTTCTTGTGTGATCGCAACACGCCAGACTTGGCTCCTTTCCTGGATTCAACCCAATCCCTTCTTGTGTTTATTTCTTTGGAGATAAACATGCCACTTAGATAAGAGATAACCACACAGGAAATCTAATTGCTCGGTTTTACTCAAGGCACATATTTGGAATAATCTGTAATGGGCTTCATTGGACATGTAGACCCTCAAATTCAAGGGTTAGGGTTAGTCTGACAGTAATTTTCATTACAGCAATTGTGGTGCTTTAGGGACAAATTTAGAAATTTCTAAAAGAGGGCTGACTGTGTAGACTGTCAGCATGCTAAAACCATTTCTGTAATACTCTTTACAGAGGATTGTAATCATTACTAAAAAAAGACATTTATGAGCTAGTTGACCTCATCGATTTCCTTTTTAATTTATTTTTAATCTGTGTTGCTCAACACTTCACAAATGCACACATGATTCTATTGTTTTCTACGTTTTCTATTTGGTTTTCTATTTTTAAATAGTTTTTTCTCTCTCTCTGTGGACAAGACTGCAAAAGCAATATCAGCCAACACAGACTGTATTCTTTTATTTCATGCCCTTAAAATGACACATTTCTTCAAATTAGCTTCTCTGTGTAGTCCCCGTTTGATTCAGTCATGGCCCGAGGCGGCGCTTTACTCATTTCTGTTTAATTTTCACCTCCCCTTTTCCGTTCTTCATATTCATTTCTTTTCTGTGTGTAGGATGGTTAGGGGTGGGGGGTATTAAATTGCCAGAAAATTGGATATTTAGGAAAACCGGCTGTGGAAGAAAATGGACTCACTTCTTTATCCCTGATGTGTCATTTTCCATCTCTTTTCCCAGTTTTTGTCCCTCCCTAGAGGCCGGGCACTCACACTAGGTACCACACATACACGTTCTTCTGCACTCTTATTTCCAGACTTTAATGAAATATGTGACACATGGGAGGAGGAAGGCGTTTCTTTAATTTATCTGGCAACATCTCAGCCCCCATCACTACCCTCACCTCTCCATCCAAAGACCCCTGAAGGAGATGTCTGCACTCACAGAAACATTACCCCGATTCCTCCTACAAATTCGTTCTTTTTCTTCTGAACCCAAATGATAGGATTATCTGAAGCTCTTCGGCACACATGGTGATGAGATTTTGGCAGGTTTGCCCACTTCCCATAAACCCGTTGGCCGCTAAGGGACAACATGCTGTAGGTCTGCTCTTCATCCTGCAGGGAATAACCCGGAGTTAACACACCAGAGAAGGCCAAGCACTTAGAGATCCTGGGATTCATTCCCCATGAGCAGGGGATTTCGGCAGAATTTAAATGGCCATGCTTTTTTTTTTTTTTTAATTTAAGTTAATTTTATTATATTTTCAGCTACCAGTATTATTGTAGTTTTCTTAGCTTTTCTTTATTCTTAGCTTTCACATTTTACCATGTTTAAATCTAGAATATTTTTCCTCAAGTCAATACAAAAAAATCATCTGCAGGTTACGTCTGGGACTGTCCACAATTTACAGTATATAGAATTTGTGTTTGTTGTTACTGTACAAGCGTGTTTCTAGGCTTCACAGAGAGTTGGGAAGAGCTGTCTGATTTTAAGAATTGTTTATAATGTTGATGATGATGATGATGATGATGTTTCCAGATGTGCATGGCATGCTGCTCCCTTGGCTAAAGAGCAGCAGACGTCTGTGGGAAGCTTGAGGAAAGGATGAGAGAAAGAGTGGAAGAAAGAAAGAGAGAGGCAAGAGTGGGAGGATGAACGCTAAGGCAATGATAAGGCAGCGTGACTCAGTCAGAGCTGTTTATGTTCATCTGGCTTTATGCAAAGGGTCTCATACAGCTATATTTATGTGTAAAACATGTGTCTGAACATTTTCACACACATTATGATTCATGGATAATTTGGTATTCAGTTTTATTTCTAACTTTAGGCTAAATTTTAGAAACGTACTGGTCATTCTGGTGGCCTAAGAAACGTGGAATGGAAATGTTTTCGTTTACAGCATACATTACCATTCAAGAGTTTGTGAGTATTTTTATTAATTTTTTTGTGAAAGAAACTAATACTTCTGTTCAGCAACGTTGAATTGATCAAATCTTATATTTTTATTTCAAATAAATAATATTCTTTTGAACTATTTATCTATTAATCATAGAAAAAGTGTATGTTTCCACAAAAGTATTATGCAGCACAATTGGTTTCAACATTGATAACAATTTTTTTTAATAACTAAGTGACTCTAAAGTTCAGAGTAAGAATTTTTCATGCTGGTCTTACATACTATATGTTAAAGTCAACTTCTCTGTGCAATTAGCAAACCACAGGAAACACTATGAAAACCTGTTTTCCTCATTGGCCATCCTCTCTCCTTGTGGTGGAAAAATCACTATGTTGCCATTTTCTTTGGTTTGAGAACTGCAGGAGTTTTTCCACCTGCAAAAAACTCCCTCAAAAGTTTCATCAGCAATGACTTTATATTGACAGTTCACTGCGTCTGTCAGTCCTTTAAAGCTGGCAATAACAGTGAGTCGAGCATTTTTGGTGTCACCTTTCTGAAGAACTTAATGTCCTGCATATTCCTCCCTGGGCGTAGCAGATGTGCTTGTTTTAAACAAGGGCAAAACAGTTCGTTTTAACTGAGAGCTTTGTGTTGAATAAATATGAGATCCTCCGGTGTGGATGCCAGCAGCTTAATGGCCAAAACAGTCCGGGAAGAGGGAACTTGGGCTGTTGTTCTGCATATGCGTTTGTCTTCCTTTATGTCTCTTCCTCAGATGGGAGAAACTCTTTAAGCCAAAAGTTATGTTTGATCTTAATGTATACAGAAAGTTCTGGCCTGTCTGCATTAATTCAAATCCAAACCCACTCCAGACATAATCTCATTGCTTTTTAAGAGCTCTAGGCTAATGTTAGACTGCCACTTAAACTGAATCAATTGAACACTGAGAATACTCTCTTAGCTGATGACATTAAGAAGGGCATGAACTCTAATATTAGAGACTGTTCTTTACCAATCAGTTGCTTTATTTCTGTGCAGTCCATGCTAGTAAGAAGTGTTCAAAAGATGTTTTACTTTCCATACCTATTAGGATGTTGTTCTTATACATGGTTTTATGAACTATATCCCTCATTTTTCTTTTGGTTTTGTCACAGATGTTCCGTTTACAGGCACTCCGCCCACCTACGGTTACGACGCAGACCGAGCGGAGGAGCAGCGTCGACACCATGACATCCTGCCCTACATTGACGACTCGCCCTCCTCCTCCCCTCACCTCAGCTCCAAGAGCCGCAGCAGTCGAGACACCCTCTCCTCCGGCTCGATCGAGTCCTCCAAGTCTGTAAGTCACTTCCTGTAAACCCCTTGCCAGACAGAGAGAAATGTCGTTTGTCATTTGAATGTCATTATTTACTTATTTATTATTACAGACGGATATGAGGGCAATAAAGCTAGCACAGCTATGTATGAAATTGCTTGCCAAGGACAATAGAAAATATTTGACTGCAGAATGCCACAAATGACCAGTCAGACTAGGACTGCACGATACTGGGAAAAACGTACATTGCGATATTTAGTTTTCTGCAATTTCACTAGATAATTTGAATAGCTTTATTTGAAAAAAATGAATCACTCTAGAATAATTGGGGGGATTTTTGTTTAGGGGAGTGAATCTGCATAGAAAATATTAAACAAATTACAAGCATAGATAAATACAATAGAAGAAAGATACAATTGAAATAAGCAGTGCTTTATGTATTTCAGGTAAATCTAACCGTATTTAGGTACAGAAATGGAGTAATCATATGTAAAATAACACTGTCGTCACTGTATAAATGAAATATAATTACTATAATTAAATAATTTTGTTAAAGCTACAAAAGTAATTTTCTCTTTCTCTTTTGTCGTTTGATCATCTTTGGTGACACAGACAGCTGCGGGTAAATTAGGCTCCTGTCCCTTTAAGACGAATGCACGGACCTAATATAAATTACACGCATCTGTTTTCTTTCTCCATTGTTTACAACACATAACTGAAAAGAAAGAGAAAGAAATCAGAATTCGGCATTCACAATCTGTCTGCGTGGTTCTGTGTGCGAGTCCCCTTGTGCTTGATGCCTCACTCGACTTAAAAACACATGCAAATGAAAAACTTTAACTCTATGATGGTTAAACTTTGCAATTAAACAATGCTAAAACGATATATAATGCAGCCCTAAGTCAGACTCATCGGATGCCCTTGTAATAATAGTAGCTAATTATTTTGTTGGGCATAAAGAGATGAATGCTTTCTTGGTGGAATGTGAAGGTAAAGAGTATGCATTAGAGATGTCTTTATGCATGCATTGTTCCATGATAAGAATCCACCCTGTATATGCCATCTGTGAAGCAGTCCATTATAAATAAATGTACCAGTAAACCCACAAGTATTTATAGCTCAATGGTAATGGTACACAGCAAAACCATTGAGCTGTGAAATTTGGCACTTTTAAAAGCTTGCAGATTCTGAAGTGCTGAGTCTGCATATAGTTCTATTCTAATTAAAAATGTACTGCTTATTGTAGCTTAGTAAATATTATATAGCGCAGCACTGTGCAAAAGAATCTCACATCATTCATTTCACGCAGTCATGCGTGATCTAAAGAAATTCTTTCTAGATGCGGTTATCAACCAAGGTTTAAAGTTTTCATAGCTTTCATTTCAGAGCCTCAGGAAACTGTCTTGATCATGCATAGTGGCCATACCATCAAATTAAATTACTGATTGTAAAACAGAGCTTTCTTGCTTCATTGACACAGCTATTGGCTGTCAAATTGATTGATATCCATCCCTGCCAATACCATGCCCAGAGGTGAGCAGTTTATTTGGATCCTTATGACCTCGGTGTTTAGCTCCCACATGGGTTTTAATCAATACTGAGTAGACTCTTACACCCTTCCCCAGTAACACACCTTCATGCTCTGTGATTTACCCAACATACACACAGCCAGGGATTTAAAAATATGGATTTGAAGAGGGATTTGCTATGTAAACATCTTAAATTGAGCTGCAGATAAACCTGCAATTGACACTACAGAGCAATGGTCACCCATTTTTTCAGGCACATTTGCTTACCCTTGTTTAGCCTCAGACAAAGAAATGGATAAGAGTCTGATTTCTCTTTGTCTGCACCTTTAAGAAAAGTTACTTCATGTGATGCTGTCACAGAAAGCTGTTTTAGATTGCCAATCTATTCAAATTGAGCTGAAAATGACAACAACAACAAAAAGTCATGTGTGCTTTATTCAAAAGATTGAATTTGGATGAGGAAATGTGTTTCTGTATGTTGGCCTCATAATGTAACATTTCAGTTACAAAAATACATTTCATAAAATGGGGCAACTTCCCATAGCTTGCAGGGAAAAAATATATGAGGAAAGTTCATGTAAAATCCTTTATTAACATTTAGGGCACTTTCACACCTACCTTGTTTGGTCCGGATTTTTGGACTTTTCAGTTTGGTCCGAATCAAAATCAGGTGTGAAACCTCCCCCGTACCACGGTCCGGACCAAACAGACGAAATTTGGTCCGACGAAAAGAGGCAGTCTTCGTCCGGATCAAACTGAACAAAGGTTCGGTTCGTTTCTAGTGTGAAAGCATTTTCTGTATGGTTCGTACTTTCAGACCATTTACAGGAAGTTCCTGTTTATTTTAAAAAATTTAAATTTCATCTAGGCTACATTGATTATGAAAAGTGAAAAGATACGCAATCTGTCAGAAGACAGAAGGTCAGAAATGATTTTGAAAGAAATTTTGTATGATTTTGCTTAGAAAGCCTTTCTTTAATGTGAGTTTCGTTTGTATAAATTGTATCTTAATTTTAATCAATGTTTTATCAGATAATTGCCTGAATTTAATAAATAAGAAGCAAATAGTCTATAGCAGACAATAATCGCGGGAGCGTTCACATGCTTTGCACATGAACTGGAGCGCGTCTCAAATAAACCAGGCTACTTCTCACAAACATGAGAAATATGTGTATATAAGGCTTGAAATGTCCACTTTTAAACATAACGAAAAGAAAATAGTCAAGCAATGTGCACTGTTCAATAGTGACAATGATATGCGTCCGTTCATTCATTCTTGTCAAAGACGCTGACGTCAGACGCACGTCCATTTACAAACCAAGTCCAGATGCAGCCCACATAGATGATGACGAGTGAACGCAAGTGTGTCATGTAAAGTTCTTTAGTGCGCTTGCATAATTGCAATGTGAAACCAAACCAAAACTAACCGAATGTATAAAATGCATCAAAACATGACCTTCAGTTCGGACCATGGTGCCGACTTTCAGGTATGAAAACGCCCTTAAACAAGTTCTCTACAAGGTTAAATTAACGCCTGTATTATATACCCTATGTTTAAAATGTCATCTAATAATTTTTTAATAATTTATCTACATTTTCCTACATTTATTGATGTATGTTCTTTAACACCTCAGAGACATTTGTAATTCTTAGCCTGTTTTGTGTTTGAGAAATACGTTTTCATGCTTACGTTTTCAATAAGCAAGGGTTATTGTTTGAGCAGTTGAGATGAGCTCAACTCATTCCCATGCGCTAAGACCTAAGACACTGACATGCTTTGATTAATAAATATGTGGATGAATAAAATATGGTGGTCTAGAGATACAGGGGTGCCCCCTGGGGTGAGACGTCTCGCGCCCAAGAGTTCATGAATAAAAACTTGATTTCCACCTTCCCCCTGCTGCATGTTTCAATGGCGGGATTTACTCTGTCACCTGGTGGGGCTTTACATCTAATATCCGTTGGTGAGATTAGATGAAATGAATGCAGTGAAAGTATTTTAGCATCACTTCAGCTTTAAATGTTGATACCAGTATAGTCAGCAATGATAACACAGTCATGAAGCAGATGGATGTTTTATCCTGAAATCTGGATTAGAAAGTCTCATGAGACTATCACAAACATCTGTGGTTTCCACTACCTGTGCTGTGGCCATGGAAACCAACATTTCAGGCCCATTTAGCTGTCATCAGCACTCGGTAACCTACACACATGACACAAGATAGATATGTCGCTGCTGGATGGATTCGTGGTCTGTATCTTTGATGCCCTTCTCAGAGTTTGGCAATTAGAGGCCTTATTCAGTTCAAAGGTGTTATGATTCTCTTGTAGCCCATTATTCTTGTGTAGCCAAGACAGTTATTGTAAGACCAGGGAGCAGCTCCATTGAACCAGTGCCAAATCACTTTTTTATAGCTCATTCCAGCAATGCCAGTATGTAATTTAATGTCATGTGATTTAAGAGTGTGTTGTTCAGAAGAATGTGAGCTCTTTCTCTGTTCACTCAGGCGGAGTTGGACCTAGAGAAGGGATTGGAGATGAGGAAAAGGGTGTTGTCTGGAATCCTGGCCAGTGAAGAGACCTACCTCAGCCATCTGGAGGCGCTGTTACTGGTGAGAGAGATTCAAGTTTGAATCGGATAACAGTGTGCTATTGAATTTGCCCAAGCATTTAAAAAAATCTCGCAATATTACATGTAAAATATCTAATTTTGACTGTAGCTTTGGTCAAATTTTTTTTGCATTGGATAGCATAAGAGACTTCTTTCAAAAACAACAAAATCTTCCCAACCCAAACTTTTGATCAGTAGCGTATACTTGATTCGATTGTTAAAAAACACATGGGTCTTTCTCAGTTGCTTTAGAAAATGGAGGATGTTTATACCTTGTCTTTCTTTAGGGATAAGCAGACTTACTAAAACATGTTTACATGTCCAAATGTCTATTCCTGCTCCTTTGTCAGCCCATGAAGCCCCTGAAAGCAGCAGCCACCACCTCTCAGCCTGTCCTGACAGTTCAACAGATCGAAACCATCTTCTTCAAAGTGCCTGAGCTTTACGAGATCCACAAAGAATTCTATGATAGCCTTTTACCCAGAGTGCAGCAGTGGAGTCACCACCAGCGTGTGGGAGACCTTTTCCAAAAACAAGTGAGTAAAATTTTCTAAACAGCTCCACTTTTCTTTTTTAGGTTGAACACAACATGAGATTCAAATGGAAATTTTGGGTCGTCTTGTTTTGTAATAAATTTTCTCAGGCTCTGACATCACCAAATTATTGTTTTTTTTTATCTCCTACTATCAAAACACCCAACTACATTTTGTTATGGAACACAAACTTTTTATGATCCAATAAGTTCTTCACAGATAAAATCATGCCCCCTATTTTTTATAGAATATATCCTGTTTACTTGAAGGATTTTCAGTAAACAGCAATATGTATATATAATCAGAATCTGCTTTCCTTCATGTGACGTAATTGTTCATTTAGAAGCAAGAGTCAAATAGTCATTTAGAGTCAAATTTTATTCTGATCATAGTGGAATCGCTTCTGCTGTCCAGTCTCAGTTGTACGCCACGAGGCTGAATAAAAATGAACATTTATCTCCAAATCAAGGAATCCTGAATTCATCATTTATGCCACTAGATCGACATTGCACAGTCACACAGTGTCTGGACTGCAGGAGCCTGTGTAACGTTGAAAATCACATCTCAATGCTGTCTTTTTTCACCCAGCCACTTGGGCAGATACTACAGTGTGTGCTTTGTGTCTCTAGGAGAAGGCTATTAATAGTGCTATTCGAAGATTGTGTTCTCTATCTTTTGCCCCCCCGCTCTTTTCCATTAAGTTCTTTCCTCACGTGACTCTGCTGACACTGTTGGGGGGGCAGATAAATCCCCCCTCGCTCAGTCCAGGCAGTGTGCGTGGGAGTCTTATTTAACATTTATTTATCTTTCCATTTTCCCCTTCATTGTTCCCCACTTTCACCGTCCCACATTAAATAATCGTAAGCTACAGTCGCCAAGTTGTGTTTACTCCCAGAAGGTGCTGGGTTTTCCTCAGTCAGTCATTTTGACCGGAGGCTATTTGTCACTGATCCCCTCACCCTCTTCCAAATCCATTAGCGAGAATCCGGAGGCAGGAGGCGAGGCAGCGCTCGAGGAGGCAGCTCCCTAAAAAGACAGTTGCTCGCAGCAGGAGAGAGAACAAGATGTATGAACGAGAAAGATATAGTCAGTCGGCGGTAGAAATGTCTCCTGCTGTTTGTGTTGTTTCTTCCTTCCAGACAGCTCATGTTGAGTAAGTAAACGCAACGCAAATCATGAAGAAAGTCAAAGGTGACGTTCGTTGTCCCGCTCAGCTGTGAGAAAGATGCTAATATCGCTTGCACTTAATGTTTTACGCCTGACGCTGACACTCGTATGTAAATTCTCTCCTAACAGAGAGAGATTCTGACATTCACATTTTTCAATGCAGATCTGTGACCTACTTAAACATTGTTAAGTGCAGAGGAACATACTTTCATCTTCAGCTGGGCCTGGCATATGGTCATGTCATCATGAGGAAGTGTGTCGAGGCTGAGAGGATGTGAACACTGCTGTGCTGAAGCCTCTGACAAGCTGTCTTAACCAGCTGACGGATCAACTTTTGAGTGTCGTGTTTAGGTGCATCTCAACCTTCTCAAAACAGCCTCAGCTTACAACATCTCTCCTGTATCTTCACTTAATGGGCTGGTTATATATTATCTCAATAATGAATACTGACCTGTCAACATGGTGTCTGTGACAGCATTTGTAAGAGTAGACTTTAGTTTTTCTTTTTGGGGTGTCACTATATCAGATCATGGCCAAAAGAATTCACAATAACAATATCCATACTACACACAAGTTGTATCTATACAACATTTTTGGTCAATGAATCACGCAGAATACGACTGTAGGAAAGTGGAGAGAGAACCATAACAAGTATACAAAAAGAATGTACTGTTGATCTGTATCTGTCTTAACGTGTCTTAACACCCCATCTTTATCATGGAATACAAATATACTAAAGTCTAAAAATATAATAGAGTTTCTTCCACTAAGTTTTTTTCTCTGTGTTTTCTTGCCTGAATGATTCACATATGGTACACAACATCGACATACTGAACAATTTGTATCCATCAAGTAAAATATGTTGTCTCCTCTGACTATGGTCTCTTAGTTTAGTTGGTTTTGTATGTTTTAAATACATTTGCTTGAAGTTGCTTCATCATGTCTGTTTACATTGCTAAATTTCCAGTTTCTTACTCCAGCTTAACGCATCTCCTCACAGCGCTCAGCCACAGTTTGACTCGGCCCGGCATGTGTTGTCGTTGCTTTATTACGGTCATCATCTCTCTCCACGCTGTAATGAGGTTGTCGCAGAGTAAATTCCTGTCCTCCACGCTGCAGATAGATTCTGGCCCAAGGCGGCTGTTTCTGCTCAGCATTGCGAGGATTGCACACACTGAGAAAATGACTTCACTTATGGACTGTTTTGGCCTGTGCAGAATAAAAGATTCCCGGACGTATCACCAAGCCTGGACATGTACCAATGGGGTCATACCAATTCGTCTTTCGTTCCTGTCCAACAGTTGTTGGATGGTTCCGGGATGGGTCACCCAAAAATGAATGCTCACCCGCAAACCTATATGACTCATATGGCTCATTCCTTCTTTTTATTGTCCATGCAATAGAAGTCAGTAGTCACCAGAACTGTTTGTCGACCAACAAAATATCATCATAATAACAGAAAAAAGAAAGTAAAGGCCAATTCACATTGCACTGACAGATGCCAACCAACAGCAACAGCGTAGGTCGGTGTCTGTCAGTGCAGTGTGAACTGGCCTTAATATGGAGTGACATGAGAGTGAGGATAGAATTGTTATCTTTGGGTGAACTATCCCTTTAAAGGTACAGTAACAAGCCCAAAAACAGTGGAACATGAAAGTGTAAAGCTAAATTACTACAGATTACGCCTATGAAGAAATCAGAAACATATTCTACTAGAGTATTGTTGAACATACTCTTAAACTATCCAATCGACATGGTCAGCACAGACAGATAAATATTGTTTTAGTTGGCTCTGCTCCAGCTTGTTTATGATCACGCATGTACACCCACACAAACCCTTTATCATCTAATGTAGACAGTATTTGTGTTCTGAGAGATTGATTGATCTGTTTCCAGAGAGAGGTTTCCAGCACTGGCAGGAAGGCCATTGAGTTTGGAAATCTAAATCAGATTTCCAAATGTGCTTTTTACAAGCGCCAGCCGCATGCATTAATTGCTCACTGTAGAGTTGGCCTCTGCTGCCATGGCAACCGCTGTAGGCTCTATAGCCACGCACAGCAACGGCCCAGCTGCTCCTGCAGCGATGACACTGTCCCGTCTGTCCGCCCCATGTCACCACGGCGAGTCCATGCGTGCATCTCACTCATTAATGATAGTGTCGCTGTTAGCCAGGAGCGGGAACTGCCATCTTGGATGTACTCATAAATCTCAACAGTTTGCATCCTACTGTTTTAAAGTCCACCATACATGGGCAACAAAGACAAAAAGATGCATGAGTGGAAATGACTCACTTTGTTTTCTCTTCCTGCAGGCTAGCCAGCTTGGAGTGTACAGGGCCTTTGTGGATAATTACGAACTCGCAGTGGAGACCGCGGAGAAGTGCTGTCAAGCGAACACACAGTTCGCAGAGATCTCTGAGGTAATGCCTACTGGAGTGCTCAAGGTCTTGTTATTCTAATACAGGAGCAGATACCTCTACCCAAACATTCCCAGCTTAGTTCTTACCAAAGCAAACAAACACAAGTTTCTGATTGGTTACAACCAATAGCATCCTGTAACATAGCCCTGCCTAGTGAAAATATTAGTTGCTACCAATACCAGTGAAATTTTAATGATTTTGATACCAGAGCAAAAACAACGATGCACTTGTGTAAACATTGCTTCAAGTTTATTAACTAATTATTCAGAAATACATATTTTATTAAATTTGCATTCAATGAATGTTTTCTAAATGCATGTTATTGATCTCTTTGTGAACAATTCATACATTCATATAAACATTTTGTATTTGTTTTGACCATGTAATTGTTTTATCAAAATATCGTAACTCCATCTTTAGGTGAAAATGACACCATAGTGACTTCTCCAATCATTCAGTCTGTTTAAACCCCACTCCTTTTTTAACAATCAAATACAAGCTTGCATTCAGATCTGACTTCATCCAATTAACATCTGGTGGGTAGAGAAAAAAATTGTTTCACTCTGATATATGTATATTAACATTAGACAGCATCAAGCCTACTTGGCTGCATTGAGATCTGATATTGTGACACATTTGATACATTTGAAAGAAAACAAGAAAGTGGAATTGTAGCCTCAACAACTTCCAATCAGATCTACTGTGTCCTTGATGCATCAAAGAACAAGTAATTTCCAGTTTTTTATGCAGGGCTTTACCTGCTGCACTCCTCCATGGGGTCAGTCAGAGTGACTGATTAAAAAGAGAGACCATTACCAACCAGCACAGCAGATCTAAAAGCGGCGCTCAACCCTCTTCAGAGTTCAGCGGGAGATTTTATGCCTTGCTAAATGTTATGGAGAGAGGGTGTCTGGAATAAAATCTACATGATGATGCTCACCTCATCCCACTTTATTCCCTGTAACAGCTGTTGTCATGCCAACTACTACTTCCCTTTACACTTTGGATGTTCCTCCTTTCTAACACAACCGAAAGCAAACATTAGGATAATTGTTTGTTCGCACTGGCGGGGGTGGAACATTTCTAGTGGGTTCCAGAGTGTATTGCCGCCAGTGTAAAGCTAGCAGTTGGAAACATTTTTTCTTACTGCATATGTAGATCAAATGTGACAGGCTAATTTATCATTTAGTCTCTTCCGAAAGGGATTCTTTTGATATACAGTGAAGGGAGGAGGGAGAGTTGAATGTACACAGTAACAGAACAAGTACACTCACAAGCATGTAACAGCAAGCTTTGTTTGTTTTTATATTTAATGTTTGGACTATTGTGTGCTATTTACAACACTGATAAGCTCTGAGGTTGGCAAAAAAACGGACTCGTGATGCCAATTAATTTATAATTGTATAATAATTTATGCTAGCCATTAATTTGTTCATGACTGAAAAATGAGCTTCATGTAATCATATCAATCTACTGTAGCACCTGATATCCAATGAACACCATTTATTAGGAGAATGTCTGCTGTAATATGTGAAACATTTGTTCAGTAATAGTAATCTGATGTTCTTTTTGAGATTAGAGTTACCAGGCCTGCGTGATGGTGTGCACTTCACAGGTTTATTGATCCTGAGTTTGTCTCTGATATCTCTGCAGAGTCTCAAGGTCAGGAGCACCAAGGAATGCAAGGACCTGACAGCCAAATACTCACTGGAAAGTAAGAACCAACAAGATTGCATTCATTGTTTTCTTATATTATTGCATTAAATGGTCATTATATTATCTGTAGTATTTTCATTGAGCTTAAGTGATGCACATTTTGCCCCCAGCATGTAATCTCTTTCCTTTCTTTAAATTCAGTTGCATAAAACCCATTGAGTGGGTGGATTAGATAAGGTTTCAAACATCAGCATTTGAGCCTGCAGTATGAAAGTGGCTCTTGTGAATAATCACCCACTGTGTGTGTTCTCTTCTGTCTTGTCTCTACCAGCTCTGCTCTATAAACCAGTGGACAGAGTGACACGGAGCACACTTGTTTTACATGTGAGTCTACTTTGATTTATAATAATATTTTTAAGCTTTGCTTAAATGTGTATATTTATCATTTTTACTATTGTTCATATTTAGGATTATGTTCAAATCGCCAGATAGTGCTTTGTGAAGTTCACTTCCCAGGGTTAATTGAGATTCCAAATCACAGGGAGGGTAATTGTTTAATCCGATGGGCACTGCAAACAACATAGGAGACCAAGTGTACATTGATACATCACTTCAAAGGAAGTGGAGAGAGAAACACTCTTCTGTTGCCATATTTGCATTGCCAACATCTGGCATGCAAGACTAACTCCTATCTATTTGAATTGGGAAATACTGAAATCTCAAAAACGGCCAAACTCACAATTAAATAGCATTTCAAATCAGCCATAAAATCTGACATGACTGGTCTCATAAATGTTGTTTCTTATGCTTGATGGGCCTCATTTATTAAACTTTTGGAAATATATGAGTAATTTGCGCATAAAACAGACCTTCCCGAAAACTCTCCTCCATTTTTTACAAATGCTTCAATATTAACCAACAATATTAACTTCTCCTCCATTGTTGTTCAGTTGTTGTACAAGTAGGATGGTTGGTCATTGTAGTATTTGTCCTGCCCGTCTTCTACTGGACGGCTGGGTAAAAAGCGACGAGCACTGGGTTTTACCCAAAGTTGGATTAACAAATAAATAAATAAAAATACAGGGCAAACAAACTTGTGCAATATTATCAAAATGCAGTGTCATCAGAACACAGACGTTTCAAATGTTTTTACGCACCATTTACATGTGTACATTTCTACTTCTGACACAAAGAACAAATGGATTTGCAAAATGTTGCTTTGTCACATCTAGTGTAGACACTTTAAGGTGCCCTTCATAGCAATGTGAGTGCACCATGATGATATACAGTGTATCCGGAAAGTATTCACAACGCTTAACTTTTTCCACATTTTTTTATGTTACAGCCTTATTCCAAAATTGATTAAATTCATTATTTCCCTCAAAATTTTACAAACTGTACCCCATAATGACAATGTGAAAGAAGTTTGTTTGAAAGAAGTTTGATTTCTTTGCAAATATATTAAAAATAAAAAATGAAAAACTGGCATTCTGTTTCCACTGATCATCCTTGAGATTTCTACACTTTGATTGGAGTCCACCTGAGGTAAATTCAGTTGATTGGACATGATTTGGAAAGGCACTTGTTTATAAAAGTTCCAACAGTTCACAGTGCATGTCAGAGAACAAACCAAGCCATGAAAGTCCAAGGAATTGTCTGTAGACCTCCGAGACGGGATTGTATCGAGGCACAGATCTGGGGAAGGGTACAGAAAAAATTCTGCAGCATTGAAGGTCCCAATGAGCACAGTGGCCTCCATCATCTGTAAATGTAAGAAGTTTGGAACCATCAGGACTCTTTCATTCAGCTGTCCGCCCGGCCAAACTAAGCGATCGGGGGAGAAGGGCCTTAGTCAGGAAGGTGACCAAGAACCCGATGGTCACTCTGACAGAGCTCCCAGCTTTTTTCTGTGGAGAGAGGAGAACCTTTCAGAAGAACAACCATCTCTGCAGCACTCCACCAATCAGGCCTGTAGGGTAGAGTGACCAGACGGCACATGACAGCCTGCCTGGAGTTTGCCAAAAGGCACTTGAAGGACTCTCAGACCATGAGAAAAATATTTTTCTGGTCTGATGAAACAAATATTGAACTCTTTGGCCTGAATGGGAAGCATCATTCTAGCGCAAAACCATGCACCGCTCATCACCTGGCCAATACCATCCCTACAGTGAAGCATGGTGGCAGCATCATGCTGTGGGGATGTTTTTCAGCAGCAGGAACTGGAAAACTAGTCTGGGTCGAGGGAAAGATGAATGCAGCAATGTACAGAGACATCCTTGATGAAAAACCTGCTCCAGAGCGCTCTTGACCTTCATCTTCCAACAGGACAACGACAAGATAACAAAGGAGTGGCTACGGGACAACTCTGTGAATGTCCTTGAGTGGCCCAGCCAGAGCCCAGACTTGAACAAGATTGAACATCTCTGGAGATCTGGAAAAAAAAAATGGCTGCAAAGGTTGTGAATACTTAAGTTTTTTTTTTCCTTTTTTTTCTTCTGCTTTTTATTTTTAATAAATTTGCAAAGATTTCAAACAAGCTTCTTTCACGTTTCCATTATGGAGTATTGTTTGTAGAATTTTGAGGAAAATAATGAATTTAATCCATTTTGGAATAAGGCTGTAACATAACAAAATGTGGAAAAAATGAAGCGCTGTGAATACTTTCCGGATGCACTGTACATACAGTCTTTTGTTTTGCATGGATAGCCATCAATATTGTTTACAGTTTTTTTTTTCTTCAAAAAGAGCATTGTTTAAATCATAAATTAAATACATTTTGATTTTGATGTTTGTGTGTATTTTATACAGGATCTTCTGAAGCACACACCCACCAGTCACCCAGATTACCCCCTCCTGCAGGATGCCCTCCGCATCTCACAGAACTTCCTGTCCAGCATTAACGAAGAGAGCACACCTCGCCGCCAGTCCATGACAGTGAAGAAGGGAGAGGTGAGTACAGAAGCCTCTCCTTCCTTCCATCTTACCCTCTCCATGGCTCTCATACGTCCTCCATCTTGTTTACGATGGAGAGTATTTGTCAAAAGCGTATTTTTAAAGGGCAAAGAAATGTCAAAATTCCAGGTTGCACATAGTTGCAGGTGCCCTGAAGCCATTCAGCCAATGAGCTCCCATCAGGATATACAGCCAGTCATTTCCATCCATCTCAGAGCCAACCCACCCTCTGCTATCCGCACAACCTATCCTTGGGCGACACTGCCTTCTCTTTATTTCACACTAGCATATATTCTCAATCTCCACAGAGGCTTTACGCTATAAATAAAACATCCTCTATTTGTTACTGAAATCTTTGCTGCAGTTGAGTTGTTTGTGCTCAGATCTAGTGGGATTTATTTTTAATCACCTCTTCGGTATCTGCTTACTAATGATCTTGATGATGTCATTAGTTACAGGCGGTAAGAAAGCGCATACCCTTCCTGACCCCGGCAGATAAACTCACCCTTGAAATGATCTTGGGAATTACAGATATGTTTGGTTTCAGACACAGAGACTCTCTGTGCCGCCCCCTTCATTCCAGCAATGTGGCCTCAGGAGAGTGGCAGATGAATTGTTGCTGTGATTGATGGCGAGCAGTGCCGGCTTGTAATTTGCCTTAATGAGCCACCTTGCTCTGACTCGCAACTCATTGATTATTCATAAAAGGCCATCTTGTGTGGAGCAGGCTCCACCTACTTTAAGTAAACGGTGAGGAGGAGTTTGCTCCCGCTCTCTACAACACTCCCACCTTCCTCCCTCGGGCGCGTGCGGACAGACCTACTGATCAAATATTGATAGTGTGTGCATGAAAGGAACTCATGAAAACCGATGTGTTGTTGTGGAGCTTATTGTCTTTCAGTCCAGTCAAAGAAAATACAAGCTTTAGTTTACCTTCCTTTTGTTTTTATAGCTTCTAAATGAGTTAATAAGCATAATTTCTTTATTCGCTAAAGACTAGCTTCACTAATACTATTGTTCATACTTCAGGGATTGAAATAGACCATGAGTAATAAACTGTGCCATATAGCTCTGGCAACCGGCGCGTTTGTGATACTGACATGAATCACACGTCTTATTCACGATAACCTAGCAAGCACCCAGATTACTATAGCAACCATATATCAGCATTATAAAAAAATACTTTAATTACTAACACCTTAGCAACTGCATATTTGTTAAATATTTTGTTAGTGAATAAGGAGGCACAGTATATTACTTATCGGGAGTTTTTTTGTTTAATACATCAATGTCGGGCGATATTGGATATACAGTATATTAACTGATATGTTTAACCCTGGATTATGCTGCTTACCATGATCATTTGCCAGCATTGACAAGTTGAAGCTGTCATTCATGTTTGCAGAGCTACATTTGACTGGAAGGGTTAAAATTACAGTTATTTTGTCAGCTACACTCGTTAGATCTAGCATTCTGTCTGCTTTAAATCAGACACAGAGATAAAGTAGTGCGGTAAGGTTACATTTGTTTGATTGAATTATAACATTTATTTGAATAAATTAGCCTATCTAGCAAGAGAGATAGAGGGAGAGAGAGAGAGATGTGCATATGAATAACCTAGATCTGTGCAGCAACGTTGCAACATCCTTGCTGAGTAATATAATGTATCAATTCAGCAGCAAAGTTAATTTATTAATAAAAGTTGCTGGGCAGCATTGACTTCAAGTTTCTATGCACCTGTTTCTATGTGTGCGGTACTTAAACTGACTTGGAACTACCTGTGCATTAAACGGTTTATTGCACATCTTCCAGCCAATCAGAATTGAGTATTCAGACAGACAATGGTATAATGGATATGTCACTGTACCTGCTCATTTCGCCAAATCATTCAATGCTCAAATCATTCAGTAACGCTGTTAAATGTAATCTTTAGTCTTCACATGTTCTGGTCTAACGGACTACTGGTCTGATATTTTCAGAACTCTTTCACAGGCCCTTAATACTACCATTGCCCCTAATTCTTTGACTGTCCTGTTTGGCCTTTCCCCAACCCCCGGATATACCAGTCACAACACACTGCGTCATAGCCTTTACCCTTTTGTTGGCCAGATGTGCCATGCTCTTTAGGTGGAAGAGTGCCTCGCCTCCATCACATGATGACTGGATAAGGGAGGTTTTGCAATGCATCCACGTACACTCTAAAAAAAAAGGTTCTATATGGCACCAAAAATGGTTCTTGGCTCGTAATCATAGGGGAACCTTTTTTAGTGCTATATAGCACCAATTTTGGTGCTTCAGTGGTTCTTCAGCGGTTCTTCAGAGGTGCTATATAGCACCTTAGTCAAAGAACCGGTGAAGAACCGGTGAAGAACCTCTGAAGAACCGCTTCAAATTAGACAACCGAAAAAATTAGACATTCTCTCAAAGGATCGCTGAGATACTTTTTTTTTTTTTTTTCAGTTTTTCAGACACCTTGTCTCAATTTGCAATTGTTGAAACACCTTTTATATGTCTGCAGAAAATTTTGGGAAAGAAATGTTATCTTTAGCAAAATGTATATCCATTTTACATACTGTACACTAATGTTGTGATGTCTAAATTTTGCTAATTAAACAATTGATTTTAGTTTTGAGTTTTTTATTTTTTATTTAGACAAAATAGTATATTTTATATGCTTTTTTATAGCCATTTATCAGTTTCCTGCCATAACAAAATTAATTATTTATTGGCTTTTTTGTATCAGCTATCATTTTTATATTATTATTACTTTTTATTGTTTAATTAATTTCTTTCATTTATAGAGATGCCTATAGCTTGAGCAGAGAGGTACAGTATGGTGCCATACTTCTTTGGTAGATACCAATGAACAATGATCTCATTATTTAAGAGTAACTTCAGAACTGATATCAGTGGGCAGCTAGAAGCATTAGCATGATTGTTCAGGTCATGGTTGTGTTGATTAGCTAGGGCTTCTAGTGTTACCCGTGCTGGAAACTGGAGGTATGCGGATGAGGGAGAGAGAAGAGATTCAGGGTGGCCCCAGAGGCCTGCACTAGCTGGGCCAAAGCCACTTAATTAAAATGCAAATGAACCTGCCGATTTCAGAAAGCAGCTTTGAGCGTCTGCGATACAAGCACACAGCAATGCGTGATGGGCTTTATATGTTGCTGCACACATGTGTACACACACACACACAGACTAATATGCATATGAAGTGTATGCACTAAAGACACATTAACGCAAACAAAAGCAATTTTACATGCCAAATCCTGTACAGTAGATACACATCAAACGAATATGCACACAACCAGATGACCTCGGGCTCTTCAAAGCCACCTGCTCTTTTCAAAAGACTATCACAAACATATGCATGTCAACATACCACACACAGACTCATCATCTGAAGAGCGTTTTGCTGCTTGCCTTTAGGGCACAATCTGTTGAGAGGTGATTTAAGCACATAAATATGAGGCTTTATTCCTTATAAACAAAGTGACTATCAATGATAGGCTCAAAATACTAATAACAGAAATATTCATATCAAAAATAATTTTAAGTAGCATGATATGTTAAGAAGGCTAAAAATGTGCCACGTAGAGGTTTTTTTGTCTTTATAAACATACACTGTTTAAGCTCCACAAGCTGCTCTCTCTTTCTTTTCTTTTTTTTGAATGGCTGTTTAATTTTCAGTGGTTTCAGTCAGTTTGTAGTGGGTGATAATGAGATATTGCCATTGTCATGTTTCCACTGGAGGCAAACTGCTAAAAAATGTCATCTGATGTGCTGAGACGGCTCATTTGAGCGTCTCCTCTTTTACAGAGAGGAAAAAAGCACATCATGTTCGCTTTAGTCTGATACGATACTGGTATAGATTTGCACACAGTGTACATTGCGGTACAGTACAAGTATTTGCAGAAGAAATTTAAGTAGGATACCAGGCCTGTTTGTTTTTGGACAAGTGTATGTGTGTGTGTCTTGCAGGGTGAAGAAGAAAGAGAAAGGAAAAGAGGCTTTTGTCTCTGCGCAGAGTCTTTGCATTTCGCCTACAGTGAGACTGTTCTGGAAATGCCAGTCATGTAAATACGGTGCTCTTTGAAAGAAGAGTTTTAGTGTGTGCTGTTGGGTGTATGTTTTAATGACATTGTTGTTTGTTGGATGGAAAGAATAACGGATAAATTACAGGGAACTGGTCACTGCTCTGTTAGGGGTACAGTGGTTTTTATGTGCAATGTCTCTTTTAGCCTAAGGTTAAAATAATATTTTTGTGCTGCCACTATGCAATTAATAATAATAAAAACAAATATCAATAATAATATTAACAGTACTTTGAAAATAACAATAATTGTATTTAATTATTTGACCAATTTAGTGGTCATTATGCAAAACACATCTGACCGCAGAATGCCACAACAATAAAGCTCCCTACTGTTTATACCATCCCCAGCATGGCTGAGTGCATTACCATTGGGACAAGAATCATAAATATGTACTGAGTGATTAAAGGCTTGTGGCAAAGTGAGATCTTTGAAAGGTCCCTCACTCATCCTGATGTGACCAGAAACTATTGTTTCCTGTAAACATGTGGCCCTCCCTTCTTTCCCCGCATTTCTCTTAAGAAGAGTTCAGCAAACACGTTTTGGACAACCTCTTTCGCAGTGGTATGCGCTTCCTGCATGATTCCCCTTTGAAACGGGACCAGTATAATCTTGGTGGTGTGGGAGCATTTGGGAACACTGTGTTTCCCAGGATCCCGTTTCAGTAGTGCTGAGTGCGATCTTTAGGCCTCAAACAGCTTTTTGAGTCTCGGCATTCACTACTGGAATCATCTACCCCATTTCAAGACAGTAACCATCTACCTACACAGGACCCCGCAAATTATTTACTGCCGAAACGGCTGAGCTGAGGAAAAAGAGAGGCCGTTAACCGCTGATTGAACTGTTTGCATTGACTAAACTATGTAATTGCTCTTCCTTTTGGTAGAGACGTGGAGAGAGGCTTTCTTTTCTTAGCCACTGTATGCTGAAAATGGTGCCATGTGGAATAGGAATCTCATTTTTGGCAGTGGCATAAGCTGAAATCAAGCCATTACACTTTGTTCTTGAAATGCAATGACGCACGTCATGTCTGGCATGCTGGGAGTTTTGGAATGAGTATGTGGTGACTCTTCCATCTCTTCCGTGTCCCCAGCTGCAGACAGCACATCACTGGGAAATTCACTCAAGCATCCAGTGATGATATGTTTGGGTGAGTCAACGGCATTAGTGATGTTGCACCAAAAAAAAAGAGTGGTCTTTGAATGTGTAGGTGAGTGGAGCCAGGTTAGAGCGTCCAATTGGATGAGATGCTTGTGATATCATCTTTTGTTTCCCCACTGCAGAGGTGACGTGTTGCTGTGGGAGCACTGATGCATGACATGTGGCCGGGGGCTATGTTACGTTTATACGTGTGGGTTTTCACACATTAACTACCGCTTAGGCTTGCGGGACTATCACTTAGCATATGATCTGTGGACAGGAGTTACCTGTTTCAAAATGTCCTCCCAATTTTCTCATTTCATAAACACAAAGACTCATCAACACCAGCTCACTGCTCTTTTCTGAGAGTTGATGTCGTTTTTGAAAATAGGGTGGGACTGCCCCCTAGTGGCACTTCAGATTAGTCAGAATTGTTCTGTTATATTTGACAGATGCTAATATAAATGTTTGGGATCAGTAGGAAAGAAAATAAATACTTTTATTCAGCAAGGATTAAATTCAGAAGACTTACATAGTTAAAAAAAAAAAATTAAATATTCATATAAATGCTGTTCTTTTGAACTTTCTGTTCATCAAAAGATTCCTGATAAAAAAAGAATCATTGATAATAATGAAAAACTGTTTAAGCACCAAATCAGCATCTTAGAATGATGTATGGAGGATCAAGTGACCCTGTGTGTGTGTGTGTGTGTATGTATGTATGTATGTATGTATATATATATGTATGTATATATATATATATATATATATATATATATATATATATATATATATATATATATATATATATATATATATATATATATATATATATATATATATATATATATATATATATATATATATATATATATATATATGATGTCAGATAACTTTGATAGAAAGGTATGTAATGGATTACAATAAACCAATCAGCTGTCAGCTGTTACATTTAAGTACACAATTAGATAATAACAATTTAGGTCAACCAATGACCAAGCAATGCTTAATTTTGTTCAGTCTGTGGTGTAAAAAGTCACATTAGCAATTAAAGAAAAAACACTTAAGCAAAACATGGTCAGATCAAAGTGCCTGAATAATTTTAGTTCCAAATTCTTATAAATTTTACTGGTAGTCCACAGTTTGAAGAATTTTTTGGTATAATATGTCACAGTTACTTTATTTTGCTATCCTCACTTACATAAATTAACTATAGTGTCCTGCACCCACTAGGAAAAAATATATCTGGTGTCTGAATACATTTTGGTTTGACTGTATATGTGTGTATATATAATGTATATATTCTTCTCTTTTTTATTTATTAAAATTTGCCTACTTTATTTTTCTGTACTATGTCAGAACCGTCAGCTGTTGAAGGACAGCTTCATGGTGGAGCTTGTGGAAGGGGCCCGGAAACTACGGCATGTTTTTCTCTTTACTGACCTCCTGCTCTGTGCCAAATTGAAGAAACAGATTGGAGGGTAAGGAAAAATATTTTTGTCTCCCATCTTCTCTATTAATTTCTATCTTTCCCCAATTCTGTCTTATCACTCTCTTCTTATTTTTATGAAATTCAGCTTGCATTTACCATATAGGTGTTGTCTATATGGGTGTTGTCTATATTGACACATTTACCATATGTGTGTTATTTTCACAAAAAAACATCCTGACTCTTCAGACATGTGGGCCAAGTCTGCACCATCATCCATGCTCTATAATCAGATTCTAGGATGTATTTTTGCCTGGATATTAAATTATTTCCCCCATCACCCCATCTCCCCCTGTGCTGTCTGTCTGCAGGAAGAGCCAGCAGTATGACTCTAAGTGGTACATTCCTCTCGCAGACCTCAACTTCCAAACGGCGGAAGATTCAGAGCCCCTGTCTATCCCACAGGCCACTGATGAGGAGCTGGATACCATTAAGATCAAGATCTCATCCCTGAGGAGTGAGATCCAGAGAGAGAGGGTACAGGATATTTTAGGCAACTTTCACTTAAATTGTCATATATAATTTGTAATCAGTTTTATGAAATTAAATAAATAATAAATAGAAACTTTCTCAGACTTACAGATCTGACTGTATATTAATATATATATATTAATTATATATATTACATTTTTAATATATTGAAATAGAAAATAATTATTTTAAATTGTAATGTTTTTACAATATTACTGTATTTTTGATCAAATAAATGTAGCCTTGGTTCTTTTAAACACAAAAAAAGTCTTACCACCCCAAAACTGTAGGAAGCTGTCTTGCTTATCTAGACTGCATTTTTTGGGCGACCATACATGCATTTAAATGTTAATTAGACAGCATACTAGGTTTTAAGATTTCTTTTTACTCCCTACCTCAATAGAGAGCCAACAAAGGGTCAAAGGTTATGGAGAGGCTGAAAAAGAAGCTGTCAGAACAGGAATCGCTACTGCTGCTGAACTCTCCTAATATGCCCCTCCGAGTGCACAACCGCAGTGGAAAGGTAAGAGCCAGCGATTCACAGCCTTTCTGTCGTATCTGATTTTCATCCTCACACTCTTTCTCAATGTTCCTTCTCATGCTCACAGTCCGTGTCGGTTATGCATTTCAGAGCTACTCGTTCCTGATCTCATCAGACTATGAGCGTGCGGAGTGGAAGGAAGTGATTCGAGAACAGCAGAAGAAATGTGAGTGGCATTGTCACTGAAATCAGGAGTAGATCAGGAGATTCATGTGTTGTTTTCCAACTGAATGCTTACTTCTTTTCCAGGCTTTAAGAGCTTCAGCCTGACGTCCGTGGAGCTTCAGATGCTCACCAGCTCTTGTGTCAAACTCCAGACGGTCCATCAGTTACCCCTCACTGTCAATAAAGAGGGTAAGAAAGGTGCACAGGTCTTAAAGACAACATGAAATCCAAGCTCTGTTGTTGTCAAATGTTCCTGGATTTATTGTGCATGATTCTTCAGTGCAAAATTTGCCAAATGTCAGATTTGATCTAATCTGATCAAATTACAGAAAAAAAATCCAGAGAAAATGATTGTATTTAAATATTTCATTTTTATTATATACATTTTTGTATGTATTTAAAATGCGTTGAACAGTCCTCTCCACTTTTTTTTCTACACTTACAGAGGATGAATCTACTGGACTGTACGGATTCCTGAATGTAATTGTCCATTCTGCCTCTGGACTTAAACAGAGCTTAAGTACGTGTCTTTTTCCTTTCACTCTCTGTGCTCATCAAAGTTCATGTATACATTTGCATAGCCTGTTCTAGCACCACATTTAAGCATCAGTAATTCATCCTCTTCCCCTCTTCAGATCTGTATTGCACATTAGAGGTGGACTCCTTCGGTATCTTTGTGAATAAAGCCAAAACAAGAGTGTACAGATACACCACAGAGCCCAAATGGAATGAGGTAATCCCACATGCCCGTCCCTGTCTATACCCCACCGATATGAAAAGACCTGCCTGCTGAAACGCTCTTGAGGTTTTAATTCTTAATTAAGAGCAGCATAAGTGAGGCCATGTGGAATATGTGGAATAAGGCCTTCTGGACAAATTATATTATATTTTAATTAAGAGCAATTACCATCCCCCAAAGTAAAGGGGAGAAAAGGAAAGGAAATGAGGCATAGCATGTGTTAAATCTGGTCTGAGGTCCCATTACACTGTTTGATGAAAAGAGTTGAATATTATTATTACATAATATTATTTATAATAATAATATTATTCAGTAGCATGCCGCTTTTTATTTATATTTTGTCTATTTTTCCCCAAAAAAGAACTGTATGCATATATTAGTTATATACTGTATTTGTATTTGTTGTATATGTATATTCTGGGTAATGTAGTTCTTCTGTATTGTTTCTGCCTCAGGAGTTTGAGATTGAGTTGGAGGGCTCCCACACATTACGTCTACTCTGTTACGAAAAGAGCTACAACAAAGCCAAGATGAACAAGGATGATGGAGACAGCACAGATAGAATTATGGGCAAAGGACAAATCGCGGTATGATCTACAGTACACTGCATAAACACTGCAACAAACATTTTGCCATTGTTATTTTGTTGATAAGTATTTAGTATATTTTGAATTCGCTTTTATTATTTTATGTGCTTTTGTCATTTTTGTTAGTTTTATATTTCTATTTAGATTAAGTTTATTTCATTTTGTTTTAGTCATTTTAATACTTAAAACTTTTTTTTTTCTGTTAGTTGCTAAGGCAATATTTACATTTTTACTTACATTTTTCGTTTTATGTTTTAATGTTTGTTTTTTTTCCCCCCATCTAATTTTATCTTATTCCAGCTTTATTTCAATTAACACTTTTTTTAAAAATAGTTTTAGTTAACAATGACAACACTAGTTGGTACTTTGGTATACACATTTTAAACCTAAATTTGGATGGATAGTTGACTAGTCATTTGTCACCACCACTATTCATGAGGTCAACTAGTATGTTTGTGTGTTTTTTGTAGTTATTTATCCTATATATTGTTGTTGGCATCTATATATCATCTATATATCAAATTCCCACTGGTTAAACAGGTGAGTTGTAGGCATAAATTAGCTTGGCTCTCATGCAAACTTTTGTGAGCTAAGTGTCATTCTCCATCTGTGCACTCAGTGAGTCCGGTCAAAGGTATATCTGCTCCTATGAGAGACGTGGTCCCAGAAGGGGATTGGCCTTTATACGGCAGACATTTAATCTTCTTTTTAATAGGTAGGGTGTTATTCACTCTGCCCTGGCTTTTAAGGCATCAAATCATCCATAATTCATGTGTCCTGTCTGAAAATATCACATCCAAAACAACGTCAGATCAGCTGACCTATCAGTCCCCTCCCCAGAGAGTTTTGTGGGGTCATAAAAAAGCTCAAAATTCTTTTGCCTTACAAATGATCGCTTGTAAAGTCTAGGTTCAGATGCAGTTGGTTGAAAGTGTCGGTTGGTGTATCGTGGGGGAAGGGGGGGGGGGGGTTAGGGGGCTGTGCTATGATCCCTCTGTGGTTCTGAAAGCAGACTTGTTTTAGACAAGTCCCCCCATCAGCCAGCTGTGACTTTGGGAAGCTCTTCCCAAACAGCTTTAGAGTTAATGTTTTTTTGTAATTTTAGTTTTTTTACTAATATTGTTTAAATATGTTAAAAAAGGTAAATTCCTCAGGGGTGTCTAGTATATCACTCCATAGTGCCTTTTTTTCATGTTTAATCTTTATAATTTATAAAATACAGTAGAGTGTGTCCAAAAAAACACAGATTAATTTTATTTTTAGTTTTTTTATGCTAGCTTTTATTTCAGCTGCTGAAATGTATTTATTTTTACATCAATGATGACAACACTGCATGGCAGTAGAATAAACCTGCTCTGATTGGTGCACTGGATGTTAGTGGCTGTGGATGGATTTATGGGCCGGGGCAGGGCAGCTTACTTAGACTGAGGTAAGTCATGGGATCATCTATTCTGAGCTTGAGGTGTAGAAAGAGAAAGTTATGCAGAATTACACAAGGAAACGGTGTCGAGATGGAATGAAATAAGAGGAAAGTAGATCCTTCAGTGAACAACAGTAGATTTTTGGACTCTTGAAGAACCTGGATGAAAATCAATTGCAGTGCAGCGAGTAATTGGATCTCTGTAGCTCAACACTTGCACCAGACTGAGGATTTATTATTGTTAAAAAAGCTAAACTTCATCTGATATTATAGACCTTCGTAGGTATTTGAATTGATGAGAATAGCACTGTTGAATTGCAGCAATGGATCTTTTAAGAACAAATATAACCCTTAAGGATAATCCTCAAGATCCATGTCACACCACATCCTAAGGGATTTCCAGTTCCAGCTAAAGAAATGGGAAGAAATGGGAAGGAGATGAGTGAAGATGAGGTGGTAGAGCTGGCTGAGGACGGCAGGAGCTGCTCTTCACCCTTCAAGGACTGTGATGTGGGGCTGGTTGAGGGTGTAGAGGTAGACATTTCCACGCAAACTGCCCTGGCAGGCAAAGGAACAAGGTTATGGTGCCGTATACAGAATGTCATGCACAGAAGAAAGGTAAAGAGAGGAAAAATGACAGATTGTTGTTTATGTTAAAAGGAAATCTGTATTAAATTATAATCACCAGTTTAACAGTTGCGTATGGGTAAATGTTTAAGCAGTGACTGAGCAGTGACATGATATACTTTATCTGAAAATATTTATATTTTAAACAAAAAAAGTATATAGTTTATTTTATAATTAGAATACATGGATTTTTATTGCCTCATATTAATTGAGAGACTACATTAAATAGTTGTAGTATTATATATTATACATATTTTTTTAAGTATTGTATTAAATATTGCACTTTGATTTTGAAAAAATTGTTGTCTTTCAATCAGTTTTAATAAAAACAATTAACAATTTTTTCATTGTTTGGTTATCATGAATACAATACTTATTTAAAATGTACTGAAATTTCAGTTAAATTGTAAATGAGAATATGAACCACAGGACATGATATTACTTTTGACTATCTACTCTGGCTTCCTATATAATCAAAACAATTTTTTCAAAAATAATACTTAGTAAAAATAATTTTTTAAACCATAATAATCAATTATAATATCATTCAAGCCATCATAGTTAATATTAATATTTTTCAAGCCATAAGTAAAAATGTTCCAGGAGGTAATACCATAACTTTTAATAATTGTCAGCATTCTGCCTCACGTTTAGATATTATATAAAAAAATATATGATAATTGTTATACATTTTAATTAGTGTGGGTGAGTTTTTTATGCCATTGGAGCTCTGATGACCTTAGTTGGCACTGGTGTTTGGCCGGGCAAAGCCCCAGTTCTCACTCTCTCCCTGTCCATGCCCCGTTGACAGTCAGGTTGTAATGACTGAGATGATGAGATTAGATAGCAGAGCAGGATCAGGCCTTACACGAGACCATATGGAGATTAGGCCAGGATGAGGGAAAGGAACATGCTGAACTTGGCCCACTCCAGATGGCCTCACGTTTGCTTAGAGGGGTCGTAGAAATTGGCTTGTGATGTGCAAAACTGCTGTATAAAGAGAACTGGCATAATGAAAACTGTTCACATCACTTCAGACCCTTCATAACATCTGTGGTGTTTATAACAGATAAAGACACGTGTGGCCAATCCAAAAGCCCTCCATATCGCAGCAAAGACTAATGTTCCATGTGAATGAGTTCATATTGGAAATCCCATTGTATTTTATTTTTTTCTGTTTCTTATCCAGTTGGATCCTCAGATGCTCCAGGGTAAAGACTGGCAGAGAACAGTTATCCCAATGAATGGGGTGAGTATATCCACATCTGCTCCCCTGCTGTAATCCTACCATCCATCTCTATAATTACTAAATATACACCTTTTTCTGAAGATTGAGGTGAAAATATCCATGAAGTTCACCAGCCGGGAGTTCAGCCTGAAGAGAATGCCCTCACGGAAGCCCATGGGTGTGTTTGGAATAAATATCTCCACAGTGACAAAGTGAGTCAGCACACATTTTATATGAAAATAGACATTTTACAAACTTAAAGCACACAAATTTTGATGCTGCATGATTTTGTGCATGTTTAGGCATTCATTGTGTCAAAGGAAATTAGAATATACAGAAAATTCATAGAACTCTTCCTTTTTCTGTGCAGTGTTTATGGTCTGATTTGATTGACAGTAATGAGGATTGTCTGTAATGAGCTTACTAATGGGTTTAAGGGCAGAACCAATTAATGCTATAAAGACAACATGACAACACCAGTACAGATGCTTAGATCCTAACACGTGCACTAAAGGTCTCTACATAAGCAGCACCTACCGCTGATTAATGTAAAACATTAAAGAGATGATTCATCAAAAAATTAAGATGTTGTCATTTACTCACCCTCATGTCATTGCAATCTAATGAATTTCCAAAAATGCTCCTTTCCATAAAATGAAAATGTACATTAAGCAGCACAAATGTTTGCAACATTAATAATAATAGAAAATGTCTTGAGCACCAAATCAGCACCAAGACGAGTAATGAAAAAAAATGTATCATTGCTTTAAGATCAAAATTTTAGATTTTAGATTTTTGCTGAATGGAAACAAAATTGTCCATTCTGATGTTGGTATTGTCTTTTATTTTTAGACGGGAGCGCTCTAAAGTGCCCTACATAGTCAGACAGTGTCTAGAGGAGATTGAAAGAAGAGGAATGGAGGAAGTGGGCATCTACCGTGTCTCAGGAGTGGCAACTGACATCCAAGCACTCAAGACTGCATTTGACACCAGTGAGTGACCATTGTCATTTTATTTTTTCACTTTTATTATAGCGCTTTATACAATACAGATTGTTTCAAAGCAGCTTTACAGTGGTGAACAGGAAAATAATGATGCAGTGATGCGAACATAATTCATTTCTGCTGTAAAGCAGCTCTAAAAAGACAATAAACTGTCATTATTCAGTTGAAATCGGTTCAGTGTTGATTCAGTTTGGTTCAACAACTGTGTAAAGTTAATCAATTATGGAATGAGTTGAAAACAGTGATTTCATCCAATAGTATCAGTGCATTCAAGTCAGTAAAATTGCTGAATATTAAATATTCCCCAACTAAGCAGGCCAAAAGGCGACAGTGGCAAGGAACCCAAACTCCATTGGTGACAGAAAATGGCTTAGGCTTAGTCGGGTGGGCCAGTTCTCCTCTGGCCAGATGAACAAATATGGTGTGGTTTAATTCCAGGCTGCATCTCAAGTCAGATTGTGGATTAATATCATTCAGAATATTTCATCCAGTTCCTTCTGCTTGAAGATCAGGGTTTTTTACATGGAGCAATGACAGATATATACAGTATTTAGTCAGCCAGTTTAGTTGCTGACCTCTCTCTTTTTCTCTCTCTGTAACAGATAATAAAGATGTGTCTGTAATGATGAGTGAGATGGATGTGAATGCCATTGCCGGAACACTGAAGCTGTACTTCAGGGAGCTTCCCGAGCCCCTGTTCACCGATGAGCTCTACCCTAACTTTGCAGGAGGCATTGGTTCGTCAATTGTTTTTACTTACAAAACACAATGTTAAGTATTGAGCAGGCTTGGATTCTACTATATTGATTATGTCCTCATTACTCTGCAGCTCTCTCAGACAGCGTAGCTAAGGAGAGCTGTATGCTGAACCTCCTGCTGTCTCTACCAGAGCCCAACCTGGTCACCTTCCTCTTCCTGCTGGATCATCTCAAGAGGTAGACAAGATTGAAATGACTTTCACAGTGTTCTCAGAGGCTTAACAAAAAGGAAGACATGTTTCTGGATTAACATCAGTTGTTTCCGGAACATTCATATGAAAAAAAAACAAAAAACAAAGATGGATGATTTTAGGACGGGGTCCGGCCGGGCTCAGCCCAAAGGAGCGACGTGGGGACACCTTCCCGTGGGCCCACCACTCACGGGAGGGACCGTAAGGGGCCGGTGCAAAGCAAATCGGGCAGCAGTCGAAGGCGGGGGCCTAGACGACCCGATCCCTGGACACGGAAACTAGCTCTTGGGACATGGAATGTCACCTCGCTGGCGGGGAAAGAGCCTGAGCTTGTGCGTGAGGTTGAGAGGTTCCGACTAGAGATAGTCGGAATCACCTCCACGCACGGCTTGGGCTCTGGAACCACACTTCTCGAGAGGGGATGGACTCTTCACCACTCTGGAGTTGCCCATGGTGAGAGGCGGCGGGCTGGTGTGGGTTTGCTTATAGCCCCCCAGCTCTGCCGCCATGTGTTGGAGTTTACCCCGGTGAACGAGAGGGTCGTTTCCCTGCGGCTTCGGCTCGGGGATAGGTCTCTCACTGTTGTGTGTGCCTACGGGCCAAACAGCAGTGCAGAGTACCCGACCTTCTTGGTGTCCCTGGGAGGGGTGCTGGAGAGTGCTCCGACTGGGGACTCCGTCGTTCTACTGGGGGACTTCAACGCCCACGTGGGCAATGACAGTGAAACCTGGAGGGGCGTGATTGGGAGGAACGGCCCCCCTGATCTGAACCCGAGTGGTGTTCAGTTATTGGACTTCTGTGCTAGTTACAGTTTGTCCATAACGAACACCATGTTCAAGCATAAGGGTGTCCATCAGTGCACATGGCACCAGGACACCCTAGGTCGTAGGTCAATGATCGACTTCGTGGTCGTTTCATCTGACCTGCGGCCGTATGTCTTGGACACTCGGGTGAAGAGAGGGGCGGAGCTGTCAACTGATCACCACCTGGTGGTGAGTTGGATCCGATGGCGGGGGAGGAAGCTGGATAGACTCGGTAGACCCAAACGTACTGTGAGGGTCTGCTGGGAACGTTTGGCCGAGTCTCCTGTCAGAGAGATCTTCAACTCCTGCCTCCGGCAGAGCTTCGACCGGATCCCGAGGGAGGCTGGAGATATTGAGTCCGAGTGGACCATGTTCTCCACCTCCATTGTCAAAGCGGCTGCTCGGAGCTGTGGACGCAAGGTCTCCGGTGCCTGTCGAGGCGGCAATCCCCGAACCCGGTGGTGGACACCGGAAGTAAGGGATGCCGTCAAGCTGAAGAAGGAGTCCTATCGGGCCTGGCTGGCTTGTGGGACTCCTGAGGCAGCTGACAGGTACCGGCAGGCTAAACGGACTGCAGCCCGGGTGGTGGTGGAGGCAAAAACTCTGGCCTGGGAGGAGTTCGGTGAGGCCATGGAAAAGGACTATCGGCTGGCCTCGAAGAGATTCTGGCAAACCGTCCGGCGCCTCAGGAGGGGGAAGCAGTGCCCTATCAACACTGTTTACAGTGGCGATGGGCGGCTGTTGACCTCAACTGGGGATGTTGTCGGACGGTGGAAGGAATACTTTGAGGATCTCCTCAATCCCGCCGTCACGTCTTCCATTGAGGAAGCAGAGGCTGGGGGCTCAGAGGAGGACTCGTCCATCACCCAAGCTGAAGTCACCGAGGTGGTCAAGAAACTCCTCGGTGGCAAGGCACCGGGGGTGGATGAGATCCGCCCTGAGTACCTCAAGTCTCTGGATGTTGTGGGGCTGTCTTGGCTGACACGCCTCTGCAGCATCGCGTGGCGGTCGGGGACAGTGCCTCTGGGATGGCAGACCGGGGTGGTGGTTCCTCTTTTTAAAAAGGGGGACCGGAGGGTGTGTTCCAACTATAGGGGGATCACACTTCTCAGCCTCCCCGGGAAAGTCTATGCCAGGGTACTGGAGAGGAGAATTCGGCCGATAGTGGAACCTCGGATTCAGGAGGAACAGTGTGGTTTTCGTCCTGGTCGTGGAACACTGGACCAGCTCTATACCCTCTACAGGGTGCTAGAGGGTTAATGGGAGTTTGCCCAACCAGTCCACATTTGTTTTGTGGATTTGGAGAAGGCTTTCGACTGTGTCCCTCGCGGCGCCCTGTGGAGGGTGCTGGGGGAATATGGGGTCCGGGGTCCTTTGCTGAGGGCTGTCCGGTCCCTGTATGACCGAAGCAGGAGTTTGGTCCGCATTGCCGGCAGTAAGTCAGACTTGTTCCCGGTGCATGTTGGACTCCGGCAGGGCTGCCCTTTGTCGCCGGTTCTGTTCATAATTTTTATGGACAGAATTTCTAGGCGCAGCCAAGGGCCGGAGGGTGTCAGGTTTGGGGACCACACGGTTTCGTCTCTGGTCTTTGCGGATGACGTTGTCGTGTTGGCCCCTTCTAACCAGGACCTTCAGCATGCACTGGGACGGTTTGCAGCCGAGTGTGAAGCGGCTGGGATGGGGATCAGCACCTCCAAATCCGAGGCCATGGTCCTCAGTCGGAAAAGGGTGGCTTGCCCACTTCAGGTTGGTGGAGAGTTCCTGCCCCAAGTGGAGGAGTTCAAGTATCTAGGGGTCTTGTTCACGAGTGAGGGGAGGATGGAACGGGAGATTGACAGACGGATCGGTGCAGCTTCTGCAGTAATGCGGTCGATGTACCGGTCTGTCGTGGTGAAGAAAGAGCTAAGCCGTAAGGCGAAGCTCTCGATTTACCGGTCAATCTACGTTCCTACTCTCACCTATGGTCATGAGCTTTGGGTCATGACCGAAAGGACAAGATCCCGGATACAGGCGGCCGAAATGAGTTTTCTCCGCAGGGTGGCTGGGCGCTCCCTTAGAGATAGGGTGAGAAGCTCAGTCACTCGGGAGGAACTCGGAGTAGAGCCGCTGCTCCTCCACATCGAGAGGGGACAGCTGAGGTGGCTCGGGCATCTGTTCCGGATGCCTCCTGAACGCCTTCCCGGGAAGGTGTTTCGGGCATGTCCAACCGGGAGGAGGCCCCGGGGAAGACCAAGGACACGCTGGAGGGACTATGTCTCCCGGCTGGCCTTGGAACGCCTCGGTGTCCCCCCGGAAGAGCTGGAAGAAGTGTCTAGGGAGAGGGAAGTCTGGGCATCTCTGCTTAGACTGCTGCCCCCGCGACCCGGCCCCGGATAAGCGGAAGAGGATGGATGGATGATTTTAGGAGTAGGATTAGAGTTAGGGATAAGGCCAGAGGTGGAAATAGTAGTGAAAATGTGTACTCAAGTACAAGTAAAAGTACTGGTGTCAAAAAAGTACTTAAGTAAAAGTACAAATTACTCTTCTCAAAAACTACTCAGATTACTAGTTACTAATTACTTTTTAGCTGACGATATTTAATGAATTACCAAAATTATATTCAATCAAATAATAGATCTAAGTAGAAAATAGCTACTTTCAACAAAACACAGTTTTACCTTATTGACAAAGTACATGAATTAGTGGTCACGATACTGAAATTAATAACTTAAATACTATACATTGAAAATTATACATTTTCAGTATCATTTGGGGAAAACCACCATGTACTGTATACTGCCATATAGATATTTTAATATCACATTTTTTTGTCCATCCACTTTGTCAAGGCAATCGTTATTTTCAAGCTTAAAAAAAGCGCAAGACTCATTGTAAAACCAATACATTTGAATGAAGCGGTTTAATTCAAGTCTTCTGAAGAGACACATCCGCTTTATATGATGAATAGATTTTAAATTTAGGCGTTTGTTTACATATATAAAAAATGATCAATTAGCCTACCATTACAATAATCTCACTTAAACATTTGCTCACTCTATGTATTTGTGTCTTTACAATGGGGTAACTTTGTTGCAATAGCTCTCACACAGCACAAGAAAGCTTGATTTCAAACTGAATTGAATTTACAAAAAAGACAGTAAACAGTCAGTAATAAAATAAGAACAAATAAAACAAATTACCTCAATTCAGTTGAGGTATTCGAAATATGACAACACTGAATTTTTATATGCAATATTTCTTATATGCAGTATATATCTTTTTCACACAAAAATAAAAATTCTGTCATTAATTACTCACTCTCATGTCCAAACCCCGTAAGACCTTTGTTCATCTTCGGAACACAAATGAAGATATCTTTTAACATTTTTGTGTGAAATATGGCTTGAACATGTTCTTAACAGGCCATCCAGATGCTATTTTTTTTTTTTTTTACACTAATCCTCTCTCCTTCACTTTCTGCTATTCTTCTTTTTGTTATTAGGATTGCCGAAAAGGAGAGTGTAAACAAGATGTCTCTTCACAATCTGGCCACCGTGTTTGGCCCGACCCTGCTACGACCTGCTGAAAAGGACAGCAAGATCCCCACTAACCCCACACAGCCTATCACGATGGGGGACAGCTGGTCGCTGGAAGTCATGTCACAGGTATGCTCAGACCTATGTGAAACAACTAGGAAAACCATGATTGACTATTTATAATTTAAGGTCTGTGTAGTGTTGTAGTCCAGACCACCTTATCCGAGACCAAGACCAATGTGTGTTGAGACCAAGACCAGACCAGCACTCTTTAAATTCATAAAGATCCACATTGCCACTTGAAAAATGACTATAGATAATAATTAGAATAAGACACTATACAGAGCTGTTACCAATCAAATTCAATCATTAACAACAAAATTCATCTTTGCACTGCAGAGGTGGTACAGAATATGCATCTGAATTGGTAAATTACAAATGCATAAATAATGTTGAGAATAATGTTTTAAAGAATTTTATTGAATGTTTGCATAAAAGCAATATCACGTTTGCAGTCATGCTCACATTTGGGAAAACAGCTCTCTTGCTCTTGTGCTATAACTGCTTTATTATATCATGTTATAATATAAAAATCCAGATCTCGTATAAATACATTTTTGCAACAATATCATACATTTTGTGAGCATTTTTATTAATTTTGGTGACATTTTTGACACAATCCCTCATTCATTTCTGAATCGGCACAATAAATAAATCAAATAACGAATAAGTTATTGATTTAATCTGAAGCAGGAAGTTTTACATCCAGTCACATTAAAGGGATAGTTCACCCAAAAACGATTTTTTTATGTTTATCTGCTTACCCCCAGGGCATCCAAGGTGTAGGTGTCTTTGTTTCTTCAGTAGAACACAAATTACGTTTTTTAACTCCAACCGTTGCAGTGTGATAGTCGTATAATGCATGTCAATGGGGATATTTTAGAGTATGAGAGCAATGAGAGTAAAAACACATAGACATACAAATCCTTATTAAACCATACGGCTCGTGGCGACACATTGATGTCTTAAGACACAAAGTGATCGGTTTCTGCGAGAAACCGAACAGTATTTGTTATTTTTTTACCTCTTATCAGACGAATGTCATCTAGTATTCCCAGCGCCATAACTTCCGACGAATAAGGTCAAAATACTTGCGTGATCAAATACATATACACGTAGATGCCTCATTTAACCGATCCGCGCAGGCACTAATGAGGAATCTATGTATATATCTATGATTGCGCCGGTATTTTGCACGTATTTTGACCTTATTCGCCGGAAGTGATGGCGTGGGGACGGCTGACGCAGAGCCATAGAAAAAAATGAAAT